>NW_027176361.1:11975273-12427216 GCF_023349555.1 Cebidichthys violaceus | reverse complement strand
CACTCAAAATCCATATGTATTCCATTCTTTTAAACCAGGATCAATACAAGAAATAAAATCAGGGTTATTAACAATCGGTGCATAAACAGAGTATCTTCTGTTGATGGAAAAAACCTTCTTTACCCTAATCCATGTGCTTAGGATGTTACTTACAATAAAGGTGTCCCTAATGCCTGATGCTCATTTTTTAAGAATGGTATTCTTGATAATGAGAATGAATTACATCCTTGCGATTCAAAGTCTAACCTTATTGATTTAGGCTCTTGTGCTACCCATTCTGATACATTTTTTAGTTGTATAGACTAGTTTTGGAAGTTTAATACTGCTAGATGGGGGCATTTACCACTCATTTTAGGGCATCTATTTTTCCAGATAAACTTAGATTAGAGGTGTAACGGTTCACAAAATTGGTGGTTCGGTTCAATGCGACACAGTCGTATACGTACGTTTTCAATACAGCAAAAAAAGACAAATAATGAAATGGAGATATTATACTGTTATCTGGGTTTCTACTGCCTCCTAGTGGTAGGACAGTAGATTTACCCACATTGATTGAAGTCCAAAGACACTACATGTCTTTGTAGGAATGACGACCTTGCACAAATCCTGTTTGGTCAGGCCCGATGATTGTGGGTAGAATAGGGTTGAGTCTCTTAGCTAAAAGCATGGCCAATATTTTGTTTTCCACACATTGCAAACTAAATTAAATGCTATATAGCGATTAATGCTATATTTACCATCGTTTTCCGCTCGAGGTTTTCAGACATGAGACAGAGTTATGGCTATTATGGTTGCTTAAAAGTTTTGAGAGTACATTTTCTGGTTTGTTCCCATATTCATACAACCGTTGTTTAGAAAATTGATGTGTGAATTAAGCCAATCCTACAATTTAGAACTGAGAACTAATGTACGTGGAATAAGGAAGTAATCTAGTCAAGAATAAGAGTTATGGGGATTTGAGTAGAATGTGAAGTCCTTTAATTCACCTTTATATGGCGATGGTTTTAATCGCCATATATCTACCCATCCCATTTCATTCATTATCTTGACAATAGTTTAAGAACTCTTACTGAGACATTTAGCCTTGGGAGTTCTATCTAAATTAGGATTTAAGATGGATTCCAATCTCCACCAATAATGATATTTAGAGATTCATAAGAGGTCATCAATTCAGCAAGTTTGGTGGTGAGTTTGGTGGGGCATAGACAGTCCAGATAATATTTTCTCTCATATAGATGACGGGTGAACATAGCACCCGTTTGGATCAGACTTTACTGTCTCAATGACAAAAGGCAATTGTCTCCTAATGATAATCGCAACTCCTCTACCTCTGGTGGAATAAGATGCAGAATACACCTGACCTACGCAGTCTTTTTTTTAAAGTTTATCATGCTCCACCTTATTTAAATGGGGCTCCTGTAATAATGCAATATCTGCGCTCTCTTTTTTCAGTATTTTCATCTTGATTGGGTGATTGGCACCATTGATGTTCCAACTCTGAACTCTCAATTGTTCAGATCTTGGCATTATCCGTTATGAATATGTAGTTGGGGGGGAAAAGTAATTGACTGAGCTGTTTTTAATTCCATATCAATCAGTTTTTCGTGAATAGGCCATGTTTTGACCATTAAAGGCATATGTGGAAAATTATATAAATCACAATAAAAACAAATTGACAAAACAAAAATATAAAACGCAAAACATATTCCCCTTGCCCTCCCTGAAGCTCTAACTTGTGGAGTTTCCAGATGACCTCCTACCTCTCACTCTGGCATACTCCATGTGAAGCACATCCACAACCTTCATGCGGCTATTGTCAGTTCCTAGTTTCTTTTACAATGGTAACAAATTAGTACAGACTAAAAATATTGCATACTTGCTTTCAATTAGTCCTCTCATATTCATATTATAGTGAGAAAAAGACATACACAAATAAATAAAGAGGGAGGGGTATAATTAGGGGAGTTAATAGTCTACTTATCCATCATTTTGTTGGTTTACATATGGCTTGAAGTTAATTTTGAGAGCGATGTCTTTCCACCTTCATAAAGTCCTCTGCATCCTTGGGATTCCGAAACAGTCGCAGCTTTTCTTCTCCACAATTGATGAGGAGAACAAAGAGATAAAGAAGCGAGTAGTCCATGTTCATATCCCGAAGTTTCCTTTTAATGTGTTCAAACTCAGTGTGAGTATCTTCATAAGACAAGGAAATTATTTCCAGTTAACAATGAAGACCAGAAAATTATCTTGCACATGACTTTACACTGAAATTATCAAAATGGATACATGGCTACAATGGAAAAGAAACTGAGTGAATATATTTGCTCCAAAACAAATTGCTGTGTATTTTGTAGTAGTGTAAAACACTCACACACTCTGTACATGTTCCCTTTGACATAAGTAGAGATTGTTCATATTTAAACATTTACGTACAACAAACCAAACCTTAAAGGAGACATTATTCCACTGTGGGCTGTGCCTAATATAGGCTGATACAGTAAAATACATTAACTACACTTTCCCTTCATAATGGCGTATGACTCCAGGGAAATAAGTCCGTTTTGAACTCTGACTCAGAATGTTTGGGGAGGAGGAAGGGACATACTCCAATTAGAAATAAATAATGTTGACAACTGGAAATATCACTGCGCAGATACATTTCTGCTGTTTTAGGCACCATGGGACAAACTATGAGCTCCTTCAAAGCTTTTTGTTGCTAAAATCCACACAAAAACTTCTTGAAATGTGTGAGTGATAAACACAAGACATGAATGCAGTGGGATTTTGAAAAAAGAACAATGCTTTGTGAACACATACAGTTTAATTCCAGAGAACCTGTGAGTGTGAATTTAAAAAAAGTGCAACACCGCCATCTTGTGTTTGCATGCTAACACTGTCATATGCAAATTGACTTTATCATATCCTTTAGTTGGGAGACCATTATTGCCTATTTGTGGGAAGCAAAGAGTGAATAAAATAAGGGATATGATTAAAGATATTTTTCTTTAATATTCACTCTCTTATGCACACTACTCTTAACGCTCGAAAATCATCGTAGTGCACCCATCTTTGGCCACTACCTAATTTCAATGGCAATGGCCTTTCGGTAATGGATGGTTGAACCCTCTCTGACTGTGGAAATCACTGGAAACCAGTGTAGTTAGTCACTGCTGTTGAGTGTCTGCAAGTGAGAAACAACGTACACACAGATTTTTTTCTTTTCATAACACATAAGCAAGTGTCCTTAATGTGACACCATCAAGACCTCCCTACCCCCCCTCCCCCAACAAAAAACAAGCCCCCACCTCAAAGACAAAAAAAATAATATATAAATCACATTATAGCTGGAGGTGAAGGGTTCAGGAGGCCATGGTGTGGAGGTAAAGGAGAAGTAGTGAAGAGAGAAAGAGGAAGGCCGAGTGGAGTCCTATGCTCGTTAGCCAGCTAGACTAGTCTAGCTCGTTAGCATTGCCATGACAGCCATCAGCTGGTCAAGTAACTGTGTAGTTCTCTGGAGTTGATGTTCAGGACCACACCGGAATGGCTGCCTGGCAACAAGAGGGAAGAAGAAACGGAACAGGTCATTAAAACACGGTAACAGAGAACATCAACAACTGGTGAGATATACATTAAAGTTATATATATATATATGAGCAATGCTGACAAATAAAAAGTGGAGGGAAATGTTTGACATTTGTACAGCAACAGTAAAATGTTGCCTCCACATTCACGCATCAGTATTATTTACTTTTCTTCTTGGCAAATTGCTGCCACCAACTATCAATTCATGGACTAGTGTGACACCGCCAGCAGGAGCTTGATTATAAATTTAAATAAAACTATGGTTACTGCAGTGCTCATGATGGGCAACACTTTTCCTCTACTGTGACTTGAGATGTGGAGTGTGCCACAGTAAATGGTGTGTCATTCATTTGCTCATGCGCACAAATGTGCATTCTTGGTAGCATGCTAGTATGGAATAATCCCTTCATTACTTTGTCAATTGATTGATTGTTTAGTATCTAAAATATCAAATGATGACTTTCAATGTCTAATGTCAAATGTCCAACAATCCAAAACCCAGGAGTCAAACAAAACGGATCAGCTCATCAAAACATTTCTACAAAGCACCACTTGTGATGAAAAACTCCACAGGGAAATTTGATCTTTATATTAGCTTAACATCCATGCAAAATTAACAATGGTTAACTGTAACTTGATTAATAAGCTCATCTATAATGTGATTATTTTATTTTCATAATTTTAAAATTATGTATTCACCATTTTGAAATTAAGTTTTATATAAATTACAATCCAATTAAATTATTTAGGAGTTGTTAATGGTTCATAAGATAATATATAAAGCGTAAATTAATAATTAAGAAATTATTTAGATGTACATTTACCCATGCATTTATAGATAACATTTAAATATGCATTAATGGTTAGTTGTGTTTAGGGCTGCAACTAACGATTATTTTAATAATCGATTAATCTGTTGATTATTTTTTCGATTAATCGATGAATCGGCGGGGAAAAGGCGAGTGAATAAAAACGTGTCTTTAGTCTTGCAAACTATACCACCCCTACTTTACTACTGTTAACGAGCTAACTAACTGGATAACGAGTAAACAGCAGCACCAGAAGAGGGAGGGACGTTACGTTCCTCACTTCAAAACAGAACAACAGTAGGATTCTGTAGTGACTAACCTGCTGTTGAACTCCCTTCCTCCTCAAGGACTCCAACTTCTAATCTATTTTACACTTGACAGAAATTTGGTTTTATATCAGATTTTCGAGGTTTATTTTTCTTTTACATAAACGGCACAGTTTTATATCCAGCCATGTTCTCCTGAAGGACAATCTGTGTTGTTGTTTACATGAATGAATGGCTGAGCGGTATGTTTTTACAAGTACATTGTTTGCATCTTGCAATAAATATTGATATGTTCATGATTATTTTGTGTTGTCTATTTGCCTTTTCTGATGAGAAAATAACAGTTTTGAGGCACTGCTGGCCTTTCAATGTCTTTTGTAAATGCTTTCTAAGGCATAGATGATCCTCACTTTAGATGAGGTCACACAAAATACTTAATAACTACTAAATGCTTTCTAAAGCATTAATACAGCAACAATGATGAATTGCTCTATTAATACATGTTTATAGAACATAGGTTGAGAAAAGGTTTTGAGACTTGCTAGTCTTGGGACCAGGTATTGCCAGCTTTTCAATGCCGTTTGTAAATGCTTTGTAAGGGCACACAAAATACTTCATTAATGACTAGTTAGACTCTTATGAACTACATGAATTCATCAAGAATTGCAGTATTAATACACATTTATAAAACATTTATCAACACACCCCTTAACGATTAGTGCGTATCTAAATTATATGTATAAATGTACATCTCAATAATGTCTAATTATTAACCTGCTTTAAAAAAATAAAAACATCTTTAATAACTCCTAAATAATTAGTTTCTAATTGATACAAAATTTCATTTAGAAATGGGGAATAAAGTATGAAAATAAAATGTATCGTATTATAGATGAGCTTATTAATCAAGAATAAAACATTAATAGATGTGCTAATTAATTACACACATTAGTATTGTTCATTAGTATTAATAACACAGTTTATTAATGTAGGAACAATGCTATATTAATAGTGAATTAAGTGTTTATTCATACTTAACTAGTGCTTCATAGCGAAGCCAATTATTATAAAGTGTTACCCAATCTACGGATATATATTCACTATTTTGTCATAAAAAGAATACATTGTTAATTCTTCCTGGGGATATTAATATCACCACAAAGAGGTGGTGACTGACCTCTGTTAAGTGTCCACTCCATCCCTGATCTTTGCTATCATATATCTAGCCTAACATTACTTTTTCGAATGAGAGTCACAATAAGCAAATACTAATTTCATAATCACAACATAAATATCTTGATTTACCATGATGCATTTGAAATAGTTTTAAAACAATTTGATAACAATTACAAATTTGCTAATAATGAAACATAACATGGGTTCACACCAGTATCTTATTGTTATGATATGATTTCAATGTGCTTTGCACATGCATGTGGTGCCTTTTGATCTTGGAGGCAAAACAAAAGATTTGACTATGATTTTCCAAGCCTTTTAACAATAAGGATGACAAAGGGGAACTCCTCCAGTACCTTAGTGTGTGTTAGCTTCTGGTGTTAGTGGCTGGGGTTTTAGTAGCAGTGGTTAGTGGAAGTCCTTATAAGGGAACGGAAGGCGGTGCTATCTCCTGCGTTACCTAGAGTCTGCGAGTCCAGGTCATCGTCGATGAACTCCTCACCCTGGATGATGTGCTGGGTGTCCTCGCTGTGATTGACAGGGCTGGTCATCTCCTGCTCCTTCTCGTTGTGCATCTGAGCATAGACGTTGCGGCTACCTGGGAGCTTCCTGAAAGACAGTGAGGGAAAGGCATCTTCAGTCCAAAACCAAGGAATGTGGGATTTGTCGTTTTGTAAGACAGGGTCATGTTTCGCACTTCACGTTTGAATTTAAGTGACTTTTGGTGTTTTTAGTGTGTGTTTTGGACACCACAAGGTGCTGCTTTTTGATTCAAAAGATGTTCCACAGAGGAAGAGCTCAGCTCTGTTAGGATTCAAAATTGGTTGCTGTAGCCATGAGGAGCTAGCTAACACTGCTAATGTGGTGGGGAATGCTCCCCAGAGAATGAAGCATAAGGTAGGGTTGTGAACGCAGCCCTCAGGCTGGCTCCTCCCCCAACCAATTCCCTAATCAGGGCCAGCTTATAAAAGGCACCTGTTGGCATGGCCTCATCCCTTTTTGGCCCCTGTCCTGTCTCTGTGGTGGCTCATAGTGTTATTCGTGTTACAGAAGCTCCATCATTGTCCTGCCGTCAATGAGTGACTGCATAGGTTAGTACCCCATATGAGGTGGTTCACCTGCTGCTGTTTTGTGCCTGTTTTGCCTCTGTTCTGACGTTTTGATTAATTTACATTATTCAACCAACTAAGTTTGTTTGTTTATTTCCCTTGATTCTTTTTGGTATTAGTTCACTTTTTCTTTAGGTGAAGTTGAGTGCCATTGTTGGGAGGCAAGGCACCCGTGGTGAGATTCATACACCTTATGTGTGTATGAATCACACATAAGGTGTAAGAGTCCACACTCTTATCCCAGTGTACAAACACTGGGATAAGAGTGTGGACAGCACCATTTCTGCTGAGGATTGCTATGTTGTACTTGAAGTAAGTTACCGATAGCACCCCCTGCTCATTGTAGTCTGCCTTGCCATCAGTGGTCTCTACTTAAAGCCCGTCATTTTGATTAGTTTATGTTGGATAGGACATGTTAGAATATTAGACTATAATGTAGAGTTTTTAGTAAGGCCTTTTTAGCCCTTACTGGTTCCAATAATTTGCATTTGCCCATTAACATTCTTTCCTCCTCCTCAGCTCCTGGCCTTAATGACTCGCAGGATGCATTGGGGCGTAATAATAAAATGTCAATTTTTCAGTCAACCCTAATAATACCATATTTTTCCTAATTTCACGTGGGGAAAGTTAGTGCCATCAGCCACCGTCAGTCTCCGAGCTACGATTTTTAAAACTTTTTGGAGGGTAATCCCAAATGGTAGTTTACCGTCGGTGGCTACCAGGTGGCAAAGGACGAGTGGCATTTGCGGAAACCCACGAATGCCGCCCCCCAAATGACAGAAAGACTCCCAACTGTCCCAGGACAAACGGGGGTACTTTCTGCCAAATGGGTTAGGAAATTTGGCCACATTTAAATGTAGCCTAAATGTCAGAAAATGTTCCGAATGTCAGTAACTTTTGTTTGGGTGCTATGAGTAACTAAAGGACAAATGAGAACATTTCAGATATTTGGGGGACAAACAGGATAATTTCTGCCAAATAAGTTCAGGACATTTGGCCACATTCAAAAGTAGTCCAAATGTCAGCCAAAGAAGCACAAGGCACAGATTTAGCTGGAAATTTAAATTCATCAGATTTGCTTATAACTTGGCACACAGAGGGATCTTCCCAGTCATGCCCCCTCAAAAGTTTCAGCCTCCTAGCCGAGAGCATTGTGCAGATATTGCTGAAATTTGGTTTGTGACATTTGGGATACCTCACCAGCCCAAACAAATGTCAAGTCCAAATGTCAGATAATATAAGGACCTGCCATTTCAACTACATTTGTATGGGGTGGTTGTGTGGGCATTTCTCCGGCAAAATGTACTGACTGCAACACAAAGAACAAGGCTTGAAATTGGATAAAATACCTCCGCAACGGCCTGCCCTTCTCCGGGCGAAAGGCCCTCAGCCAACCCGAGAAAGGAGCCCCAAAATTGGATAACATACCTCTGCCCCATTACAATATAGTCGAAATGTCAGAAAGTGTCCCAAATGGCAGTCATTTAAAGTAAGATAGAGAAATTAAACCTTTTTAATTTCAAAGAGAGGTCCGTGGAGACGAGATTACTAAAATTTGGAGGTCATAGCTTCAAGTTAAGGTGCCCACAAACTTAATTCCATATTCCCTTATTTATATTGTTCATTTGACCCAAGTAGAAATTGGTCCCAGAGACTCCAGAGTTTGGACACACATTGTGGGCTGGGCCTTCTATATGTTCATGTGGCAAAATCCCCTCCAAAGCGTCTAGGAAACCAAATTGTCTGAAGCCAGGGTGACAATGGTGTCAGGGTTGACAAGTCCGACACCCTCTGCAAAAGTTGGTCAGATTGGAGGATATATTTTTTCCAAACAGAGCCCTGCTTTTTTAATATGTTGTAGACAATGTGGCACATTCATATTGGTTAGCACTCTCTAACACTTAGCATGCCTGCGCAGGAGACAGCTTGCATACATTTGAATGGGAAATTTTGCTAGGATAAATGAATAGAAAGTAATACCCAAATGTCAGTCCTTCAAACAGTCATATATTCTCAGAAAATGGTAACCTCCCTGAAACCTGCCCTTCAAACACCAAGTCTTTATACCCTTTGGGAAGCTAACCGTCTTCAAACCCAGTGGGACATTCGGGAGTATTTCTGCCATTTGGTTTGGGACAATCGACCTACACGTGCAACCCATACCATAGGCCATTTGTTTAGGCCTAACCTAAATGACAGAAATCATCCCAATTATCCCACGTATCAAATTAGCATGATTGACTGAAACTGCCTTTTCGGGACAATTTGGGGTCATCCTCGCACGTCCGGGATCATAACTGACGTGTTCGCGGTCGAATCGGGCATTGTACAGTAATAACTGACTCATTTCCATATTTTCAATTAAAAGTCATATCCAATTGTCAGAAAACGTCCTATTTGGCACAGAATACACTGGTTTGCAGGAGAAGATGGAAACTGTCTAATTGCTGGGGTCATTAGAATGTCCGGCCTGGAAATTGAATCATAGGCCAGAAAAAACTGAACGGAAGAACCATTTATAGCAACAATAACTAACAAATATTACGGGATACAGTAAGACTCAACAAAACCTTTCTGCATTCTATGAATGTTATGTTACTGGTGCAGATGCCTGTGATAATGTTTTGGCATATACTGCTGCTAAGGGTTCGATAAAGAGTGAAAATAGTGAAGGAGGGAACATTCTTGATGGTGCTTCAGTGGAGAGTGACATTTTTTGTCAAATTAGGTTGCCAATTATGATTGCTGTCCTTGCCCAAAATGACTCTCCAAAACCATTTTTTATTAAGAAATGTTCAGTTTACTTTTTGAAATACCTTCCCTGCGTCTTGTGAGTGGATGATAATTTTAGAGTTATTTTGGTGGGATATGTTTATCAGGTTGAAAAGACCACATGTATTACTTGAATAATACCTGCCATAAGTAAATCATTTTTGATCTGGGTGAATGAAGGATGATTCAATTTTGGTTGCTAGAACTCATGATTTTGATATTGGTGTTTATACGGAAATGGGCCTATTATTTGTGAAGTGAACTGGGTCCTTTGATTTGAGAAGTATTGAAATCAGTGAATTCAACTTTTATCTCTTCAGTCATTTTGTTGAATAGTGAAGAGATATTCACTATTAGTCAGAGTGTTTGAAATTTAGTGGGGGAATCCATCTAGTTCAAGGATTTGATTATTTTACATGCCACAGCTCTTGATATGGCTTACCTTTTGAACTTGTAAAGGATGAAGGAGCCGGTGGCGATGATGCTGATTGAGAAAATCACTGCTAGAGCCCAAAACCCTGGACCTCCAACAGCTCCATGGTAGCCTAGGATAATGAACACATTAAGAAAATAAATATTTATTTAAATATTTTCACAATGAAAAAATTATTCTGATTTTAAAAAGTTGCTATAGGCAAATCCAGAAAGTATAGTGAGAAAGAAAACATCTTGAGTCAATAACTATCAGCAAAGGAAGAGAAGTGGTAAGAAGAAAACCAACTGAACTAAAAATATTCCTCACACAAAATAGGACCATTCATGGAAGGATGGTCAGGTTGATGAGAAAGCACAGTAGAGCACAGAGAAGACAGATTTAAACTGTACAGGATTTGGGTTGGTTTGGAAACCAGGAAAGGAAAAGGCACAGGAATCCAAGAGCATTGGGGTTAAGCATCCAAACAGAAAGCTACGGGTTTATGGACGCACCAGTCACTGCTGCTGTATCTGTTGAGTCATTAGCAATTAGACCTAGCCCTTGGAAATAAATCAATAACATGCAATTAAAAAACATAACAAAATGTAGTTTTAAAATGTAGACCATATAGTAAGAAATTCAAAAAAAGTAATATACGGTACCTGCGTTCGGGTCAGCTAGCATCACCAGCACTTGTAGTCCTCCACGCACAACAAAGCTGACATTGTTGCCGTTGAAAGCTCGTATGATGGCTGGAATACGCTATGGATAAGAATATATAATTATGGAGAAATACTAAACGCAGTTTGGGTAGACACATTACACTTAAACTACACTCAAATCGTACAACCCTCCCTCCCAGCATATTTAAAACATGCAAGACAGGCTACATAGTATGTGACAGGGAGGGTTAGAGGACACGGAGGGGCTGATTGTCCACCGCTCAGTGTAGCATGGAAAGGAGCTGGTAATCAGAGCTAACCAGCAGCTACTGTCAGACTGTGTCTCTGCTAGAGCATGTTTATGTCCCTTTGACAGTTTCTGTGTACCTCTATTATGAGAGGTTCTTCGGTGTGCATCCGTAGGGGACAAGAAATTTGACTTGATTGGTGCATAACAATCCGAGTCAATGGTGTTCCTGGTAGCGTTCATTGCCAACTGCAGGCACAAAGAAACTTTTGGTCCTGTTTGACCTCAGCCTCCTACCAGAGGGAAGTGACACATAGTGTGTCAAGTTTGTGACCCCTTTCTTGCCGGCCTCAGGGCCCTGGAGGTGTACAAATCATGGGGGACTGGGTTCCTCCAGTAATTCACAACTGTCTCCACTGTCTTTAGAGTGTTGAGCTTTAAGTTGTTGTGTCAGCACCAGGTGGTCAATCTCTTGTGGGGATGAGGCGGAACCATTGCCACCAGAGATGAGTTCAATGAGGGTGGCGTCATCCGCAACCTTCAGGAGCTTGATGGAAGGTGACTGGAGGTGCAGCTGTTGGTGTACATGGAGAAGAGCAGTTTCCCCAGCTTCACATGCTGCTTCCTGTCAGATAGGAAGTCTGTGATCCACCAGCAGGTGGAGTCGGGGAAGTGCTGCTACAGCAGAGCTGGGATGATGGTGTTGAAAGCGGAGTTGATGTCCACAAACTTTCGGTTTGATGGAGAGCTGAATTTTGTCCAGTTTCTTGCACAGTGAACGCATGTTGAAAAGAAATATCCCCAGTAACGGTATGCAAAATCCAAACTGGTGGGGCTGCTCAAGTGCACCGGCCTGTTTTCCTATCCTGCAGCTTAATTTGTAGAGCAAATTTGTAAGGCTGGAAATGCTTTTCTGGAAATGTGTATGTACCTTATCTATAAACATGCTCGCCTTAGCTGGTTTCCTGTCCAGTGGCAGGACGTACAAGTCAGCAGTGGTGGGGAGGCCTGGCTTTACCACCGTAACCAGGGACTCCAGAGGGACACCTGTGGTCTGAGATCAGACGGTCAAAGGTCAGTTAGAACTCAATAAAGCTGCACTAATCAATATTCGTATGTTAACATATTGGATTTAATATGTCAGATGGGACACAAAAACAACTCAATTACAATGCAGTTAAAAGTGTTTGCTAAAATCTTTGCCATAACAAACGACATAAGGTAAAATAGAATTTCATATTTTCACCACATTTAAAATAAATTTTATTTAATGATCTTCTGAGTTATTTCACAAACCAAATGTATCCATGCTTGCAGCAAGGCTCTAGGAATAGCAATGCTTGTCAGTCTGTTGACATTTGTGGTGTTGATTGATTGGATTATAATGAAATTTGGTACAGCATACAGCAATTTTAACAGCATGTTAAAATTGTGATTGTCAGCAATAGCAAGTACACAGCCACAACCTTGGCTAGCATTGCTGTAGACTCTTAACAGCCTCTTATTTCCATACTGTTTTATTATTCCTGTTTTGTGTCTTCATGTGAGGCCAATGGTAGACATACATCAGATGTACTTCCTCTACTATTTCCATTCTTTTGAGTGTATTATTAACACACACACTACTTAAGAAAAGCATAATTTCAAACTTATTTTTTAAGTCCTACCTTAACAAGTATTCTGGTGACCACCTGGCCGATGTCCTCTCTCCACTCTGGAATGTTGGGGTTGAAGTTGTCCAGGCTTGTGCTGAAACTCAGAGGGATGACCTGAAAGTTATCTTAGATTGGAAAAAACAGAGTAGTCAGCAATCATCACAGTCATCATTGAAAACAAAACTGTATTAACTTTACCTTGATGCAAAAATGTATGAGTAAAGTTTAAAATCTTTAGAATTTACTATAACAACTGAGGAATAGAATAGAGATTGTTTGACCAAAACACACATTTCATTCTTAGTTTCATTCCCATATTCAGTCAATATTTGCTCCTGCATTGACCCAACTCTACAATTAGGTTCATTCAAATTTCATTGTTACTGTCAGGGTTGTGGGAAAAACTGGCTGTAGGGGACGGACCCAAGCGCAGAGAAACACAGAAGCAGAATGATATATGGAGGCGATTTAATAATTAAACAAAATAATCCAAAACAAAACTTGCCGAGCAAAGAAGTCCAAAAACGTGTAACAAAGAATCCAAAAGGAAAAACAAGGAACAGGCAAAACACAAAACAGGATCAGTATATCAAAATTACAAAAAAAAGGCCATGAGGGAAAGATACTTGAAAACACAGCGCAGAGCTGACCGGGTAACACAACATACGAACCGACACTGAGACAGGGGACACACAGGGTTTAAATACACTGGGGAGGTGCAGGTGATTAGACACAGGAGGATTCAATCAGGGGCGGGGCAGATAATCCCACTGACGGGAAAACATACAAAGGCAGGAAGTGAGAGAGCACAGGACACAAGAGGCAGGGAAATTCAAAATATAACAGAAAAACAACTAAACGAAACCCAAGACCGTGACAGTTACCGTAGACTCGAACTGTCCTAGTATCCTGCACCATAGATCGGCCATTAGAAGCCTGGACAGTGACTGAAACCTCGCCTGTCTCTGGGAAACGAGTCAAAAGGCTGTTCTGCAGAGTCAGTGTAGGCTACAGGAGGAAGACACAACAGATTGGCGTTAGTTCGGTCAAATGTGCATACAGGTTTGGGATCACAAAATGGCTTCCATGATAACATGTTGGAATTGGGCTAAACAGTCATCCTACTTAAGTTGGCTATAACTGATAATTTAAACTAAGAAATATTGTCAGGGGAAAGCACGGTATTTGGGGAAAGCAATGTGCCAATGTAAAAGGGAACAGTGAGTAACGTTTAGGAGGATTAATTAGCAGGAATGGAATATAATTTTCATTAGTATACAACAACCTGCAACTAACAATCGTAATGTTTTTGTTAGCTTAGAAAAAGCCATTGATAACTACATGGTGATCGGGTCCTGTTTAATGGAGAACGCAACATTGCACCCCCAAGTTTTTTCTTCAGCAACCCAGAACAGACAAAACCAAACACTGGCTCTAGTGAGAGTCTTTTGCATTTTTCCATTACTTAAAGGTACGGATTGGTACTGAAACTCAGCATTTAACGGTCCCCGGTGCTAAATTATTAAAGACCGGAGTACTGATAAGCCCAGACATTACTGGTGGTTTTTTGTTAGTACTTTTTAAATTTTGTATCTGTTTTTAAAAGCAATTATTTATTCATGAAAAAGAACCGAGTATTTCTAAGAGTAGCTCCTAGTAGTAATACATTCTTAAAATCGAAACGCCACCGTTTGCTTTGCTAACATGTTTGCTATAACAACTCTAAAAGATGATCATGCGTAAATGTTGTGTTTTCAGCTTGCTTTGCTGCCCCAAAGTGGCCAAAAAGATAAACTAATGGGGTTTTCGAGAAAAGAATAAAAAAGCTGTAAAAATGTTATGTAATTTAATGCTCATAGAAGTTATAAGATGGAGTTTGTAGTGTGTCTTTTACCCGCTGGTTGTCTCCAAGCCACCAGTAGAAGACAGACAGGTTGGCCTCAGTTGGAAGGACTATGGCTGTCAGATTAACCTCATGGTTTCTACCAATGATGGGTACCACTTCCAGGTGCACTTCCTGTAGGGGGGCTGTAAGAGAAGAACAAATGTTTTTCATTAGTACATCCATATTCCTCTAACAAATTGAGACTTGACTTAGACTTTCCCTCTAAAGACTCCCTTCCAAAATCACAAAAAATGCACAGTTGTCTAATAAGCATATAAAAACATTCAGTGAGTCTGGTAGGCCGACCTGTGACCTGGATGTACATGGTGGCCTCGTCTTGCCCTGCCATGTTCTCGGCCTTCACAGTGACCTTGTAAACGCCTGGATTTTTGTAACGATGCTGGATGGGCTCATCTGTCACTGTCAGGTTCTGGTAGATGGCCCAAACACCGTCGCCAAGGTCCACCTGGTACCTAGTGCTGCTGGTGTCTCCCTGGTAGAAACAAATGAGGACTTTCAGCCGATTCATATTGAATAGAAGGAAGGAAAGGATGAACTAGGGTTGGGCGCTATACCGGTTTTAATTTCCTGAATGATATGAATTTTTCATATAACGGTATAGCTGAAAGAACTGCTGTTACTGTTCAACAGGAAGCAAAATATATTGTTCGCCGCGAAGAGTGCTACGGTTGGAGCTACTTACGTAGTGAGAGGGACCCCTAAATTATGTTTATAACTTTATAACACAACAATTAATAACCCACAACTAACGCTCTTTAACAGGGCAACACCACAGCACACAAGTTTGTGACAAACAATTTGTGACACTAATATTTGTACATTTATAAAATGTCACCACCGAACAGCATGCTGGGTACAGCTCGGTAGCTAGCCGTTAGCACAACAGTCTGCTAACAGCTGGGAGAGGCTCCGTCGCGTTACTTGAAGAACAGAACAGAGCGATGCAGGAGGAACAAAGAGAGACCGGAGATGAACCAGTAGAGTCTGAGCCCAACAGAGGAGCTGTGTCTGCTGTTTGGAAGTGTTTTGGTTTTAAAAAATCTGACGTTTTGCGAGTTTGGAGCCACTGTTGATGCCGCTGGTGGTAACACGAGCAATTTACGTCACCTCAGCAGAAAACTTGAGTTATTTTCATGTGTGTAATAGATGCAATCTGAAATTTACACCTTGAAAACTGCAAACCTATCTACGTCATGTTTTTATGTTTGTTAAATTATCAGTAGCGATAACTAAATGATATGCTTATTATACATATTACAAACAAAAATACTTTAAAACTTTTTTTTTGCTTTTTGGGGTATTTTGGTTAGACACATATGCAACGCTGATTAGACTGTAATATGTGTGGTATTAGTTATAAATGTAATGTTACGTTGGTACATCGAGGGTGATAAGAAGCTGTACATGGAGGGATTAAGGACCCAGGGGAATGTAGGTGAAGGAAGCAGTAAGAGATGGAAGACATGCCACACAAACAGCTGTTCACCACTTGCTGTCGGCTGGTTAATAAGCTCGATAAAATAATTTTCGCCGTTAATTAGTTAATGCGTTAACGCAAAAAGAAAAAAAATACCGTGATATACCGTGAAACCGGTATAATCTTACAAAATACCGTGATATACATTTTTGGTCATACCGCCCAGCCCTAGGATGAACCGACAAAACCTTTCATCCTACCTGTTCCTGGTGGACAATGAATGTGATGTCATCACCAGGAGCCACGGCCAACATCTGACCTTTGATGCCGACCTGCAGTCCTTTCGGGGGCAAAAGAGGGCAGTTGTACTGTTTGGTACTGTGCTGCTTGTTAAGCCCCCCTTCACACATGTTAGATATCACCTTCCTGTAGCTGAAACACAGCAGAGGGAAGTGCAAGTATAAGAGTGTGAAGGTGTATGCATGTATCTTAAAATGAACAGTTCAACATTTTTGGAAATAGGATTATGTTCTTGTTTTTCAGAGATTGGGATGAGAAGATTAATATCAATCTTATATCTGTGTTTTAAGATGAGGCTGGAGACAGATAACAATTAGCTGAGCAAAAAGGCTGGAAGCAGCATGAAACAGCTAGTCTGATTCTGCCTAACGTTCAAGAATCAAGCCTAAAACTAACTTTCGGTACGCCCCTGACCCAAACAGCTAGAGTCTGAGTTAGGAGGAAGGTTGTTTGTCATCTGTAGAAGCATAATGAAGCTCCATAGACAAGGATTTGTCTATGACTGTTTCTTACTGCTTATATGCAACCACACTCGATCGTGGACAATATTGAAGTAAAGCATATGGTCAAAGTGCTTGAGTCCCACTACAAGGTGCCTTCATGTGTGAATTTTACTCAATCTGTTGTGCCTTGAGTGCCTTAACTGTTACAGTGAGAAAAATGGCTAATGAGCAACATTAGCCATCAACACAAATGACAACATTTTTAAAATAAAGTTAAAACAAATATTAATTATTATTATTATCACTGTTTTGAAATCAAGGGTGTTCTCGAGGGGTCTGACAGAACCCCCACGATTGCCACAAGGTATTTTGCACACTGATGATTATGTATGTAACCATGGTACATACCGAACAATACGTTTTGTGTGCCTTTCCACCTCTATTACTACACACATACACACATTATATCTAATTTATTAAATCTATTCACAAAGTCAAATGTAAAAAACAAAAAATTGTGGTTTAGAGGGAGTGCTGTAACAATTTTGACTCCAGCTCCATAATTAGCGCATAGATATGAGAATGATATTGATCTTCTCATCTCACTCCTGGAAAATATAAGTCTATGAGTGTATGATGTGTGTGTGTGGGTGTATATGTGTTTGTGTGCTGATGATAATGTGTTTGTGCACATGCACAGACCCAGTGCTGGATGTATAGGTTTGTCTTAGATGGCAGTCTTCAGGTGGTGAATCTGGATCATGCCAGAAGTCGGCAAAGCAGCGATTGCCTTCCGTTGGGGACCGTTCAAAACCATAGTCACTACACACATACACCACAAACACACAGATATGATAGAAGAATAATACAAATATTGAGTAAACATTGACCTGCAAATTTAACATAGTTGCTCAATGCAGTATGCATGTGCATCATTTAATATTTTGAATGTAAACTTTAATATGCATAATGCATATTTTGCATTATTGCGCTGTATATTAGCTGAAAATGTATAATTATTAATTTCATTAATACATTAAATTAACGTTAATGTTCATTTTTAACACATAATACACAGCAAATAGTGCTGGCTCCTCTCCGGGGAGCCATCACCTTAACGTGGTGGAGAGGTTTGAGTGCTCCCATGACCCTGAGGGCTATGTTGTCAGGAGCCTAGAGCTCCTGGTAGGGTCTCCCATGGAAAATTGGTCTCAGGCGAAGGGCCAGACTAAGAGTGGTTCAAAAACCCCAATGAAAAAACAAAGAAGAGTCGAGGAGACCCTGCCCGGAGGGCCCGACAGCGAGCGCCTGGTGGCCGGGTTTGCCGTGGAGCCCAGCCGGGCACAGCCCGAAGCAGCAACGTTGCACCCCCATCCTCTCCATCCTGTGGGCTCACCACCTGCGGGAGGAACCGCTGGGGTCGGGTGCGCTGCCCCATGGGTGGCAGTGAAGGCCAGGGACCTCGACGGACCAGACCCGGGTGGCAAAGACTGGCTCTGGGGATGTGGAACGTCACCTCTCTGTGGGGGAAGGAGCCTGAGCTTGTGCAGGAGGTAGAGCGCTACCAGTTAGATCTGGTGGGGCTTACCTCTACGCACTGCATCGGTTCTGGAACACCTGGATAGGGTTTGGACTCTTTTCTTCTCTGGAGTTGCCCAGGGTGTGAGGCGCCAGGCGGGTGTTGGGATACTCACAAATCCCCAGCTGAGTGCCGCTGCGTCGGAGTTTACCCCGGTGGACGAGAGGGTCGCCTCCCTCCTCTTGCGGGTTATGGGGGGGAAAACTGACTGTTGTCTGTGCATATGCACCGAACAACAGTTCAGAGTATTCGGCCTTCTTAGAGACCCTGACTGGAGTCCTGTATGGGGCTTCAGTGGGGGACTGCATAGTTCTGCTGGGGGATTTCAACGCAAACGACGGGGATACCTGGAGAGGTGGGATTGGGAGGACTGATCTAAATCCGAGCGGTCGTTTGTTGTTGGACTTCTGTGTTAGTCATGGATTGTCCATAACGAACACCATGTTCAAGCATAAGGATGTTCATAAGTGTACGTGGTACCAAAGCACCCTAGGCCAAAGGTCGATGATCGATTTTGTTATCGTATGATTGGATCTGAGGCCGTATGTTTTGGACACTCGGGTGAAGAGAGGGGCGGAGCTGTCAACTGATCACCATCTGGTTGTGAGTTGGGTCAAAGGGTGGGGGAAAACTCTGGACAGACCTGGTAAGCCCAATCGGGTAGTGCGGGCAAACAGGGAACGTCTGGAGGAGGCCCCTGTCCGGGAGATCTTCAACTCACACCTCCGGCGGAGCTTTTCTAGCATCCCTGTGGAGGTTGGGGGCATCGAACAGGAATGGATGATGTTCAAAGCTTCTATTGCCAAAGCTACGGCGGTGAGCTGTGGTCTCAAGGTCTTAGGTGCCTCAAGGGGTGGTAACCCTTGAACACCGTGGTGGACATCGGTGGTAAGGGAAGCCGTACGACTGAAGAAAGAGGCCTTCTGGGATATGTTATCCCGGAGGACTCCTGAGGCAGTTGCAAGGTACCGACAGACCCGAAGGGCTACAGCCGCTGCTGTGAAGGAGGCAAAGCAGCGGGTGTGGGAGGAGTTCGGAGAAGGACTTCCGGTCGGCACAAAGGTGTTTCTGGAAAACCATCCGAAACCTCAGGAGGGGGAAACATCCAAGCTGTATACAGTAAGGATGGGACTCTGTTAACTTCAACTGAGGGGGTAATCGGGCGGTGGAAGGAGCACTTTGAGAAACTCCTGAATCCGACTAATACGCCCTCTACTGTAGAGGCAGAGCTGGAAGCTGATGGGGGAGCATCATCAATTTCCCTGGTGGAAGTCACTGAGGTAGTCAAACAACTCCACAGTAGCAAAGCCCCAGGGATTGATGAGATCTGTCCTGAAATGCTGAAGGCACTGGGTGTGGAGGGGCTGTCTTTGATGACACGTCTCTTCAACATTGTGTGGAGGTCTGGGACGGTGCCTAGGGAGTGGCAGACCGGGGTGGTGGTTCCCCTGTTCACAAAGGGGGACCAGAGGGTGTGTGCCAATTATCGCGGTATCACACTACTCAGCCTCCCTGGTAAAGTCTACTCCAAGGTGCTGGAAAGGAGGGTTGGGCCGATAGTCGAACCTCGGATTGAAGAGGAACAATGCGGATTCCGTCCTGGCCATGGAACAACGGACCAGCTCTTCACTCTCACAAGAATCCTGGAGGGGGCTTGGGAATACGCCCATCCGGTCTACATGGACCGGTTTTGTGGACCTGGAGAAGGCGTATGACCGGGTCCCCCGGGAGATACTGTGGGAGGTGCTGCGGGAGTATGGGGTTAGGGGGCCACTTCTGGGGGCCATCCAATCCCTGTACGCCCAAAGCGAGAGCTGTGTCCGGGTTCTCGGCAATACGTTGGAGTCGTTGACGGTGAGGGTTGGCCTCCGCCAGGGCTGCGCTTTGTCACCAATCCCGTTTGTGGTATTCATGGACAGGATATCGAGGCGTAGTCGTGGGGAGGAGTGTTTACAGTTTGGTGGGCTAAGGATTGCATTGCTGCTGTTTGCAGATGATGTGGTCCTGATGTCTTCATCGGCCTGTGACCTCCAGCACTCACTGGATTGGTTTGCAGCAGAGTGTGAAGCGGTTGGGATGAGGATCAGCACCTCTAAATCTGAGGCCATGGTTCTCAACAGGAAAACAGTGGATTGCCCACTCCGGGTAGGGAATGAGTCCTTACCCCAAGTGAAGGAGTTCAAGTACCTCGGGGTCTTGTTCGCGAGTGAGGGAACAATGGAACGTGAGATTGCAGTCGCTCTACCGCACCGTTGTGACGAAAAGAGAGCTGAGCCGCAAGGCAAAGCTCTCTATCTACCGGGCAATCTTCGTTCCTACCTTCACCTATGGTCATGTGGACTGGGTCATGACCGAAAGAATTAGATCGCGGGAACAAGCGGCCAAAATGGGTTTCCTCAGGAGGGTGGCTGGCATCTCCCTTAGAGATAGGGTGAGAAGTCGGTCATCCGTGAGGGACTCGGAGTAGAGCCGCTGCTCTTGCGTGGAAAGGAGCCAGTTGAGGTGGTTCGGGCATCTGGTAAGGATGCCACCTGGGCGCCTCCCTAGGGAGGTGTTCCTGGCACGACCAGCTGGGATGAGACCCCGAGGGAGGCCCAGGACCAGGTCGAGGGACTCTATCTCCAAACTGGCCTGGGAGTGCCTTGGGATCCCCAGTCAGAGCTGGCTGATGTGGCCCAGGAAAGGGAAGTTTGGGGTCCCCTGCTGGAGCTGTTGCCCCCGCAACCCGATCCCGGATAAGCGGTTGAAGATGAGATGAGAGATGAAATAGTGCTGGTATGAAAAAATTATGGACAAGGTAGAGGCACCTGAGGCAACAGTTTTGTCATCTTTTTGCAATGATTTAGAGCATTATATGATTTTAATAGACACTTCCTGGACAGGTTTTTTTCCCCATTGCGATAGTTTGTCATATTTGTTATCTTTCTGTTCCTTTACATTTAAAATTCATAAATGAATCTAATATGATTAAATAGTGATTTTCTATTGTTTTTTAATGTTTGATCCTCGATTGTGTCCTCTATTATTTATTAATGTATACACAGTATATTATGTATTAATATACATCTTTATTTGTGCTTCATTTATTACTTCATTTTTTAGATATAATAACCCACGATATGCAATAAAGTCTGTTCAGTGTTTTCTACATCTGTGGAGTGCTCACCAGTTGAAGTCTCTCTCTGTGCATTGACAAGGTTTGGTGGTGAGAGCAGATGTGTAGCTTTTTCCTTTGATACAGAATGCTGTGTCCTTCCTTCTCCTGAAACTCCGCTCCTGGCCCATAATGCACTTCTCTCCCTGACGGTAACCATGGAAAAATGAGAATTCAGTTTCAAATGACAAACAAATGTACTGTAATTATGTGTGTATGTACTGTATTTGTATGCGTGCATAACCTGCAGGTCTGTGAGCTTCCAGAGTTCGTATTCAGACTCTGTACATTGATGGGGGAAAGACTGCCTGAAGTCCACTTTGACCAACTCCCAGTCTGACCTGTAGCTGATGTGCCCAAACACACTGTAGACACACACCACAGACAAAGAATTAATACATATCTGCATGTGGACAGCTGTGTGGCACAACTATAATCACAAATGTTAAATCCAATCTGTATCAGATTTAGTTCATACAGATTATCAGACTGATCTGATGAAAACAGTATAATTCGACCATGATCACCAATTTAAGTCTTTAATTATACTTGTCAGTTCACATTATAACATGTTATCATAAAACAGATATGACTACTAGAGAAGTTTAACTGTGCACACAAGTTGATAGTGCATATGTAATGGCATTTCATATAAAAAGAGTAAAAGCAAACATTTGAGAAAAAGTCCAAGAGGCAATACTTTTGCTCACTGCTATGGCTACAAACTAAACATTGTCATTAGGCTTGGCTTATTTTAGCAAGTCTACAAAATGCACCAGTCTTCTTGATGAAATGGTAAAATTACTCATTCCACAGGCAGCAGCTACCAGATATAACTCAAACTCAAGGCTTCTTCAGACCCTAATGTTTTACAATGAAGAGCTCTGTGAAATCTTGAACATTTTTCAAGAACATCTTAATGATTGGGATGGGAAGGCACTAAGAATGGCCTCTGGATTCAATCTATGGCTATTTCTAAGCTTCTACCTGCCTTTTTCGTCAAAAGCTGTTGCACAGCATACTGGAAACATCAATGGAGGCAAGATTCAAGAACTTGGAGAACTTCATTTTATGGCTTTAGTTAATGGTAAAAAGTTGAATGAGCTGTCAGCCCACAACTGAGGCAAAACTGCGTAGCCATGCCAACCTCATCAGAGTATATTGTTCACAGATGGTCAAGGAAAAATGACCTCTTCAACTGCTGGCTTTTGTGGTTGAAAATAACCTTTAAAAGGCAACATAACTGCTGGAATATGTATTGACCATTCCAGCCACCACAGCATCAGTGGAAAAGTGTTTTTCTGCCTTAAAACACTTAAAGAACTACAGCCGCAAAAGGAAGGAGCCAGAAAGACTTTCATCTCTGACTCTCATATCAATCAAGAAAGACAGAATCATAAAACTGAAGACCAAGACAGAGGAGTTTTAAAATGCTGTCATCAACATCTTTCTCAAGAAGGATATGCACAGGGACCTCATCCTCAAATAATGTAAGCAAGCCTAAACACACCTTCTCTCTCTCTCTCACTTTCTATCATACACACACAGTGAGTTTGACTGTTCAGGTTCTCTATGTGTGTGTATTGGTTGTATATCTGCTTTTGTGTGTGGCCATCTCTTTGCCACTGTTTATAGACTTAGGGTTACAACTGACCCTTAACGACAATTCATCAGAAGCAAGGAGAGAACGGGTGGTGTGAAAGGAGGACAGAGGGGTTACACTATTGGAAATGTATGTTGTGTGTTTAATTTTTGATGCCACAGAGATTTCTCAATTCAATACATCATAACTTACACCCATACTGTAATGGAATTTCAGATTCGTTAGTGTTTCTGTAGAGAATCAATGTCTTCAGACCACTTATGATGAATTCAGCTGAACCTATGCAGACTTTCATTTCATTTTTCCGACAGCGGTCCTGAAATTGATAATTTTTTCCCTTTTGAAATTGGGATTTTACTCACGTCATAACCAGAGTCTCATCTCCTGGCTCACTCAGGAGTCCATCGACAAACACAGAGGTGCTGGTGAAGTTGTGAATGGTCCACGTCCGTCCTTCATCGATACTAAACCTGTGGAGAAACAGGCAGTGTTCACAATCAATACATTGATGAAAGTCTCTTCAGTTGGAGCCACCATTGTTTATAAAAGAATAGAGTTAGTAAGAACACACTCCCAGGGAATTTACCATTTACTAAACCACACCCCTTGCCAATTAAAACGGTAAAAGTGTTTGGAGCAGGGTGTTTGTTTTATAGCCTTTACAAAACTAAACCCAGTAAAATAATAAATAAATTCAACAATGTGATCATCTGCTGTTGCATATTCTGCAACAGTTAGCATGTCTGGCCAACTAGTACAGTGGTAACCCAGTGTTACTTCTACAACCAAAGAGCACATTATTAACTTATATTATATCTGGGCTTTTATTTCCCCACTGTGTGGAAACCGGTCCTGGATTTCTTCATTGAATTTCGGGATCAGGCCGAAATAGGATATCATGTGCCAAATGCATCGGTTAATCCTTACCCTAGAAAGCTCTTTGTCTTGTACATTAAAAATAAAATGAAATTGTTTGGAAAAACATGCAGAATTATTATAGTAAACCAGCCATTAAATCTTCCATTCTTTAAACATTCATATTTCTTCTATTTTATAGTCTATATATAGGCTAGATATAAAATTACAAGATATATACATTTTTTTAAAAATTACGAAAAATTAATTTTCGTAATTTTGTCAGACACATATTAAGTACTTTGGACTGCATCAACATGTAGAAAACATGCAATACAAATACAGATTTAGTGATTGATTGACTGCAAAAGGTTTCTAATGGATGACGAATTACAGAATATTAATTAATCTGCATCATAGAAGAAGTAAAGTAATAACTTTAATAACTTAAAAGTCTATAAACTAATGATGTCAGAAGAGTGTGTTACAATAGTAAGGATTGCTACTGACATAGTGTCATACTGGAACAGTAATCTTACTTGAGTATCTTGAGGGGAATAGAGGTGTCCTTGATGGCAACAATGACCCCACCGTGGTCCAGGTACAGGATGTGATGCTCC
Organism: Cebidichthys violaceus; assembly: GCF_023349555.1. NCBI lineage: Eukaryota > Metazoa > Chordata > Actinopteri > Perciformes > Stichaeidae > Cebidichthys > Cebidichthys violaceus. The sequence goes on along the minus strand of NW_027176361.1, from coordinate 12,402,646 downwards.
TCCTCGAAAACCTTAAAAGAGGTGACATAAAAATGTTGGGGGGGGGGGAGTTTGTACAGATTGCAAATGTATTTAATACACTCAGATTGTGGAACTTTTATGTGAGCAGAGGGGACGTGTAGCGAAGGATTGGGGGGGGGGGGGAATACGAAGCAAGGAAGGGCAGGGTGTACCTGTCTCCATGTCTTCCCGCAGTCTGCAGTGATGTACATCTCTTCCTTATACTCTACTAGCTTGGAGCCAAGGTTACCTGAAGGTCAGTAATTGAAAATTTCCTCAGGAACATAATCTCATGAGGCAATCAAACAACAACAAATTCCAAAAGAGACAAAAGTACATAGAGAGAACAGATGTGAGCAGACTAGACAGTGAATTACTGTCTAGAGAAAGTTAAATACAGTAAGTTTCTATAAACCTATTAATTTGCAAATTTAGCTGATAAAAGAAAAGCCCAAATGCTATATATATATATATTATATATATATATATATATATATTATATATATATATATATATATATAATATTATATATATATATATATATATATATATATATAATATTATATATATATATATTATATATATATATATTATATATATATATTATATATATATATATATATATATAATATTATATATATATATTATATATATATATATATATATATATATAATATTATATATAATATTATATATATATATATATATATATATATATAATATTATATATATATATATATATATATAATATTATATATATATATATATATATATATATATATAAAAAAATCAACTTAGGTAATTAATTAATAAACAAGGTAATTTTGACTTGGTGGGTCAAACTTTTAATTTTTCCTTCACTTGCATTAATTCTAATGTTCTGTTTGGGCACTCCATGTCCTCTTTAACTGCTCAAAAAGATGCTTATCAAGTAGCCTCGGTATCCCTAATTTTATGAGAAGCTTATAAACCTGATTTTTAAGAAATGCAGTGTTTCATAAGTAGGGTTATGTCCTTTATTAGCCGGGACGTCCCGTATATTGAACTAAATCTGTTTGTCCCATACAGGACCTCCCTTATTCTGTTTCGACTGCTAGTCTACTCTGATCAGCCAAAGGCACATGTTTTTCTGTGTGTTCATATTAAATATTTGACAGTGAGAGTCAATATGTCTACTATTATTTTATTGATATATTACTACCTTTGTGAACCAAAGACTTTGATGAACCCATTTAAATCACCAACTAAATTGCACTCTCAATTACATTCCAAGGTAAACTTATTTCCCCAGGATCACGGTTGCAGTTTTAAACAGTTTGAATTACATTGTTATCGTTGCAAATTAAATCAAAATAAAATAACTTTGTTTGTTGAAGGCAACACAACTACTTTGTCTAGCTTCGTAAAAACTCTATGGTTTGGCTTAAAATGACTATAAAACCAAAACAAACCAAAACAAAAAGTGCAATAAAAGTACTTGGTTAGGGTTAATCAACCAAACTATTTTGTTATGTTTTGGCAACAAAACTATTTCTTGGTTATGTTTAGGAAACAAAATGTTTTGGTTCACACGGGACACTAACTGCAGTTTCAGGGTGAAAGCCTTGTATTTTGTGATCAATCCACCACCCGACCTCTTAGCTACACAGACTTCCTCGGACTCATTTGAAACTAATTTGCTATATGTCAGTGTGTAAATATTTAAATGTGTTTCCCTCAAAGCGTAAGTCTCAATTCAGTTTAGTAATAAAATGGAAATTGAATGGAGACAGGGCTGTAATGTTTCCATCACAAACACTGGGCACTGAAGGAGGGTTGGCTGCTGATAATATTAAATATTATTAACAGTTTGATGGCTGGTTAGTTATTGTTAACAAAGATGCTTTATAACAATCAAATGCATGTAGAACACTACTGACTTGACACCAATGTGAGATCTGTGACGTAATTACTTTTTTTTAGATCCTTGCTCTTCGCATCCAATGCTAGCTTCCAGCTATCACATTTAACTGCCACTGATTCCAACTGTCACTGTTTGACTTCAGCTCAAATAGCTTATTGCGTTTTCTTTGTCTGTTTGTAACACTTGAACAAGTATAATGTTTTCAATCGTCCAGGGGTGATGTTTCTTCTACCAGTTACATGGAGGTCTACTCACTCCCATTTGAGCCACAAGCTCAGGATAGCTCTTGTCATTTTTTTCAACACTTGGAGAATCTTGTTTTTCTTCCAGTTTAACTTTCCTGTTGTCCTTAATCTTGTCATTAAGTTGTTCAAATTTTTACTTTGTTCTTCTTAATTTGAATAGGACAAAATGCATGCAAACCAAAGAGCTCATGTAGTACTTGCCGTCCTTCTTTGCACTCTCTCTCTTCCTATATGTTCACAATCTGTCTATTAGGGCTGCAACTAACGATTATTTTAATAATCGATTAATCTGTCGATTATTTTTCTGATTAATCGATGAATCGGCGGGGAAAAGGCGAGTGAATAAAAACGTGTCTTTAGTCTTGCAAGCTATACCACCCCTGCTTTACTACTGTTATTAATGAGCTAACGCTGACTTGTCAAGCTGGATAACGAGTAAACAGCAGCACCAGAAGAGCTACTGGAGAGACGTTACGTTCCTCACTTCAAAACGGAACAACAGTAGGATTCTGTAGTGACTAACCTGCTGTTGAACTCCCTTCCTCCTCCTCAAGGACTCCAACATGTTTACGTTTTAGGTGCTGAATCATCACCGTGGTGCTCCCGTGCCGTGCCATGTCGCTTTTGCATATCTTGCAGTTAACACACCCTTTTGATTTATTTCTTTCTTCTTTCCTCTACCTCTGCTCCGCGCTCAACTCAACTTTTTTTTTATACTCAAACATCTCCGCGACTTATTGAGTGGCGTAATAATCGCGCGATGAAATTCATTGCCAATGCTTTTAATAATAATTTCAATCGATAATTCTATTGCATGTATGTCCGTCCATGGCGAGGGATCAGTTATTTCCCAGTTAAAAGGCTTTTTTGTAGGAGTTTTTCCATATAAATTATAAACCAAGGTTCAAAGGACAGAGGTTGCTGCATGCTGTACAGATTGTGAAGCTTCTTGAGGCAAACTTGTGATTTGCTATATTGGGCTACAAAATTGATGTGACATACATTTCAGGTCAGGAGAAGGTCTAATAGTCAAATAAATTAAAAGAACTTTTCCTCTAGAGCAGTGGTCCCCAAACTAAGGCCCGCGGGCTGAATACGGCCCGCCTCCACATTTGGCCCGGCCCCCTGAACAATACCAGAGACGCATTATGATTTTTTTTTCAGTCTGGCCACGCAAATCCTAGACTAGCCCCTGTCAAATAGAACGGAACAATGGCGAAAAGGTTAGGTAAGAGAAAAATTGATTCAGAATGCAGGGTATTTAACCTGCAATGGGCAAACGATTATTTTTTTGTTCAATGCAAAGAAAAGACTGTTTGTCTCATCTGTCAAGAGGCGGTGGCGGTATTCAAAGAATACAATCTGCGCCGACACTATGAATCCCGTCACAAAGACAAGTATGATAACTTGCAAGGCCAAATGCGAGCAGACAAACTCTCAAAGCTAAAAAGTGGACTGTTAGCTCAGCAGAATACATTTGTACGCCAAGCTCAGCTGAACCAGTCATCCGTTCGGGCCAGCTTTCGGGTTGCTCAACTGATAGCAAGCAGCGGTAAACCTTTCACTGATGGAGAGTTTGTCAAGAAATGTTTGAATGCTCTCGCGGAAGAGGTGTGTCCCGAGAAGAAAGATGTCTTTAATGCCGTGAGTCTGTCGGCGAGTACAATCACCAGACGCATTGAAGAAATCGGGGGTAATGTATATGCCCAGCTGCAGCAGAAGACGAAAGAATTTGACTTTTTTTCATTAGCACTGGATGAGAGCACGGACGTGCAAGACACAGCGCAGCTGCTCATTTTTATTCGTGGAGTTAGCGCAAACTTTGAGATGTGCGAGGAGCTGGCAGCCCTCCAAAGTCTCAAAGGGACTACAACGGGGGAGGATATTTTCGGCAAAGTATGCCAAACCATGGAAGAGTTGGACCTAGACTGGTCAAAGCTTGCCAGCATCACGACTGACGGGGCTCCTAGTATGGTGGGCGCGTCTCGGGGTCTAATAGGACGCATGAACCAGGAGATGGAAGAACGGGGTCTCACCGCCCCGCTACAAGTCCACTGCCTCATTCAACTAAGCTAAACTTTTACCTGTTAAGATTGTGCACGGCACAACAGAAAGTTAATGTTAAATGGACTTTTTTTCTGTGAAGATCCCAGAGAGGGTTATTTGGTTATTATTTATTTCATAAATAGTGTTATTTATTTCATTAATAGTATTATTATTTATTTCCTGACTTTTTTTTCTGTGAAGATCCCGGAAAGGGTTATTAATATTTGGTTATGTGTGGCTTTCTGGAAAACAATAAATGTTTACATTTCGGCACCCCTGCGATCGTCACACTTTTTCTGTTACAAACTGACCCCGGCCCCCATCAGAGAAGGGAAAAGTTATGTGGCCCTCACAGGAAAAGGTTTGGGGACCCCTGCTCTAGAGTCTTACCAGCACCCATGATGAGACCTGGAGCAGAGTCTTTGGTGTGGACTGTCCCAGACACGTAGGGGTTGTCTGCCCAGCGTAGGTGGAGGTGGAGGTGACAGTCCGGCTGCAGAATGCAAACATTGTTGAGTGTCGATGTGAGGATAATTCTGCCACAGTACATTGGCTACACTGTTTCACCATCTAATGGACTAATACTGGTTGTATCTGAAAGTAAAAGCAAAGCACCACTCCCTGTCGTGGTGGGGCAAAAGCATTACATAAACTGCATACATTTTCACTTTGTCTGTCTCATTGTTACACAACCAAAAACTTTTACCTACAAAATAATTTGAAAGAAAACCATATTCTTAGTTCTATGATTCCTTGCATGAATTATGGCTATAATTCCCTATATTTCATTCCCTGAACTGGCCTGTACAAGTTATGGGTATGCTACTGGTGTCATACCTTTTTTTAAAGATTTTTGGGAAATAAAAGATATGGAAAACAGTCTGTCACACCTTAAAGGACAAGTAATTTATTTGGGAAAATAGGCTTCTTTGCTTCTTTGCAGAGAGATGAAAAAATGTACACCGCTCATGTTTGTACGGTAAATATGAAGCCCCTGCCATTTTCTTGTTTAATCTGTACAAATCACGCAGAAACAGTATAAAAACAACAAAATGCTGTTATGCAGATTAAACAAATAAGAAGTAATGTGGTAATCAGTGAACTTCATAGGCGCTGGTAGGAGGATTGTTTTACTTTTATATGAATGTAAGTAAGGGTATGAATAGTTCAGGTAGTGGTAATTATGTCCTTGCCTCCTAGTCTCATTTGTGACAGGTGTAGCACCCAATCAGAAGGAGGCGAACGAGGGAGGACCTCCGCTCTTGCTTGGGAGAAAACGTAAAAATAGTAAAGTCCTTAGCTAAAGAAATGTTTGTGTAGCAATAGACTTCAACACGATAAGTCACCGTGTGCAGAAAGCAAGTGCAGCCATTGCTGTGAATCATCCCCCCTCCACGGCCTGGTAAAGACTAGTTATGAGGCAAGGCTTGGGACATCTCTTTTGAAAAATAATGGAAGGGCCATCTACTGTAAAAATACTTTCCAAGAGTTCTTTGTCCTGTCACATTGAATGTTAGAACTTCCCTTCAATAGTGGAGTAGAAACTGGTCTAACTTAACTGGATTAAGGCTTAATTTAAAGCATTTCAAATGGTCAACCCAGTAAATTATTTATTTTTATTTTCTCTACCCAAAGTTGTTATTGTCAATTATTTGTAGATGAAGCTGCCCTCTATTGCCCCACATTAATCAAGGGGCCAAGGGCTAACGGTGCTCGGGCATCCACACATAGACCTTATATTCTTCAGTTGTCCAGGGCAGACCTAATTTTTTGACACCTACAACTAGGATTTATTCCTCACTACACATAGCCAGGCTCGCTGTTTTCCCTTACATCCAGTCTTTGTGATAAGCTGTTCCTCTCCAGACAAATGAATGGCAGCACAAAAATAGATGCAGGCCTCCCACCACCACACAACCCAGCATGACACAGTTGCTCTATCCTTCAGAAAAAATGCCTAAAATAAGAAAATGTATCCCGGATCTGTTGAAAAGAACTTGCTCGTATATTGCTCTAAAACAACTTTGTAATAAGACAATTTGTACATACAGATGGTTCAAGGATGCTTAAAGATGAAAGCTCCATGTTTTCAGAACAGTATTACATGCTTGTTAAAGGAACAGTTTGACATTTTGGGAAAAACACAAATTTGCTTTTCTGCAAAGAGTTGGATCATGAGATTGTTACCACTGTCATATTACGTTAAATATGAGGCTAGAGCCAGCAGATGTTTAGCTTAGCACAAAGCAACAGTTAGTCTGGTTCAGTCCAAAGGTAAGAAAACCCAAATCTGAAGCGCCAGATGGTTTCTTACAACCTGTGAAGCGACAGACCATTTGGAAAAGGGCGGGTGCTCCTCCTATTATCTTTCGGGTCAATTTGACCCCATTCAATGTTTAACGTCTCTACATTTTTTTTTGCTTCATATTTAATTACTTTTCCTAATTTAATGGGGACAACTGTGTAAACATAAAATTAACATGATATGTTTTCAATGTCCTGTACACATACTGCACGCATCAATGTTCTTTGGGGTCAATTTGACCCAAGGCTGTTGTAGCTGTATAAAACATATAAGAAATATCAACATTTTACACACATTTGTTTTGGATGATATTGAGGTCACCATAATATGCAATTTTATAATCTTCAAAAAGCTTTAGGGCCCTAACATAACCATAGTAGTGCGAGATCCACTGATAGTTCACACGACATGGGGGAGGGGAAAACATAATTCTTGCGAAAACTTTGATATTTCCCACGCTGTGGGGGCGGGAAAATATGGTTCCCATGAAGATACAAGGACTGGAACAGCGGAAAACTGACTCGAAGGAGGATTTTCCTGGAGCAGCTGCACGAGTTGGTAAAACCTCATATCGAGAGAAGACGTGCCTTCCAAGAGCATCAATAGCTGCTGCAACTGTTGTGAAGGACATCCAAACAGAGACACACACCCCAACTCCTCCAGTGGTTCAAACTGCAGACAGGAAACGTGGCAGGTGCCAGGTCTGTCCTAACAGAAATGACTCCAAGACCAGCAACAACTGTGTGAAATGTAAGAAATACGTCTGCAAGGAACATGCATGCACTCTCTGCACATCATGTGTACAGCAGTGGCGGACCGTGCATTTTAAACCTGGGCCTTCTGTGCTGTCTGTGCTAAGAAGGTTTAGCTGGCCCTGACGGCCCACCACTGGTGTACAGTAGTGCAGACAAAAGGCTGGAATGTACCTTCTGGTGGCCTGAAGCAAAAATAATATGCTGTTCATATTCTGTCTGTTCGTATTCTGTCAAACAAATTTTAGTGACTATGTAACTTTTTTTTATCTCACACTTACATACATACATACATACATACATACATACATACATAGCATTTAGGGTAGCATAGAACAATCCCTGACACAATGCTCAAATGCACTTTTTTTTTTGTTTTTTTTGTAAATAAAGAATTGTTATGTGTTCCTTACTGATGTTCTGATGATGATGATGTTCTGTTTTACAAATAAAATCCTTCTAAATGTTTAAAATTGTGTTTTTCCTGGGGTACATAATACATGTTACTGTTCTTGATAACAGAAATTGTTTACCACAGCCAGTCGGGAGAAGAGCGAAAACATCTTTTCCATAAATGAAAATTGGCAAGTTGTGTTTTTACAGAGGTTTATGTGGGGTTTGCATGTATGTCAACTGATTAGCTGGTTAGTTTTATTTAGCCTATAAGATTTCTTAAACTTTTTAATTTGGCAGAGTTTTAGGTCACTCAGCGCTAGTGGAAGCTGTATTGTTGTCAGTCGGTATGCAAACATACATTGGCTTTGAACGCCTTCACTTTAAAGCTGCTTATCTCAGATAATAAATTAAATAAAGAAAAAAAGTAAAAGGAACTTTTTGTGAGGTCACTACTTACTGCTTTGCAGCTGTTCGGCTTGCCATTCATGTCAGTGGTAGGTGGGACCAACGGTTCCCAGTTTTGCCCTTTGTTATAGGTGATGAGAGTTGTCACTTTGCCATTGATCTTCTGATTGGCCAGAAAGACTCCTTTGATTCCACGCACCTAGGAAACAAAGTGGAAAAACTAGGGTTAACTTTGAAAAAATACCTGAAATGCTCATTTAAAGTGACTCTATGCAGATTTTGTTTAATAGTGGCCACTGTGAACACAAGTGGAAATTAGAGTGTCATGGTAAATGCTAAAACATGTGTAATAATAGCACAAGAAAGAGGTAAGGTCATGAAGTCATCAAACTGACTCATAACTTGTATTCTCTCTGGACTTCTAGCTTCTCTCCTTTCTGTCACTTCTTCATCTCTCCACTTTCATTTTCTCCGGACATACAGAATGAAAGGAAGGCAAGGATAACGTGGGCGTTTCAAGATCAGGCTCTGTCACAAGATTTCTTTGTCCTTAAACAGATGTCTTCATAATGAATGCAAGATTGTTTTCAATAAAAGAAGACATCAATGGGGCTATCGATTTAGGTAGAGGAAAGTTAATGAAGGTATTATTGGAGCAAAACATTGGCTTATGAGTTTTTAAGTGACAGCTGAGCTCAGTGTCTCAGACGTCGGTTTTACTGGGCCCTAAACAGCGGCACTAAAATTCACCAGCCAACTTACTGGATCGCTACAAGATTAATAAAGCGTAAGTATTGATTATATAAGTCTGTGCTGTAGGCTACTGGATGTTTTGTTGTGTTACATTACATTACATTACAGTCATTTAGCAGACGCTTTTATCCAAAGCGACTTACAATAAGTGCATTCAACATTGGTAATCAAAAGAACTACTAGTCACCAGAAGTCATAAGTACATTTCCTTTTCCAAACAAGCATCTAAGAGCATGAAGCAGAGCATAACTCAGAGCCAAAGTACAGTGCAGAAACAAGAAAAACAGTTAGTGCTATAAGTAGTACGAATACAATAAGTGCAACAAGCTAGTATGAAAACAATAAGCGCTAAGTGGAAGGCTCAGGGTAGCACTTCCTGAAGAGGTGGGTTTTCAGCCTGCGCCGAAAGATGGGCAGCGACTCCGCTGTCCTGACATCAGTGGGAAGTTCATTCCACCACTGTGGGGCCAGGACAAAAAACAGCCGTGACCGGGTCGATCGGCCGCCAGGACCTCTGAGCGACGGGGCGACCAATCGCCCCGAGGCAGCAGAGCAAAGTGGTCAGGCGGGGGTGTAAGGCTTGACCATGGCCTGGAGATAGGAAGGAGCTGTTCCTTTCACTGCCCTGTAGGCTAGCACCAGAGTCTTAAACTGGATGCGAGCTCTTACAGGTAACCAGTGTAGAGAACGGAGAAAGGAAGTTGTGTGGGAGAACTTGGGGCGATTGAACACCAGGCGAGCTGCAGCTTTCTGGACAAGCTCCAGAGGTCTGATGGCCGACGCCGGGGCTCCGGCAAGTAGAGAGTTGCAGTAGTCCAGGCGGGAGATGACAAGAGCCTGGATGAGAACCTGCGCCGTCTCTTCAGTCAGGAAGGGACGAATCCTCCTGATGTTGTAGAGCAGGAATCTGCAGGAGCGTGTAACGGATGAAATGTTTGCCGAGAATGACAGTTGGTCATCCAGGGTCACACCCAGATTCCTCGCAGTCCGAGTTGGTGTCACCACGGTATCATCAATGGTGATGGACAGGTTCCGGTGCGGGCAACCCTTCCCCGGGAGGAACAGTAGCTCAGTTTTGTCTAGGTTGAGCTTGAGGTGGTGTGTCGTCATCCACTTCGAGATGTCAGCCAAACACGCAGCGATGCGCGTCTCCACTTGGGTGTCACCGGGGGGAAATGACAAGACCAGCTGGGTGTCATCGGCATAACAATGGTAGGAGAAGTCATGCGAGCGAATAACAGAACCCAGAGATGTTGTGTAGAGCGAGAAGAGAAGGGGGCCCAGGACTGACCCTTGCGGAACCCCCGTAGTCAGCATGCGTGGTTCCGACACGGCCCCCCTCCAGGTCACCTGGTAGGATCGACCCGTCAGGTAGGATGCAAACAGGGAGAGTGCAGAGCCTGAGACGCCCATCCCCTCGAGGGATGAGAGGAGGATTTGATGGTTCACAGTGTCAAACGCCGCAGACAAATCCAGGAGAATCAGGACAGAGGAGAGAGAGTTAGCTCTCGCGGCGTGAAGCGACTCTGTCACCGCAAGGAGGGCCGTCTCTGTCGAGTGACCCACTTTGAACCCGGACTGGTGAGAGTCCAAAAGGCTGTTTTGGTGGAGATAGGAAGACAGTTGGTTAAAGACAGCACGTTTAAGTGTTTTGGATAGAAAGGGTAGAAGAGAAACCGGTCTGAAGTTCTTGACATCAGAGGGGTCAAGTGATGGTTTCTAATTGTGTTGAAAGTAAAGTTAAAGTATTGAAAGTAAAGTTAAAGTATTCTATGTAAGTTAGCTTTTACCTCAAAGTTAGAAAACTTGCTATTTATAACATAGCTATAAGTTATATTATCTATTACGATTTTTAGCGACGTGACCTAACTGTTAGTGTAACGTTACTGTGCATGTGCATGTGTGTTTGTGTGTGCTTCTGCAAATGGTCATGTCTGCCTGACCCTACCGGTTCAGATAGATATGTAGGTTAAGTGCATGTGATGATAGCTTTTGTTAGCACACTAATTTGCTATGGGAATCAGGCAGCTGGAACTGTGAAATTTGTATTTAAACCATCATCTTTTTCTCTCTGTAGAACAATTCAAAATTGTGGGACATGAGCAGGACCTGTCCCAACCTACGAAGCAGTCAAAGGTTTAGGTTTAATTATTTTAGTATAAGGTCTATTTGAACAGATTATGATCCAGCTAAAGCTTCACCAATGCCACAAATTCACAGCCCATGAGTTAGGGTTATTTGAAGCACTTTATGGTTGGGAACATTTCCTTATTTGTAATAACAAAAAAAGAAAATCCCAGGCTTTGAAGGCTTCAATTTAAGTTTAGGATGACTGTTGCTGTAGCTTAATATTTGAACTTACATTATTTCATTTGCAGGGGGTCTCTGCTCCACTGAGAGCAAACAGGCCCCAATCGTTGGCAACGAATTGGCAACGAATTTCATTATCGATTCGTTGTGTCGTGCGATTATTACGGCACTCAATAAGTCGCGGAGATGTTTGATTATAAAAAAAAAAGTTGAGCGCGGAGCAGAGCGGAAGTAGAGGAAAGACCATCGGAGAGACCCGTAACGTTGTTCTGAAACACACGGCGGGGGCAGAGAAATCAGTACTACCTAAGTCATCCAAGGTGTGGAAGCATTTCACACTAAATAAATCGAAAAGATGTGTTAACTGCAAAATATGCAAAAGCAACATGGCACGGGAGCACCACGGTGATGATTCAGCACCTAAAACATAAACATGTTGGAGTCCTTGAGGAGGAGGAAGGGAGTTCAACAGCAGGTTAGTCACTACAGAATCCTACTGTTGTTCCGTTTTGAAGTGAGGAACGTAACGTCCCTCCAGTAGCTCTTCTGGTGCTGATGTTTACTCGTTATCCAGCTTGACAAGCATGACAAGTTAGCTCGTTAATAACAGTAGTAAAGCAGGGGTGGTATAGCTTGCAAGACTAAAGACACGTTTTTATTCATTCGCCTTTTCATCGAAAAAATAATCGACAGATTAATCGATTATTAAAATAATCGTTAGTTGCAGCCCTAATATATACACATGTATATACACCCCCCGACACACACACTATACACACACATATATACTCACCCCCATCCTGATGAAGCGCTTTTAGAAACTGTTTCTCCAACACAACACCGACATCAGAATGTTGTATGTTGATTTGAGCTCAGACTTCAACACAATCTCCCCCATGAAACTGATTGGTACTCTTAGCACTCTAGGCTTAAGTACCTCATCTTGCAACTGGTTTTTAGACTTCCTCACAAACAGACCCCAGACAGTTTGGATTGGCAGCCAAACCTGCTCCACTCTAGTGTTGAACACCGGACACCCACGACTACTACCCCAAACATGAAGAGAACTCTGTTGTGAAGTTAAGATGACACTACCTTCAATGGCCGGATTACAAACAACAATGAGTCTTAATGTATAGAGAAAATCAACAACCTTACAGAGTAGTGCTCAGGGAACAACCTACTGTGCAATGTCAGTAAAACCAAGGAGGTGATTGTTGATTTTAGAAAAAAAGGAGGCAAAGACGCACACCCCTGTCTACATCAATGGAGCTGTGATGGAGCAAGTTAACAGCTTTAAGTTCCTTGGAATCAGCATCACAAACAACCTGATGTGGATCTCACACATCTCCATCCTAGAGAAGAAAGCTCATAAACGGCTGTATTACTTAAGGAAACTTAAGAAGGCAAAATTCCTGTGCCAAGTTCTTGTCAATTGTTACAGAGGAGTAATAGAAAGCATTCTGACTGGAAACATTACAAACTGGCATGAGATGTGCATGGCCCAGGACAGGAGGGCTATGCAGTGGGTGATTAAAAACCGCCCAGAACATCATTGGTACCCATCTATTGAGCATCAGTGATATTGGGAGAGGAGCCTGCAAAGAGCTAAAAGGATAATAAAACACAATACCCACCCCAGCCGCAGCCTCACTGGCAAGAGTTCAGAGTAGAATCCCTGCTCCACTGCAGTGAAAGAAGCCAGTTGAGGTTGTTCAGGTGTCTGATTAGAATGCCTCCCTCTCCCTGTGAAAGTACTCGTTGCATAGTGAAATGGCTATTCCACTCCTCCACCCCAACTCACCTCAAGAATGTCGATGAGGACATTCTCCTCTGGCTGCTTGGTGCTGCGAACATTTTCCAGGACAATGGAGTAGTAGATGCCCTGGGGGTCAGACTGGTACAGGTTATATGTGTCTGACTGGTACCACTCCTGGAGAGCGAGGAAGACCTGGTTCTCGTCTGTACTCACTATCTGAACATCCTGGGGGCAGAGATGGGGGGGTCAAAAAGGGAGAGTCAGTATTTTCTGAATCTATTAATTTTTTCTTTTTAATATTTCTGTGCATGTACATTTACATTGAGAGCAACAAATACCAGAGTAGAATTATTTTGTATGTGTACACACTGTCACCATGCACTGGTGAGGCACACCCTATGCTGAGAAACCTATGGAAATATTCTGCCAAAAACCTTTTCAATCCTCATTATTACCTTCACCAAAATTTCACAAAATATTTACATTTTTTTATTTTTTTTGCAACACACAAAAGAAATTAAATTAATAAATAAATTGTGCCAAAAACTGGATTGAGTCAGACTTTCTTTTCCTCTCTGTGTAGTTGGGGCCTACAAGAAAAAGCTCTCCCAAGCTGGCAAGACGGCTGGTTGCAGGTAGAAAGAAAAAGACAATGTCTAAACATCTTACAGGAACGTGAACTATCTGATCAACTGAAAGCTTTTTTTATAAAGAACTGCTACAACAGCAAGAAAGCAACTTTAAAGTGTGTGTACCTTCATGGACACTACTTCCACAAGAATGGATGCCATTTTGAAAGAGTTTAATTCAGAGTTAACTGAATTAAAAGTCAGCCTTCATTTTACAGAAATGTAGGGGGATAGCTTGAAAGCTACCAATACCATCCTTTTATCAAAGTGTAAATTAAATGAAGCGGACGTACATAAACGAATCAGTGATTGTAATAGACACCAAAGCAGACTTTCCTGACGGTCAGCCTAGGTCTCACAATGTGATTAATGATGGAATCATGAAAACTGAGAACAAAAAGGTCAGAGTTGGTGTTGACTTTCCTGAGGGACAAACTGGACCTGGACATCCACACTAACGAAAACGATCTCTGTCCACACGGCGTTTCAGCATCGTTTTCGAAATGATGTTTGGCTAGACTAAAACGCTTGAAAACGAAGATCACGTGACTATTCACGTACACCGAGCATGTGGGTGGGTGCTGGTGTAAACAGGAAGTCCGCTCCGTAGGGCTGGTAACGCCGCTGGACACCCCGCCAAAATAAAAAATTGTTTAATAGTTTGTCAACTAAAATGTGCGTCACACCCTATTACGTCTCTGTCAAGCTAATTATGATTTTCAGACCTCCGCCCTTGGTAAACTATTGTAAGCTATAATGTTGAGCACGTTAAGAGCTCTCTAGGTAGCAGTGTTCCTGTGTATGTGTTTGGTGCTTTTAATGTGAAGGATGAGACGGAAGGAGAAAAAGAGGTTCTGATGAAGTGTGGGAGAAGTGAATAAAGTTGCTGCCGTCTTATCGCAGATTACGGAGCCCCGTGTTTATGATTTTATTATTATCATAAAGTATAGAAAATAGAGTTTAATTCTGTGTGGAGGTATTAATTTGCTTTCACTGCCAACGATGCTGGCTTACCTGCATGCTTGAAATGTGTCGAGAAATTAGCAAACAACAAAGAATGTAATATAGAAAGACACTTCCAGAACAAGCACACAGCATTTGCTGAACAGTATCACGCTGGAGATGAGCGAAAAAGAGCGATTTATCAACTGCTGCAGCAAACTGAGCAAGTTTTGTTCTCCTCTTCATAAGAGTTTGATATTGTTATAACAGGTGAAATAGCAATAAAATGTCAAGAATTGTCTTTATTATTGTTCTGTAATTTCACAAATACAACAAACTATAGTTTTTGTATATATAAAATAACTATATATAAAACTTTATAAGCTGTGATATCAAATAGCGTTTGCGGCTCCAGACAAATTTTATTTGGTGAAAAATAGGGCAAAATGGCTCTTTGGATAGTAAAGGTTGCTGACCCCTGATCTAGTGTTACATAAGCTTCCTGGGCTAACTCAACGTTCCTACTTGCCCACTCAAACTGAAGCAGTTTTTCCCCTTCTCTTTCCTGCTATCTCTTATCTCTTCTCTCTCTCGCTCTCTCTTGTACAGAATCCTGAAGATGTAAAGCTGAAATGAGAGTCACCACAATATCTGGCTTTCTAGTCCCTAGATTAATTTAATGTGTACTTTACAATATTGAGCTACTCCAAGCAAATCTTCTTTTCAAAGCTTATTGTGTTCACAAACGCTTACACAAAAATCCTTTACCTTGAAATTTGCCATGGTTACTTTTAATAACTGCCCCCACTGGGACTCTCTGATCACTTAATGGTCCATCTGATTCCTGCATACAGGCAGAAATTAAAGCTCTGTAAACCTGTGGTGAGGAAATTAGAGCAGTGGACCAGTGAAGCTATGGAAGATCTCTGGGCGTGCTTGGACTGTACAGATTGGGATGTTTTCAGGACTGCACTTCTACACTGCCATCGTTGGGTCCATCCTCTGCTCCTCCATCTCCGTCTGTTACGCTGCAGCGCATCATTCACTCTGCCGAGAGGGTGATCGGCTACAATCTGCCGTCCCTCCATGACTTGTTCGCTTCCAGGACCCTGAAGCGAGCAAGAAGGATTGTAGCAGACCCCTCTCACCCTGGACATAAACTGTTCGAGCACCTTCCATCTGGCAGGAGGCTGCGGTCCATCAGGACCAAGACCTCACGCCATAAGAAGAGTTTCTTCTCATCCTCAGTTGGACTCATTAACAAAGCCAGGGACCCCCACTGACCCTGACACTTACATCCCCAGGACAATTTCTTCACCTTTGCACTCATTTCCCGATTAATATACACTTGACACTTTAATAATATACTTGTTTTAATATACTCTTATTTGTTTGTTTATTAACCATATTTATATATTTCATTGTAAATTTCAATGTTTCTACTTTTAAATCATGTCTTGTAGTTTGCACTGTGTTGATTGTTTAATGTTATGCACCATCCACCTAGTCAAATTCCTTGTATGTGCATCATACTTTGGCAATTAAACCGTTCTGATTCTGATCCCTCCTCTCTTGCCATAGTTAGTTCCTTCTTTGTTTCTGACTCTACTGAGAGGACATGCTGCAGTAATGTTTCACTTCAACTGTTTGGTAGCCTTTAAAGATCTAAGTCTGTAAGTATTTCTGTATGTAGCATGTACTACGAAATATTAATTTTGTATTTGCTGTTTTAGTATAACATTTGTGTTGTATTAACAGATGCTAATTGTGATTAGCATTTCTCCAGTGACATCAATGTTAAAATAAAGTTTAGATGCCAACTAGTCAAGCATGTTTCAGGATAATGGCTACTTGTTTTTTTCTTGCATGATGGCTATATGCTAAATCATTTTCTTATATTCATGTATGTGTATATAGACAGCTTGTAAGGCCATATTCCATATTGTTTCCACAGTTCTACAAAAAGAAAGAAAGATTCTCACTAAAGCCATAAAGTCTACTATGGATTACTGGGTCTTTATTTCATGGATCTACTATTAGCTATCTGCTAAGCTTTCCTGTACAAAACAAGAGCAGAATACCCCAGGTTTAGTCTGAAGTGACATCAGCAGTGAAAGAAGTATCATTTTTGTGTGCTATACCTTTGGCAAGGCGTACTTGGGAAACCTCATCTGGACGAACTCGTTGCGCCGATAGGACACGTAGTGCTTGGTAGGATTCCCTGTGGTGACCTGAAAAAAACAACAAAAAAACAAAACACAATCTCAACACGACAAACTTTTCCATGCAACAATTTGCACACGATCCAAAACTTAAAATCCACACTTCTCTCCAATTTTATCTATTATAAATTTTGCTTTTATTATAATTATTACTATTATTATTACTATCATTATTATAACTTTTACACACAATCACACATTCATTGCAAAGAGGTAAAAAGAAGACAGTGGAAAAGAAGAGAGGAGGTAAAAACATATTTATATATTGAAAGTAAAATTAAAGCTGCAAGCAGCATTGATCGGGCCCTCGCTGTAACCGGTTGTATATGGACCCAAATGCAACACACAAGATTCCAAGGATGGTCGGCTTTTATTACAAACTTGCAGGTACAGCAGGCAGCGTTAATCAGAGTCAGGAACAGAAGGCTGGTGGGTTTACCAGGAGTCAGGCGAGACGGGTAGAACAGGGGCAGGCAGGGTCGGTAACAGGAGCTCAGTCCGTGATAGAGTGCTGGAGAGTCTGGCATCGAAAAGCAAAGAACAATCTGGCAATGTGTGTCTGGGAGGCAGGAGTCTATATAGTAGCTTGATTTGTGATCAGAGACAGGTGAGTGAACAGGTGAAGGAAGTTAGACTGAAGTAGAGTGAGGAGGATGTGGCGCTGAACTGTAACAGAACCCCACCCTCAAGGGACGGCTCCCAACGTCCCAAAACAACCACAACCAAACCGTAGTGGCCAGAAAGACTAATATTAATCAGACATATCCATCCTCTCCTCAGCATCGGTGGGTGAGTTGTCCTGGCCAGAAGACGGCTCCTCTTCATCCTCCCCAACATCTGAAGCTACAAATGGAAAAGAGGGAACGGAGTCTAGCTGGGTAGCCCCAGTGGGCACAGAGCCCTTGGAGGGCTGGTCAGGATGCAGTGGTGAAACTCCCTGATGAGAGGGGCATCCAGAATGTGTCGAGCTGGGACCCAGGATCTTTCTTCTGGACCGTAGCCCTCCCAGTCGATCAGGTATTGCAGACCTCTCCCACGGCTGCGGGAACGAAGCAGGCGGCGAACCGTGTAGGTAAGACCTCCATCGATGAATCGAGGTGGCGGCGGAGGCTGTGCAGCAGGAACCAGTGGGCACTCTCAAACTGGCTTAACCTTGGAGACGTGGAATGACGGGTGGACCCGCATGGTCCGGGGCAGCTTGAGCCTCACTGCTGCAGGATTGATGACCTTCTGGATCTCAAATGGCCCAATGAACCTGGGTGCCAACTTCTTATATACCGGTTGGCTGAGCGGAGAAGCGCAACTCTGGCTTTGGCTCAGGTACGGCGGCGGCATCGGCGGACGAAGGCCTGGGCAGAGGGGCAGGAAACCTCCTTCTCCAGGGCCGAAAACAGTGGAGGTTGAAAACCGTAGGCACACTGGAACGGGGACATTCTAGTGGCAGAGCTGGTCAGGGTGTTGTGGGCATACTCCACCCACAGGAGCTGCTGGGACCAGGACGATGGACACTTGGAGACCAAGCACCGTAGAGCCATCTCCATCTCCTGGTTCTTGCGCTCAGTCTAGCCATTAGATTGTGGATGGAATCCAGATGAAAAGGCTGGCTGTGGCCCCAATAAATTGTGCAGAACTCCCTCCAGAACACTGACGTAAACTGAGGTCCCTGGTCAGAGACAACATCAGTGGGGAGACCATGGAGCCGGAAGACATGCAGCAGGATCAGCTCAACAGTCTCTTTGGCCGAGGGGAGCTTGGACAAGGGCACAAAGTGGGCCATCTTGCTGAACCGATCTACCACTGTCAGGATGGTGGTATGTTTATTGGACAGTGGTAGAACGGTAACAAAGTCCAAAGAGATGTGGGACCAGGGCCGATGGGGCACAGGCAGAGGATGCAGGAAACCAGCCGGAGCCTGGTGGGATGGCTTGTGCTGGTTGCAGACAGGACAGGCATTGACAAACTCCCGGGTGTCTTTCTCCAGAGTAGCCCACCAGAACCTCTGCTGCAGGGCCTCCCTGGTACGCTGGCTCCCGGGGTGGCAAGTGAGTCTGGAGCTGTGGGCCCACTGGAGGACATCGGACCTCAGGGTCTGAGGGACGAACAGGCAGTCAGGAGCTAGGACTGGGCTGGTCCTCCAGGGTGGCCTTGACTCTCTCCTCAACCTCCCAGGTGATCGAAGCAACCAAGACGGAGCAGAAAGGATATTGTCATTGCCAGGGGTGGAATCCCCCTTATCTACAAACTGGCGGGACAGGCCGTCAGGCTTGACGTTGCAGGTACCAGGCCGGTAACAGAGGGAAATGTGGAATCGGGTAATAACAGGGACCATCTGGCTTGCTGAGAGTTCAGTCTTTTGGCGGACTGAATGTATTCGAGGTTCTTGTGATCAGTCCATACCAAAAAGGGCAGACTGGTCCCCTCAAGCCAGTGGCACCACTCTTCAAGGGCCAGCTTAACAGCTAGCAGCTCTCGGTTACCAATGTCATAGTTCCTTTCAGCTGGTGAGAGCCGCCTAGAAAAGAACATGCAGGGGTGGAGCTTCTGGTCATTGGCAGCCCGCTGGGATAGGATGGTTCTCACGCCAACATCGGAGGCATTCACCTCCACAACAAACTGTCTCTCAGGGTCAGGGACTTGGAGGATAGGAGCATAAGTAAACTGGGCCTTAAGGTTCTGGAAGGCCTCCTCAGCCGAGGGGGAACACCGGAACAGCACTGTGGACAAGGTAAGGGCCGTGAGTGGGGCAGCCACGGTGCTATAGCCACGGATGAACCACCGCAATCGTTGCAGCGGTTTACGTGAGTCAGGGAAAGGCCAGGACGTAATAGCTGACACCTTGGCAGGATCCATCTGCACGATCCCCTGTCCCACGATGTACCCCAGGTAGGAGACTGATGAGAACACTTCTCTGCCTTAACGAACAGAGAATTCTTAAGGAGGTGTTGAAGGACTGCTTGGCATGGTGAGTGTGCTCCTCTTGGGACCTGGAGAAAATCAGAATATCGTCCAGGGATATGAACACCTGCCTGTTTAACATGTCTCTCAGCACATCATTCACCAGGGCCTGGAAGACGGCTGGGGCAATGATGGTAGCTCCCCGAAGCAACTCAAATGCAGAAGAGATGAGTGGGAGTAGGTAGCGGTTCTTAATGGTAATTTCGTTGAGGCCCCTGTAGTCATTGCAAGGCCTCAGTGACTTGTCCTTCTTCCCCACAAAGAAGAACCCCGCACCAGCAGGTGAAGAAGAGGGATGGATGATCCCAGCAGCTAGAGAGGAATTTATGTACGCATCCATGGCCTCTCTTTCAGTTACAGATAAGGAATACAGGTGACCCCTGGGTGGAATGGTACAGGTCTGAAGCAGAGCAGGAACAGTCTGACTGCTGGGGAGCAGGAGCTTGTTTCAGGCAAATCAGGTGATGGCTCCTGTTGCCCAGTCTATGTGGGGGTTATGGCGGCGGAGCCAGGGGTACCCCAGGATTAATGGATGCTGGGGTGACCGCAGGATAACAAACCAGATGGTCTCATGGTGGTTACCAGACAGGAGCATACAGACTGGCGTGGTTTGGTGAGTCACTGTCCGCAGTAGATGACCATCCAGGGCGTTGGCAAGAACAGGGCATGGCAGGGGTACCCAGTCGATACCCAGCTGAAGGGCTAGGTCCTCATCAATGATGCTGTCATCAGCGCCAGAGTCAATGAAAGCCGTGAGTGTCTCGGATCCATTCGCGAGCAGAAGCTAATCGTGGCACAGAGGTTTTTGGTTGGGGGAAGAGTCTTGTGGTTCGGCTCACCAGTACATCCCCTACTACTGATGAGCCATGCCTTTTACTGGGCACCAGGATATAAAGTGACCAGCCTGGCCACAGTACAGGCAGAGATTTCCTCGGCGGCGGTGCTCACGCTCCTCTGGAGTGAGACTGGTGCGCCCCACCTACAAGGGTTCAACGCCCCCAGGTTGAGGATCGCAAATCCATAAGTCCCCCGGTAGGATCAGGTCCTTTGGAGACCGCCCCGAACACTTTGCGTAGCTTTACAGAAAAAGCCAGGAACAAAGAGCAGGCTGGCGTGCCCCTCTCCCATTCAGAGGGGCCCCACAGTTGTGCCCTGCCTGTCAGGTGATTAATGGTGAAGGCTACCTAGCCTCCTCCGAGGCAAACGTGTAGCGCTGCAGGGAAAACAAGATGGAGCAGTTTGTGATGAATGGGTTGCAGCCTTCAGGTTCTCCAGCATAGCGCTCTGGGGTTCACACACGGGGCTTGTGTGCTGGAGCGGGCGTCAGAGGGACAGGAGGAGGAGCTGAGACCGCATGCTGGGTCAGGGCTGCTGTTAGCTGTTGGACCTGAGCGGCTAACGCAGCCAAAGCCTGCTCCTGGGCTGCTGCTGACTGACGTGTGAGGGACTTTTAATTGCAAATGTCTTTAGATTGTACTGACCAAATTTGAAGTGGCTCTGACACCTAGGAGGAGTTTCTTAAAGTATAGCAACTACAAACCAAGGAAAAATTCACACAAAAATCGAAATGGCCGACTTCCTGGTGCTCGGGCCGTAATAATAATTGATGAATGAAATACAAATTTGTAGGGGGCGCTATGGAGGCAATTTAAAATGGCCAAGGCAAAAACCCAGATAAAATATGTAGTCCCATCACCTATGACACATGTACAAAGTTTTGAGTTTTTGAGCATCCCAAGCCAAGGTTAGCCTAACCCTAACCCATAATAATGGCTTGCACATCATGCATACACAGAGGCACAAACAAATGTGGCCACAGGTGATGATATCTTCTAGACTGCCCTTATTCAGAAGCAAATCCAGGGAGGAGATCTGGTCGGGTGGTTGGGGTACAAAGAATTAGACTCTCAGACAAACACTGCAGGGACACCAGTGGATCACATGAAAACTTGTGAATGTGAAAAGGGTTGCTCATTTTAACAAACCCATAGCATATTATATGATAATCCTTTATTCGTCCCACAGTGGGGAAATTTACAGGATTACAGAAGCATAGTGGATAGTGCAAACAAGAGACATAGTAAAAAAAAAAAAAACAATGTATCAAAACAAGTATTATAAATAAGTAATAAACAGTAAGGAATATTAACTAAGTAAAAAACCGAATAACTAAAATATAACTAACTAAAAACAAAAAATATGATATATACCAGGGGTCGGCAACCCGTGGCTCCGGAGCCGCATGCGGCTCTTCAGCCCCTCTGTTGCGGCTCCCTGGGGGCTACATCCACACTAATGAACACTTACATAATACAAGTTTACTAGATTATGGATTAATAAATGAGGTCAACACACGTCTCTCACTCATTGTGGAGGATGAGACGGAAGGAAAAAAGAGGTTCTGGCGAAGTGTGGGAGAAGTGAATAAAGTTGCTGCCGTCTTGGCACAGATTACGGAGCCCCGTGTTTATTATTATCATAAAGTATAAGGCTCAGCTACACTATCAATGGATTAATAGAGTTTAATTCTGCGTGGACGTATTCATTTGCTTTCACTGCAAATGATGCTGGCTTACCTGTATGCTTGAAATGTGGCGAGAAATTAGCAAACAACAAAAAATGTAATGTTGACAGTCACTTCCAGACCAAGCACACAGCATTCGATGAAAAGCATCACGCTGGAGATGAGCAAAAAAGAGCGATTTCTCAACTGCTGCAGCAAACTGAGCAAGTTTTTTTCTCCTTTTCATAAGAGGAGAATTTTCTTTTACTATCAACTGGTGGCCGAAGAAGCTGCACAGAGCTGCCAGTGGGGGGTGTTGTTCATCAGGGATGATAGGCTTATTTAGGCTTAGTACAGATGTGGTCTGCATATGCTGTTTCTATACTGTGCCTGCTCTATGTCATTTACATTTATAGAAAGTAAAGCATTTTCTTCTATTAAAATTAAAATGTTTTGAAAATCAATTTCTTGACTTGTTGTAATACCCTGACGTGCTGCATAAACATATCTACATTCAAGAAAAAGACCTGAACAGAAAAAAAGTGATTCTGAAATTTTGGAAATCTGAAAACAGAATGAGAAACCATTTTTGTTTCACTAAAATAATTCTAAAATACACCACTCTACCCGTCACCTCCCCTGTCGTAATGATGTTTACCTTTACAAATATGTAGTCGTCCTGCACCAGTAGTGAGTTGTGGTCGATTTTGCCAAGAAACTGAGCAGTCACCATTTTGTCCGAACAGTTCTGGATGAGACAGGTAACATACAGGTAACCTGCAGTGGCACACAGAAACAGACAAAAAAGAACAATTCCTGTTGATTAAATGTACAAAATATTAACAAATAAAAATTGTTGGCCACATATATTTGTGCAGGTTCACATACACTGTGGTGATACATTTGACATGAAATACGTTAAGATGAACATTAATTGTTGTAAAATATAGCTATATTACAAAAACTGAACATTACTGATTTTAAACAGAAACTGAAGACTCAGTGATACAGTGATAGATAAAAGGAATCAATAATGAGATCTTTTGGTTGCTTTTTATATTCTCTCTCTCTCTCTCTCTCTCTCTCCACCTTAACGTGGTGGAGGGGTTTGTGTGCCCCAGTGACCCTGAGAGCTGTGTTGTTGGGAGCAATAGCACCTGGTAGGGAGTCCCAAGGCATAGTGGTCTCAGGAGAGGGGCCGGACAAAGAGCGATTCACTGAACCTTGAGGAATTGGCTTGAAAATAATTGTTGCACCTCGCCCGTTAAAGGGAAAACGTGGCCCCTTTCTGGAGCCATACCTAGGAGGGGAGCTTGCCGGCGAGCATCTGGTTGGCACATGGGGCTCGGCTAGGCATAGCCCGGAAAAACTGCATGGAGACGCGCTGTGGGCCCACCATTCGCAGGGATAGGCATTGGGGTCAGGTGCAATGTGAGCCGGGCAGCAGGCAAGGTCGGGGACCTGGGAGTTCCAACCCCTGGCATCGCAGACTAGCTCTAAGGGCTAGAAGGAACCGGAGCTGGTGCGGTAGGTGGAGCGGTACCAACTAGATATAGTTGGGCTCACCTTGATGCATAGCATTGGTTCTGGAACCAAATTCTTGAAGAGGAGCTGGACTCTATTCTTTTTTGGAGTTGCCCGGGGTGAGAGGCGCCGGGCGGTTGTGGGGATACTCACAAGCCCTGATCACTACCTGGTGGGGAGTTGGATCAGATGGCTGGGCAGGCTGCTGGACAGACCTGGTAAACCCAAGCGTGTGGCGAGGGTGAACTGGAAACGTCTGGCTGAGGACCCTGTCTGTGAGGTCTTCAACTCCCACCCCAGGAAGAAATTCTCGTGCATCCCGGGGAAGCCTGGGGTCATGGAATCCGAGTGGGCCATGTTCAAAGCCTCCATTGTGCAAGCTGCTGCTAATCGTGGCGGTAACCTGAGAACCCGCTGGTGGACATCAGCAGTGAAGGAGGCCGTCAAGCTGAAGAAGGAAGTTTGGGGAGACCATAGAGAAGGTCTTTCAGTGGGCCTCAAGGAAGTTCAGGCAAACCGTGAGACGACTTAGAAAGGGAATGTGAACTGCGGACCCAGGCTGGGCATATTGTTGAGCGGTGGAAAGAAAAATTGAGGAACTCCTGAACCCAACCAACACAACCTCCTCCACGGAGGTTGTGTTGGAATTATTGCTGTTGAACAAGCGCTTTGAGTGGTCGGAAAGACTAGAAAGGTACAGTCCATTTACCATTTACTGTCCATCACTGTCAAAACTCACTTTGTTTGAGCACCAAGCATCTTGATGTAAACAGAGTCCACCTCCTCTTGTCCCACCAGAGTCCTGTGCTTACTTCAGGTCCGTCCATCAAGTGCAGCTTAATCCGGGATGCCACCGACCTCCCATTGATAGGTTAGCCTGAATTTTCCTGTGACTGGATATTAGCAAGGAGCAGATTGGGTGGTGAAATAGCAATAGGTCCTAGCAGGGTGAGCTTAGCGTTCATCTCGGCTCTCCTCTCTCGCAACTCCACTTTCAGTGGTGTTTGGTCTGGCAGGTCTGGCTGGGCAGTCGGACGTGTTTGATGATAGTCTCAAGGTCTACTCTCCAAGAATGATTTCAGTCCCCATGTTTCTTTCCAAGTATTGGTCACTGCCATCTGTAAAATAACTTTGGCGGCTGGGAGAACAGGAAGCTAACCCCATTGAAGATTCATGGGAGATGCTGGACTATTTTTACAAAAATAGGAGTTATTAAGCTAGCTGCAGCTGCAAACAACTTGGGTTTGTTGGGCAATTCGCTGGCATCCCCCCCATCTAATTCCTTTAACAACCATCCCGGGGATGTTATCATCAGTGTATCATGTCGATCTATCCTGTGATAGCTCTTTGAAACCGAATTTTGCAATGAACCATCTACTTGTCAGTCTTTACGATGTACTATGTCTGTATACGTTCCTGATAAAATAAGATTGGGGGTGGGCCTCAAGTCTCCAAAGTTTGGAATTTAACAGTTTCATAATAAACCGAAAATATTTTTACACTGGCGCAGACTGTCCTGTGCTTCAGGGGTCTGCGGCGATGTCGGCAACCCACCCCACCCCACTCATCTTGAAACACGGACCCCATCTCGTTTACCATGCTTTGTGTGTGTATGTGTGTGACTTTTTTGCCGTGTCATCACTATTCATATCTATAAAAACAATATATTTTTCATTAAATTGTTTATTTGAGCACACAATTTTTAGCCACTTAACTCTGCTCTCAATTTTAATTGAAAAAGTACAAAATATTCTTCCAAGGGAGCTTGCCCCCGAGGTCCACCTACAAAAAAAAAGGCAAAGCAAAATGAGTTTGTTTCCCTACAAAAAAGGTTTTTGAATCTGTTGACGTAAGGGCTACTTTCTCTCTTGCGTTGCCTTGTTGACATCTCATTGTTGTGTGGTATTTGTGACTTTGTGTCACGTTCCACACTTTTGCTTTGCCTTTGTGAGTAAATACACCAATCAACACAATTCTATTAAAATGAGTACATTTCAGTCTGAAATCTAACTGTGCTTATGTGACCAGACCCCTGACAGTATCATGAATTACCATACAAATTGTACATGAGCAGATGCAACATCACTGTACCTCCACTTGTGTCTTGCATTTCCATGTGCACCAAATCAGGGTCCACATCTACATCAGATACTGACCTGGAAAACGGATGAGAATTACTCAATGTATCAATGACATTTCTGACCAGGGACAATACATTTAATCAGAAATTAGACATAAAACTGGATGGTCCACCTTGAAGGTCAGTCCAAGAGCCGGGGCAAACAACTTCAGAGCTAACCCCCTCCACTTTAATCAGCAGATGCCAAGCAACACACTCTGCACTGCTATGTTAATAGCTATAATGTTACTGCTAACTTCATACTCACCTTCACATACACACTCTCTGTCTGTCATTTTTTTAAATTTCCTTTATTGGTATGACAAAATCTTTGTTGCTAAAGCATAAGAAAAACAAAGAAAAAACAACAACAAAACAAGAAGGAAATAAAAAGAATAAATAGCCTACATCTGATGATAATAACAGTTACAGGATAATTATGATCATTCAAGATAATAAACAAATGTCTTTATATGTACATGTCTTTCTATATAGTGATGTGTGTGTGTGTGTGTGTGTGTGTGTGTGTGTGTGTGTGTGTGTGTGTGTGTGTGTGTGTGTGTGTGTGTGTGTATGTATGTATGTATGTATGTATGTATATATATATATTACATGTACATCTGCCTGTAGAGCCTGATTCTGGTTGTTCTGGATGGTGGAGTGCAGGTTGACATCCTACGTCTTCTGCACAGGGCTAGCGTCCAAGAAGGCATCCAGGCCCTCAGGGCCTGGATGCCTTCCTCCAGTTCCCTTATGGCCTGGTGCAGCTATTGGATTGCAGACTTCTGCCCGCAAGACCATGCTCTCGATTGCTGGATATTTTTGCTCACTGCTGTTGTGAAAGCAGGTTAGGGTCTTCTCTTTGAAGTTCACTAACTCCCTCTCTAGGATGGAGATTCCCTCTCTCAATAGAGTTTGGGACTGCAGTGAGGAGAGGACACATGACTATTGCTGGGGATGGCTGGTCTCTCTGGCTGCTGTCTGTTTCGTTTCTTCTTCTTTTCTGCCAATTTTTCATTGTCTGGAAGCTGTTGTAAAATTATCCTGACTATTTTCTGATCCCAAGGTTATTATGTGCCATTGTGGTATATGTTGATGGTTAGGGTGGGGCAAGTGGGATCATGTTCAATGACTGTAATGTGTCTTCCTTTGCTGATTCCATTCTTTTTAGCTTCGGTGACATTTTCACAAAAGGTTGCATGTCAGGGAGACAGGATGAGGAGTGAGAAAAGTAGGCTGGTTTTGACCCTGTAGTTCTCTTTCACGATGGGGTCACATGGACAGGATACTGGATCTGCTATCCTTGAATACCCGGTAGATCTGAAACTGTTACCGGCCGATAGCTGATTGCGGAGCTGTCTTCCATGTCTATAATCATTCACACTGGTTGTCAATGAAAGTAAGGCGTCTTTCAGTATTGACCAGTTGATTGTTCAGTCTCTTGGTCTTCTTATTGTCATAATAATTGTTGTGAACAACGATGGAAAGTGAAATGTGATAACAAAAAAAATTATATTTAACCCACCAACCTTAACTAATAAACCTCTCCCACAAACTGCTCTAAGGGACCCGAGTCACAGGTTGAACTCTCAATTTACCTCATGCCTTGATCGACTCACTGCATTTAAGACAGGGGGTCAATCTTGACATTCAAACCGATTTATTAAGTATTAGACCCCCGTAACAGCTGAGCCTACTAGGTTTTATGACACCACCTTTCTTGTTTTACGAGCATCTAAATTCCTGAGGGAAGGCTTAAGAACTGAACAATACGTTTGAATAATACTAGTGCATTTGGAAAATGCAGAATCTTAAATTGTGGGAAATATAATATTTTCGGTGGACTGCGCTCACGTAACAGACAACAGGCTTTGTGACCTCTGAACCCGGAACAATAACAAAAAACAGCTGAGGCTGCGGCACCGCACGTGTCTTCAGGGGGGCTAAGCTAACTAGCTTAACAGTGAAACAACAGCTCAAACGTATTCAATTGTCCGGACAATAACCCCGCGCATGACGGGATGCTTCGTAATTAACGGACAATGCATATAGTCCAAATCAATGTAATTAACACAATGACAAGAAAAACTCACAAGAACCAGTCACATATATTTATATGACAACAAAGAAACAAATCAATCCAGCAACACGGCGCTAGAGCACGAGCCATTCATATTATTCATAAAAACGACACAATAGACAAATGAATACAGTAGAAACGCTACTGCAGATGTAAAGACTCAAAATCAGTTAACTTACCACAACTGCTCTTCACTTAAAAAAAGTCCACTCAGGTCTCTCCAAAAGTTTTCAAAAGCACGTAGCTTGTGCGTGACCTGTCTTGTAGCTGCCTTGGTTAGCGTAGCATAGCTCCAAACACCAAGAGCTCAGTTGCAAATGAAACGCATTCTTAGCCATAAAATGTGCAACGCTTCTCCACCGCTGTCAGCCAGAAATACCGTTGGTACAAATCCTTTGCCATGCTGGGTCAGGGCTGCTAGCTGTGGGCTTGACCGACCCTTTGATATGATGTCCAGCTTTTCTGGAAATGTCCTTCTCCAGAAATCCATTTAAAAACGCTAAAAATGTCATGTCAATGTCATAACTTCTTACATATGTTTCAACTTGAACTCTTACTAAACACTAAGATCAGCTAGCTAGCTTTCTGTTTGACAAAAGTCAAGCTGGCCCACTGACCAATCACATCGCACCTTAATGCTGATGTACTTGGCAGACTACCTGGGTAGCTCTGGCACGTCAAAGAATACGCCAACATGTCAAACTAAAGATCTGATTGGTTGAAGACGATGACAATCAACAATATCGTCCCCATATACTTTAATCTACAAGGTCTACCTAGAGGACCTCGGGCCTCTCTCCTTACATAGAGAAATAGAGTCTGAATCTGATTGGATAAGAGCTCTCCGTTAAGCCTAAGCCTTTTTGTAGGCCTCTCCTCGATTTTTGCAACCCATAGTAAAGAGAGTGATTTTCGTCTAAATATAAGGTGTATTTTCATAGTTTTGGTATTTTAATAAAGCTGACACTTGTGAAATTTGTTCTAATTTGTAAATATCAGTATATATGTTACTGGTTAAGAGAAAATTAAGATGGAACACAGCACAAATTGAAATTCTTTATCTCCGACTATAAATTAATCCAATTTTGATAAGATATATTTTTTTAATGTTGTAGTTGAAAGCTTTTATCCTCTCCAGATCATAGCCCAATGGGTTGGAAGTCTCTCTGCACAATGTTTTCTTTGATAAAGTGAAGCATTCAAGAGCTAGAGAGATTAGAGTGCAGTGATTTCAGCCGAGGTCAACCAAAATGTAATTTGGTTCCAGCTGTTCCATTGTAATTTTATACAGTATATAATTATATATTTCACTTCTTTTATGACTAATAGTGTTCAATCTATCATATGCAGAAGTTTGGCATCATTTAGAGAGCCTGGATCCTCTCTGAGCCTGCTTATGTCTGTCATCCATGGGATTTTCTCATCTGGCTTCCACTCCAGGTCTCCTAGCTCAGCCTATGGTTGGTTGATTTCAGTCAATGCACCCTCTTTAGAAGCGTCTGATTCCACAGAATCTAACAAACCCCTCGTGATTTTGATAGACAGAAGCGTTAGCCAGTAGGGAGTAAAACGGTGGCGCGTCACCTGAACCGTGCGCACAACTTCGCCGGAATTCACACCCATCCCCCTCACGGTCCCTTTGTTATTGGGCCCTTGTTTCTGCGCGGGGACATTTCAGAGACGCACCGGAAATACGTAGAAATATTGTTGACGGAAATAAGCGGAGATATACAGCAGAACAACAAAAAGGTAAGGAGCTTTGGATGATTTTGAAGGATATTACGCATTGTGTTTCTGGTGTTTGTTTGCTCACAGCCTTGTGAGGGTTTACCGGAGAGACGATCTGATAGTAGTTCTGGAATCTGTGTCGAATGCTCGTGCGGTTTGATATTTCGATTCTGTTTAGGCCAGCAGAGAAGGCTCAGCTGGCCCTGACGGCCCACCACTGCATCCTTGTTATTATCAGACTTCAGTATTTATCATCTTTCCGTCAATGTTCACTACACAAAAAAAAAAATCATTGTACCCTTGTCATTACTGTTCCTCTCATTTATGATCGTACTCTTACAACACCATGACTTAGGTCTGAGTAGCAGGGTCTGTACGAATAACAACCTTATGTTGTATGTTTCATCTTTGTCACAATAAGTCAAAAATCCCCTGCCTGCTAGCATTCTAGCAGTAGGTGCTTCCTGCTGACCCGTTTGTTACTGCTTGGTAAATGTATGTGTCAATGAGGAAGTAATAAACTAATACAATGGAAAGATTGAGCTCAGTCTTGAAGTTCTTATTCATCAATACTGACAAATTACCAGAAGACTTTGTCCTTGGTCACCCGCTCCTGAAGCAAAGTCCACTTGCGGCCCAGGTCTATGGAAGCAAAGAGCTGGATACAAAGAAAAACACAGAATACCACAATTAGACAGAAAACAAACACTCAAATATATAGCATTACATTAAAAAGCCTAACCTTGAGCCCAATTACAAGATGTATCCTTTAAAATAGAGGATAAATTCACCAGTGGCTGGCCGTGTGTTTATACCTGGGTTTATACCTTCAGTGCTGTCCTACAACAGTTGAACCACCTCCCAATAACCTCATTATGACGCCAGCATGACGGGATGCTTTGTCATTAACAGGCAATACACATAGTCAAAATCAATGTAATTAACACAATGACAAGAACAAACTCACAAGAACCAGTCACATATATTTATACGACAACAAAGCAGGTAGAATAACATAAAACCCAAATAACATGATTCAACAGGCCTCTGCACATTCCAGCAAAACTGCGGCGCTAAAACACGCATTCCGCCACACACTCAAGGGCACCATTCAAATATTACTCACATCAGAGGGAACAATATTAACCATATCATAAAAACCACACAATAGAAAAATTAATACAGTAGTAACGCTACTGCAGATGTAAAAACACAAAAGCACTTCACTTACCGAAGCTGCTGTTCACTATTTAAAGACAAAGTCTTTGTTAACAAAGAAAGGAGGATTCTGTCCGCTCCACATAGGCAGTAGATTTTGGGATTGTCACCACCAAACATGCCAAAAATGTAATGTCACCTAAAAACTTCTTGCATATCTTTAACTCTTACTACTACTACTACTACTACTACTACTACTACTACTACAAAGTTCTGCTAGCTAGTTTCACAACAGTCACACTAGCCCACTGGCCAATCAAGCAGCACGTTAATGCTGATGTACTTGTAGGCCAGCGAGAAGGCTCCGACACGCCCAACATGTCAAACTAACAATCTGATTGGTTGAAGACTATGACAAATCAACAATATCGTCCCCATTTACTTAAACTGCAAAAGGATTCACTTGTAATTCTGCAGGCCGACAGGGAGATTGTTTTACTTAGAGACTGATTGGATAAAAGCTCTACTTAAAACAAGCTGTGCAACAGAGGAAGACAGTAGCTATGCAATGAGATAATAAGCTAATGGGAAAAAATATTTAGAATACATGTAGTGTATTTATGAAAAATAATTAAATTATAAAAGTTATAACTTTGGGAGAGAAGGCCTTGCTGGCCCTGACAGCCCACCACTGAAATTCAGCCTATTTGGATCAACCAAGTTCACCCAATAAAGCTACTGAATTTCATGGTTCACCAAGTTAAGACTGTCTAATATTTTATGAGCAGTGTGTTTACAGTAGTGTGTGTGTGTGTGTTGCCTGAGCTTGTAAGGCATTGATTGCAGCCAAAATGAAGTCTATTGATTTCTACACACAAGGTATTCTTGAAATGAGTATTTCAAAACACACACTTCCTCCACCATACAAAAAAACATACCCACAGTTTTAGAAACACTTTCGAAACACTCAACATTGACAGTGGTTTCGATTTTAAGGCATTCTCTCCCCTGCTTGTATATATATATATATATAAATAATAAAAAAATAATAATAATAATTTAAAAAAAACTGTCTTGCCCTGAGTCATCTGAAAATATGAGTCATCAATGGTCAAACTCAATATAAAAATCACATTCCAACTGTACATTTCTAGCTGTGAAAAAGAACAGCTACAGCTGATCTTGATAGAACTGTGTTCTAGGAGATCTTTGTTGTGTGACACACAACAAAGATCTCTGGTGGGATTTTAAACATGGACATTGTGATTATAGTATTTGTGTCATATACATGTTAAAAAAAAATCATAGCTTGGTTTATTGGTTTTCTATTCTTTTAAAATTGTGTTTTTGGTGTTCTAAAATAACAGCAAAACAAGCTAGAAAAAAAAGTAATACAAAAGTACCAAGCCTCAAGAAATATTTAAGTAATTAGATAAGTGATCATAATCAAAAGCTACAAAACAGAAAATAAAATAAACCGTTACATAAATGAATAAATTAGCAAGCAAATTAAATTAGCAAACATCAACTTTTTTTTTGATATTTAAGATTAGGTCTTCTTGTTAGAACAAACAAGATGCTTTTATAGTGGCAGTTTATCCAAAACTATAAGGAGAGGTAGATCTTCGTGATCAGTGATTGATGGCTGAAGGTTATACAAAAGAGCAAAATGTATAATATATAAATATACAGATATAAAAGCTGTCCCATCCCTTATGGGACAGCTTTTATATCTGTATAAAAATGTTCATTTTAATATTGGTTACTCAAAGAGTCTGTGTTGGAGAACGAATTAATTAACGAGTTAATTGGGTTTAACATTTTAACACACTGGCTTGAGCAATCATGTCTGAGTCTAACTTAACACTAAAAAGTATGATTTTCTCTAAAAACCAGGCACAACCTCCTAATGCTGATTTTTTTTCATCAAAGGTTAAAGGATTGACATTGCCACAGATTAATATATTGTGGCATGATACTGGATCCAATTTAAGAAACATGTAAATAAAAAAATTATTGCTGGGCAACTATTACAATTTTTAATCACGATTAATCGCATGATTTTCTGCGATTAGTCGCATGATTTTCACTTTAAACAAATCAGGTTCTTTTTAACAGCAGTACTTTACACAGCAGTTATATTTCTTCACTATCTGTGCTAAGTGAGCAAAATGTCTGTCTTCTGTTTTCATGACAGTCAGAGCATGTGAATGCAGCTCCCACTGTTCATCAATATAAAGCACCATAACTCGAGGTGATGATGGTTACCCAGCGATGTCCAGTAGTCTTCGGTGAGAGCAGCAGCTGGTGCACGTTGTAACAACGTAGCTTTTGTAGTCCTCTCCTTTTCATACAACTCGTGTATTCTTCTTGTGACGGTGCGTCTCGAGGGAGGCTCATACGTGCCGTCATTTGTTGCGATCCCAAGAACGTTCCTCAGACCGACATCTTCCACAATACTAATCGGGCTGCAGTTTGTAGATATCCGCTTCTCTGGCATTTGTTAGCTTGTCTTGCTTTTGTTTATCTATGCTTCTCCCACACGCTGCATCCAACGTAGTCTGCCGAAGACTTCCTCCACCGTTTGTTTGGTGATTTGCTGGCATTAACGGTGTGTATTGCATTAAAAAAAACTGCGTTAATGCGCGATAAAATAATTGTCAGCGGTAATTAATGCGTTAACTTGCCCAGCACTAATATATATATATATATATATATATAATATATAATATATAAATTATTGATTATTTATATATATATATATATATATATATATATATATATATATATAAATAAATCAATAATTTCCGGGTTCTGGGGAATTTTAGATTATCTCTACTTTGTGACTTTGGGTAATAAATATGAAATTATGTCTTATGTCTTCATGTCTTGTTTTTATCTGACAAGCATACAGCTTTTTCATGTGTGTTCTTTCTTGTATAACAGTTTAGTGTGTTCGTTATAGTTTCTGTTTAGACCTGCCAAAAGACTACAAATGCTATAATCTGGTACGGTGCATCAAATTGTGACAGTTTTTTTCTATACTGTACATGGCCCCTTTTAAATTAAATAAAATGAGCATATTTTATCTCGTACGGTTGTTGGCACAAAGGGCACAAGAAATCACCGCATTTATCACTCATACTGAGCTTTTGACCAGTATCCTCCGTCAGCGACAAACTAAGCTGATAAGAATTCTGGGTATGGCTGTTAGAGATTTCTGTTGTCACTTAGACTGGTGTGGCTCTTTTAACAGACCTCCTGAAGGGTAAGATGAACTATATCTGGTCGACTGTTTGTGAAGCCGTAAACATGAGTCTTTGTGATGCTCCAGTCCTTGATGTCTCATACATGTCAAACACATAAACTGCAGGTCGATGCCATGCTGGTGCAAGTGAATGAATTGGGTATTGACAGACCCATGAGTTTCTTCTCCAAAACGTTCAGACAATCAAACTATCCTGGGAATTGAGGTATTCTGCATAGCCTTCGACCAGCACTGGTATCATCTTGCGGCTCTTCTTCTAGTGCATGATTAAGTTCATGTGTCATGGACTGAATCATCTCAATGCTTCCCAGCAACAAGACATAACTAATACAAAGGATAACAGTGTGATGCCTCAGTCGTCATATTTGCTCTGGACATTTTAGTACTGAGGAAGCAATTTATTCCACTTTGTAGCAGTGAGAGGAAAACAGCAGCGCAGGAAACCGAGCCATGTAGGCCATATAATTGACCACACAAATGTGCATTCACGGTTATTAACCAGCACCTGTGATATATCCAACACAGTATAAATGTCTGTACTAATTATCCAATTCTAACAATAACACTGACAATTTTGCTTTCATGTGACGTCAAAGTCAAAACGCCACAGTGACGCATTCACTCAGAATGTTAAATGAATATAATTACAAACTTCAAATAGTTTTTTAGCTACAGAACAACTGTGGT
This sequence comes from Cebidichthys violaceus, assembly GCF_023349555.1. NCBI lineage: Eukaryota > Metazoa > Chordata > Actinopteri > Perciformes > Stichaeidae > Cebidichthys > Cebidichthys violaceus. The sequence goes on along the minus strand of NW_027176361.1, from coordinate 12,367,957 downwards.
GCTCTGATGCATTGAGTAGCATCTTCAGTCAGTGTTGGGAACATGCAGACATCACTAAAAGATGTCTGACAGTAATTTAATTTTCTATTTATTTGACTTGTTTTCAATCCTACTTGTTTGACTTATGTTGCCTTGTGACTCTTTTATATCTTGTCTTAAGACTTTTTTTATGTCTCATGTAGGCTCCATCACTGAATAGCTCTTTTTTTAAAACTACTTGTGCATTGCCTTAACATGTTTCAATCCCCCACCCATTCCTATTGCTAATCAGTCCTTCACATCATTTGAACTTGACTGCTGTAGAGCCACACACCCTCTTTCAGCAAACATGGCAAAGTGTGAGGCAAGGATGAAGGGTAAAGCACATTACAATCTATCAATATTTAAGTTAATTATTTAAGTACATAGTTTGAGTTTAAACTGTGTTTAGAGTAAATATAAAGAGGGTCAAAACATTGTTGTTTGGCATACAGCAACATACAATGTACAGTCTGATACTATATAATATCCCAGTGAGTATTTTCCTGTTAAATCCTTTAAAAAAAACAAGATGTTCAAAACTGGATCAAAAGTTAAAATTTTTACACCGACTAGTTGAGGATGTTGATTGAACGTTCACATTTAGACCCTATTTAACTGGGATTTGCAATAGTGAATTTCTCATTCTCTACATTGTGCTAATAACAGCATATCGTCATTTTAACTCCTAACTAATGCTACCCTAAGTTTATCCTTAGTTGTGTGTGTCAAATTGCAGTTATGATCAAAGATATTTCAAACATTTTGATGGACATTCAAACTTTCTTGATGATATTTGTTTTTAATTTCTTTTTGTTTTTATTTACAGATGTCCACATTAAATATGGCAGAACACCGGTTCCTGCGTGGCTTTGACAACATTTAAAGAAGGAAAGGCAGAATTGTATGTATTTTTCTATTTCATTGTAATAGAAACTGTTTGTGTTAGTATGACTACATATGTAAATTACCACCAACTTTATTATAAGCTTTTCGGGGGGTTAAAAAGATGGTTAAAAGACATTAACAACTGGTTCAAAAGTGAACGTTTTTTTCACAGACGAATTGAAGACGTTGATTAAACATTCACGTTTAGACCATAATGGGACCACTGGGATTAGCAATATTGGCTTTCAACTGAGAAATTGGGATATGGTGTCTTAGTTGGGCGCCAAATTGGCAATATGCTAATATTAAAACAATGCAGAGGATTCCAAAAAATGTACTAATGCAAATCCTGGTGAGAGATGGTTGAAATGTAAAAGTTCAAGGTCTTCAAATAGTCGATGAGAAAAAACTTTCATTGTTTTACCGTCACTTCACCGGTGACCATCTTTTCAACGGAAAATGCTCACTGGGGTATGACGACAAATTGAACTTGAAATGTAACTTTCTTTTAACAAGATTTTAAAACAATCACTGCAGGCTGTGGATGGGAATTAGTATTGTTTGTGTGTAGTGTGTCAATGGAAGCCTGTCAGAAAACTGCTGCCTGTGAATCCTTTCCCTGGGATTCAGTCCCAGTCAGAGAAGTGCGGCAGCACGTTGGGCCGCTGACAGCGAGGCCCGAGGCTTTGCCAGCCGAGCGGAGCGCTCCATCCACTTCGTTCTGCCGCTGCAGCGAAACTTGCTCAGCTGAGTGGAGAACTGCTGCAACAAGCTAACGGTTGGGTTGAATAACACAAGTAGCTAGCTACTGCTCAATTAAAAAAAAAAGGTTAACTTAAATCTGAATAAAGAAAAGATACTCTGTTAGAAAGTGATACTGAGATTTGATAATAGTTTAATTCCACCAACTATTCTTTTTGCATGTTTATCTACCTCTTCCCTCTCAAAAATAGAGGTGGCAAACTCCTCTCTCTATGGACCAGCTTCCTCTTGTATTCAACTCAAGAGGCTTTGAACATACAGTTTTCTGGAGGTCCTTGAGGATATTCTGAGTAGTGACGACAAGGCTCATACAAAATAAATATATACCATTTGTTACATCTCACTTTCTATATTGGTATGAGTTCATCCTTCATGAAAAATAAATTAACTCATGTGTTGTTGGGAGATGTAATCCCACCAGCGTGTTCTGGGTCTTCCCCGGAGTCTCTTACCAGATGGGCGTGCCCAGAAAACCTCCAGTGGGAGGCACCCAGGAGGATTGCCCATCAGGATTATTTTTACCATTCATACCCATTCACCGCAGGCACAGCCTTTGTGGGTTATTTGTCTTGCCCAAGGACACATCGATATGGACTAGAGGAGCCAGGGATCAAACCGACAATCTTCCGATTGAAGGACAACCCGCTCTACCACTCTACCACTGTGGTCAGGAAAATCCTTGACTTTATTTGCAGTGATCTATGTTTGGCAGTATGGCTCTGTTCGGGGAGATCCCTGCATCTCCACATGCATACATGGAAAGCCCAGCATCTTGACTTTGAGGCCTGCCAGAACTAATACTACGCTCAATTTGTAGGCTTACACAGTTTTCGGGTGCAATGACAGTTTACAACCTACAATTTGGGTTAACTCCTATGGCTTTACCTCTAAAAGTAGTTTAGATAAATGAAGCATTGCGTTAGTTCATGCAGGACACGGAAGTCATACGCCCCCAGCTGAAAACCAACTACCAACTGACCACACACCAATCACAGCCCACTCTCACCTCAAGGAGGTTAATTTAAATATGACTCCCTCCTCACTGATTCATTCGACACCTATGCTGTTACAGATCATACTGCTGGCAAAACTTTGCCTCCTCCGCCCTTTTTTAGTTCAGAGTTAATTTTGCATAGAAAATGGTTGAAATGGTATTCAAAGTTTACTTCAGGCTCATTCCTGTATACCCGGGGGGGTTTATGCATGGGGCTCCCTGTTTTGGCTTAGTAGCTGCTTGGCTAAATCCAGGGAGCATTTTAAGAGTGGAGCTACCAGCACCAAGTTTAACTTTATTTCCATTTGTTGCAATAAATGGTTAAAAATCTATGATGGGTGTTCCTGACTGAACCTGGTTAAACAGCTTGTTTACAACCTACCTGAATATCTAACCACTCGTGTTCAATGTTATCACAACTGCAGTACATGATGGCTAAAACTATGAAAACAAGCTCCACATTCTACTAAAACCAAACTATCTTTTAAGAGCATCTGGAATATTGACTCAACCTTTTTTCCAAAAAAACCCATTTCCTATAGAAAGCCAAGTGAGATTACAAAATGTTGTTGATATGAAATGTAAAATCAAAGAGTGTCTTAGTGTGTATATTTGAAACTACATATGGCCCCTGTATAGTTTATTTTCCATGCATTCAAAGATTTGCCCTACAGTTGTATTATTGTATAGTAAATCCACCATTTTTCTTTTCTTTGGTTCCTGTTGTTATGGTGCGTGTGGAAAATTTAGAATTAATGCATCACTGTTGTCTTCTTGCTAATTATTTTCATGTTTCTGCGGCACTGTGATACCCACCCTGCCATCTTTACAGTAGGCCAGGAGCTTGTCTTCTTCCTTCGGGTGGAAGATGAGCGTCTCCGGGGTGAAGGAGATGGACTGTCGCTGGAAGGAGGAACCTTCGTCTGTGCTGATAAACAGCATCTGGTCTCTTTCATTTATGGTTGAACCTACCAGCACTACCTGAAAGACAGACCGACAGAGGAGAAAGCAATGAAAACAGAGGTCAAAGGGTAATTTCATGCAACGTAACTCAGCAGTCTGTGGAACAATACTTGTGCATATCAAATCATCTTGAACTTTTTTATTTTTCGGGGCCGAGCAACCAACATCGGACACTCACTCACTCACACACACACACACACACACACACACACACACACACACACACACACACTCAATAGTATTTGTTGTTAGTTTTAGATATTAGTTGACGTGATCATTATTATTGGAACTTAATAAACTGTTATATCTTAATTAAAGAGCCGTGCTCTGTGATCACTCTTATGCATGTGTATTGTGGTAATAGCTGGATATGTGGCCTGTGCTCGTACTTAAACCTTCACTTTCACTGAATGTGAACTTCACTGGTGCCCCATTATCATTAATAATTGTTAATAATTTTACTGACATCAATAATTCTATTGATACTAACAATTTAGTTTTTCACATTTGCTGATAACTCAAACATGCTCCTTTTCGTTCCCAACAGGGTGCAGACAGTTAACCAGAGAATATTTAGGTTAGGAACAGAAAGAGATGTCTTAGTGTGACAGGCTCAGATTAGATACGAGGAAGGGACTGAATGGGGGTGTCAATGGGTAGTTGGAAACTGTTAACTCAAATTTTTTGTGTGAACTCATCCTGCCCCACACCCTGTGCTCAGGTCCTTTACAAGCTACACAGACGCGCCGCTCTCGGCTCATCCTCCTGCAGACTACACTGCACTCTGTATGACGATAAAGCCTTCTCTGCACAGATAATAAATACTCCAAAGACAGACTTCGTGTTCCTTATTTCAGTATTATAGGACTCACTCTGTACCATTAAATAGTTTTTCCACCACAAGGAGATGTGGCTTTCAATCTAAAGTGCCTGAGGTCTGTTTGTGAGGAAGTCTAATAACCAGTTGCAGATTGAGGGACTCAAACCCAGAGTGATGCATGTACGTATGTTTCATTAGAGAGTTTCTGTTAATCCATCAGCTGAAATCAACAAACAACATTCTGATGTAGGTGTCGTTACTTTCTAGATGTGTGACGGCTGAATGGAGGCTATATGCAAACCCGTGAGGGTCCAGTATAAGGGCAAGTCCACGTCAATATCCGCGAGCAAATGAGATCAAGGCACACGTGTAGAGGTCCCGCTCGGGCAACTCAAACAGCCGCGAATGCATATTACTTCTGCGAGCCCTTTCACATCACTCCACGCAGAATATCTCTGCTCGCTTGTGTAATGGGAAAAAATATATTCTTATATCATGAAATGTTTTAAAAGATGTAAAACTGAAAGGTAAGGTGAGGAACACAAATACTGACATAACACAGCAGTCCTATAGAAGTAGTTAATCAGTTTTAATGAACACAGTGTCTTGTTTCTCAAGGCTGGCCACACACTCCCACTTCAGAAAGAGAAAGTGAAGACACAGTGTCTTCTTTGTCTGTATGGCAAGTTTGAGACGGACCGTAGAACAATCACTGACTCCCAGTTAACGCACCTGGCATGTGTTTAGATAAGAACGATAGCCAGGGTACGAAAACATCCACTCCCTGTCTATGATTTATCCCAGAGCGTGAACTCATGTGTGCATAAAATGGTTTGGTATCTTGTACGATGTTGAACTTTTCATCACAGACACTGACTGAGGTGGCTGTGGTGCATCTTTCCCTTGCAAGCAAAATAAAGTAGAAGGGGACAACTTTGAATCATTTGAAGACTTCATTATTATCTTTGGATTTGTGAACAAAACTCTTCTCCCGATTTATAATTAGAAGTTTTTCCAAAACACTTGAGCAAATTTAAAGGCTGCAGGGAGGAAACCATGCTTTGGGTGCAAGGAGCGTCCCCTGGTGCACAACTTCCATCACTTCCATCACTGCTCGCTCGCAAAACTTACTCGCAAAACTCTTTTTGACAGTAAGTGGGCAGACCCAGTCACCATTGTATCAGTAGACTCAATTGGTTACAATCCTCGTCTTTGGATTGGCAGAACAAAAATATAAATATTGTAATGTCAGAGAAAAGGTAGTGGAGTAAATAGTACAATATTTACCTCTGAGATGTAGTGGAGTAAAAAGTACAATGCCACTGGATTAAGTCAATCCCTCAAACAAGTTGATTCACAATGGAAACAACAGAAATGATCTCCACTTTTCTCTGAAGCCTGTATTTGTACAGAACAGACACCTTTTACCCCTCTGAAGGCAAGCAAACATGGGCGCCATGTCCTGTGATGTGTCGGGTACAAGGAGCTGTGAGGTCTGACACCTCTTTCATCCACCTTGAACAGCACAAATGCATTAACTGAAGGTGTGTCTTGTGCATTATACATATTAGCTTCCACCCCGGCTGCTGCACTTGGAGAACAGGGGATGTGACTGGAAAATGTGTGTGTTTTTATGATAAGAGGCACATGCATGTAGACACACTTGTTCACTCAAACGTGTGAAAAAAACAAACTGTATGAAATATGGACGTAGTCTCCCTGTCGTCACCCATAGGTTTAAAAGAGCTGTTGTGATGCTCAAAGAGGGTGGCTCCATCTGTCGCATTTTTGACAGTGAAGATGAAATAACTCTATAAATGGGCAAAGATGTGGATCACTGGTGGAGCTGAGGTGAGTCCGGGTGACGCAGCAGAGCAGACAACTATGACATACAACTTGAGATGACACCTACCTGCCAATCAAAGCAGCTATGCCCTTAAATTATAAATGTAAGCCTTAATATAATTTAAACAGGTGTAAAGCAGCCATGTTTATTTCTGCTGTAGAGTTGTGCATTTTAACATGGGGGTCTAAGGAGATTGAATCGCTTTTGCAGCCAGCCTCGAGTTGCCATTCAAAGAACAGAGTCCATATTGTGCATTTTTTCCCTCCACTGCTCTACAGCTTCCTTGAGAGTTTCACCCGAAAAACATCTTTCATTGGTCTTTCTAAAAAAACTGAAAGGAGTGTTCCTGAAGTTAACACTACAAAATTGCTATTAGAAATCAAAACTTATTTGATTTTAACAAAGCTAAACAATGATTACAGCTCACATAAATAAAGTTTATAAAAATGTATAAACCCTTTGTAAAGTGCCATATTTGAAAGAAGTAACAAAATCGGGAAGTTCATGCGCAACACATGCAACTAATTCCCCAGATGAATTTTAAGGTTGTCAGCAGAGTGTCTGCCTGGAGTGTTCAGGCAAGAGAGACAGCGCGTGTGTGCTGAAGAGCATGAAGTTAGCAGTAACGTTATAGCTGTAAACGTAGCAGTGCAGTGTGGGTACAGTTTGATGGTGAATAAATGATACAACTCATACCCAAGCCTGTGTCCTGCTTGTCACCTGCTGATAAAAACAGGTGACAAGAACACCGAAAGAGGCTGCATCCTCACGTCAGGCCATTAAAACAGTTGAGGAGATGGAAGAACACACAGGCACAGGGACCAGCATGTTATGAACTGGCGAGTCCCGAGAGCCCCACCAAGGAGCTCCTGAATATCTTCACCACATCAACCCAGGGGCAGTAGTTAGTGTGCAGTACAGCGTCCCAACGGCCAGCTCAACACCGCCCCACACGGGAGCCACTCTCAGATCCACTTGCTGGATGTTCACTGGTGTGGTCTGGGGCGTCTTCCTAAGGAAGTCAATGTTTCCCACTTTACTTTTACTCATTTTAGCATATTTCATTCTAGTTATCCATTCAAAAGAGAGAGTGCCATCCACGATCAATTAACTAGTGGCCCCTTTATACCTTTCTCAGCTCCTCTTTGTCCCAATATCTTGAAACCCTCTTCATTTCCTTCAGCAAGGATTTGAAGAAGAGACTTCTTTTGGCCATTTCACCTACAGCTCTTCTCTTGGCAGTAGCACAGTAAATTACACAATGACATATTTGGACCCTTTCTGTTGCAGAGCACTTACATTTAATCAACAAAACCATTTTTCATATATATTTCATTATGTGGCACAAAACAAACTTACCCTTCCTAAAACTAAACTCAAAACAGGGAAAGCAAGAACAATGGTTTGACTAAAAAACAAGGACAAGACAATAATCCAACCAAACCAGCACAGGGCTCATGAAAATGCGTATCCACTTTGGTGACACATTCAATACAACAATAACAGACATTGAGAATCACCATCTCAAAAAACAGGTCATCTTAATTGAAGATTCAATTAACTACTGGAATAACTTCAATCAAATGATAATAATCTAGCCATTCAAGATACATAAACATAAATATATGGATAAAGCACTTCAAAGACCTACACCCAGAAACAAGTAGCACAAGTCCACATACAACAAAGATGTCACCAATTAGAAACATGGAATTACAGAAAATAATTACACCAAAAACTGACAACCCTAAAATGTAGAAAAGCCTGTGGACCTGATACCATCCTAAATGTGATGCATAAACATACAGACTCAAATTTCAGATCGGCAATTCTGAAACTTTTCAATTCAGGACTCAGAGTTGACTAATTTCCTGAGATATGGAGTGAAGGACTAATACGCTTCATATCAGAAGAATCTGAATCAGTTTATCAGTTTATTGGCCAGTTATGAGTACATTTACCAGGAATTTGACTCCCATTTGACAAGACTGACCCCCCATATTACTATTGGATCTGCATAAATCTCATACCTGGAATATGTTTTATGTAGTATACTAAATTTACAAATCATAGACTTAAAGAGGGAACAAACTTTGTTTGTCAATTTAGAACCACAGAGCATGTTTTTACATTACACATATTGCTAAAATTTAAGCTTGCTTAGATATGTTTAAAAAAGTATTCAATTCAATCTGCCCCAACTGCCATGTTAAGCATGGGATTAACATGCTTTGGAAATATTGTATTGTTTACAATCATGCAAATAAAATCACTTAAATTGAAAATTTAAATTGAATTGAAAAGGATTAAGTGAGAGACTGCACCGACATTAATCTCAGCCACAGGTTAATCAGCTAACCATCACAACCTGCCACTGCCACAAACACTTCAGAGGGCATCGCTCACATCACTACAAGGAGAAAAGAACTACTGCGCCAAGTAATGGCAGACAGTGGAAAAACACAAACCGACTGTTAAAGACTTGATCAATTCAAGACAAAGGAGCACAGAGGCGGAGAGAAATGATGGAAAAATAAGAAGATTCCACTGCTTTATGTTGCAGCACTTGTCATCTCCAGCTTTATTTCTGCATTTATACTCTATAGTGCAAATGTGTAGTGTAGCAATGTATATATAGTATATATAGTACATTATAGTGGATTGAGTGCAAGTACACAGCATCAATAATACTATGTTTTGTTAGTAGACAAAAACGTGGTGTGTTAGTGAGCTTTCACAATTGCATAATGTTGTCACGAATACCAACAAGTGACATGTTTACATCTATATTATTAATATTTATTTTGGAAGAACTGCATCTTTTAATCAATTTTATATATTAATACTGATTTGTGCAGCTTTAAATTTGTGTATGTTGCTTTAGTGAATCTGTATTTGATTAATGCAGAGACAAAGAAAAAGAAATCACAAAGTCTGCGAGAGACAAAGAGTGAAGCTTACAGTAGACGGACCTCCATGCTGCCGTTGACTGACAACTAAAAGCATTATGCTGCCATGACCCTCCCATGCAACACATGCTGGTCTGCCGTCACGCTCAGGTTGGGGGAGGTGATAGAGGGATTCTACTATCCAGTGCAGGTGCTGCAGCCACTAGGCGCGTGGCATTGGTCACACCTGCAGCCCATCAGGTGATCAGAGTGAGCATCTGTTCACAGAGCTGGGAAGCAGCGGCCGGCAGACAGACTGAGCAGAAGACGAGGATCTCCTGAACCTCTTGAGAGGAGCTGCATCAGACGGGAGGTAATTCAGCGGACTCACCTCTCTCCTCAGCTCTGTCCAAACAGGACGGAGGAATCGTCTCACACTGGGTGTAGACCGAAGGCCAAAGACCCCGACTGGGAGGAATCTTTTGTTAAGTTTGACCCCATCCCCCTTTACCCTAACCTGTTTATTAAAAGGACACTTTTTGTTACAGACTTACTGTCTCTGAGTCTCTTGTTTTATTTCAGAATCTTGCCTCCACGTCCCCTGGGTTGCCACACATTTCCTGTTTGTTATTGTATGCCATGTGTTCTGTGTTTATCCACTGCCTGCCTCCAGACACCTCCCATGGCCACACCCCTGATTGGTGCACAGCTGCGGAGAATCCAGCTGATTACCACCTGCAGGTTGACACACCGGATCTTGATCCCACCAATTATCTCCTGGCGATACATCAACCCTGGTCCTGCAGGCCTGGATTGTCAGTCCGTACAGTCTACTCACCCTGGTACTCCGTTACCTCTGTCCATACGTTTTTCTGTTCTTACGATCCCCGGTTCTGACCTCTCTCCTCTCTGCCACTTGTCTAGTTCCTACTAGTGTGCCAGCTGTCAGGTTGTGGTGTTTGGTTACCAACCTGAGCCCACGCAGTTCCTCGGAGATCCTGTGTCCAGAGATTTTTCGTTCCACGGAGATCACCCAGTTGCCTGCCAGTTGCCTGCCGTCCTGTGTCGGACCAAGGGCACCACAGTCTATCTTGCCTGCTGTCCAGTGTCGGTCCACGGGAAACCACACCATCGATCCTGTGTCGGACCAAGGGAACCACACAGTCGATCCTGCCTGTCTTTCGGTGTCGGTCCACGGGGCCACACTGCCGACAGACACCTCGACCAGTCCTCCGCCGTTCGGTCCGAACCCACGCAACCCGGTGTGGAGCGTGGGGTCGAGCACACCTCCCAGCTTGGATGAGCCTACCCGAACTAGTCCTCTGTACAAAATATAGTCTGTTCTGTACCTGATTCCTGTCTTGTGGTTGCTATTGGGTCCTGTCCTGAACTCCCGTGACAAATGTAGGATGAAGCACCTCATCCTGTGCCACTGACTTATTTCAACAAGGTATTATATCATAATACAAACGAGTCTTTCAAAATGACCTATATAACCATTCCAAATGCTATTCATAGGACTGCTTTCTGGTCTGCCACCTCTAGTCTTAAAAGGTGTAGTGTGAAGAATTTTGTGGCATATAGCGGGGGGTTGCAGATCGCAACCAACTTTTACTGTGTGCCAAGTGCGTAGGAGAACTACTGTGGCGAACGTTGAAACGCAAATCTGAATTCAGTGTTTGGTTTGTCAGTTCTGGATTAGAGTCAAAATATGGGTTCCGGCTCCATGAAGAGAATGTAAATATTTGGCTCATTCTAGGGTAACAAAAACACGATTCTTATTTTGAGGTGATTGTGCACTAAAGCAATCACAGGATTTTATGGCAGCAAATATGAGATTTTAGCATGATCTCAAAAGCTAAACTACTAATAAATCCATCTGCAGATCGTGAAATTTGTTCAGGAACCAATCTTCTGCATAAGGCCATGTACATACTATAACCTCTTTAAGCAAATCAACACAAATGCACTTCAGTGTGGTATCTAACTGTGTACAATGTCAGTTCATTAAGACCATAAGACTACAGCATTAAAATGTGGCATAAACTTATGTCAGTAATATCACTAAATTCTAGTTGCTTAATTGTTTTCTTTAAACTGAAATTGCAGCATCAATTCGTATAACTATTAGTTTTACTGTCCATATTTCAGCCATGACTATTTGCTCCACAGAAACAGCCCCGGGCAACACAGTTACATTCCCTGCTCAGGAGGCGGGTAGCAGGGGTGGAGCAGCAATTTTACAGTTGTTGGGGTTCAAGGGGTGGGACATGAGCACAGCAAACTTTGACCCTGTTCCAGAATTAAAATGAGTGCCATGCATTTCTACATTTTCTCCTCCATATGCAAAGTTCAAAATGTACATTGTAGCACCATACCCTTCACCCTGAGATACTATATTCACCAGCATTCAACATTAAGCAATGACTCTGTTAAAAAGCAGGTTTTTCAAAAAAATGTCAAGAATAACACCATTTTTATTTCTTATTTCACCCTACAAGAAAAAAAAAAAAATTCACAGTTCTGAATATAAGTATAGCTAGAATATTCAGTAACTAAGGCCGCAGTTTATAGGTGGGTGGACTTCTTCAGTACCAAACTGAAGTTAGTAAGAACACAGCAGCTTTCATACATTTATTTTTGTTTCCCGATTCTGCAGTATGACGCTACCATTCAGGAAGTCATTCTACAGTAAGCTCAACTATATCTTAGCTACTTGAGGTACTAATTGCAACCATAGGGTCAGTTCTCAGGATGAACTGATCACAGCTCTCAGCAACTCAAGTGCATTTGTGGTCACCTGAGTAACTTTGTTTTAACAAGATTATAAGTAGACGTGTTCCTACAATAGCTTCAGATTCAATCACAGTTGAACCTGCGAGAGCAAACTGGACCTGAAATGAAGAAAAATACGAGGATGGATAATGATCTTAATTGCTGGAGAACGGTTTGATACCGTCTGCGTGGGAACAAAATCCCAGCTCAATCCTTTCACAGCGGTGTTGTAGGGCACGTCCATGGTGAAGATAATTGATTCGAACAGATGTGAAGTATTTAATTGGCTGGCTGACTGTTTTGGGAACAGTGTGATGTGACTCCATGCTTGTTTCTGCTGTAGACAGTTGATATACAAGTGGAACAGTGGATTATGTAGTGGAGTTTGGAAAGTCATACACTCAAACCTCATTTCCCTTCCCATATCTGATTGTACTTATGTTATTGAGTTTACTACCTTCTCCTCAACAGGTATATTCTTATTCTCTCACTCTCTTTATTTACTATGCATATTGTGCTTTTTGCGCCACCTGCTGTCTCACCTCGTCAACCAAGTGAGATGGGCATTGTGTCTTAGGGTGTACCATCAGAGGTTTTGAAATATTGTGTTGTAGGTGCTGACTCTTTGCAACTTGAAGACCCTTTTTACAAAACAAGCATGCACTGTCGTTGAAAGCTCCAAAAGATGGTACATAGGGTTCATGTGTCTGACAATTGTACTTTTTCATGTCACATTGTAGTGTGCTTCCAAAGTCTTCATTGTACTGTAACCGTCTCAAAGGATATTGCAGCAACACACATTGTTGCAGTATACCTTATACTATACTGTATGTTGTGTAATTTCACGTTATGTTGCCATTATATTCCTGTATCATTAGCATAACAGGATCCAAAGCTGCAGTAGCACCAGCTGCTCTGCTGTAGCTGCTCAGCTATAAACTACACTGATTCTGGGAATCCTGACATGCAACTGCTGTTGGCAAGAAGGTTGATATTCATGCTTCTTAGAACTGTGTCTGATCTAAGACTATTAGCATGCCAAACTAATACCGAACCTATGAACCTATAAACCTATAAACCTATAACCGATAGATGAAGCGAACAGGCCTCAAAAGACCCTCTCTAAACTCTGCTAATCTCTTACAAAAAGATACTGGTTATAATTGTCCATGGTCATTTAGAGTTGCATATAACAATTGTTGTGGGCCCAGTTTGAACTCCAGATAGATGTGAGGCTACAGAGTCGAGCCTGGTTAAGTATGTATCTGCTTTGTCAATATAGGTCACTCAAGCTGAGTGTTCTAAGTAGATAGGAATAGAAAACATTTGGGAGGAGACAGCAGACTGCAACAGATCGGGGACGGGAGGTAAAGCTGACTCTGAAATGGAATTGCATTGTTTGCTCAGAACAAACAAGCTTTTCCAAGTGGCTTTTCAACGATGTTTTTTATTGACCCTTCATCCTTGAGTTTGATAACGCTGCCCCATCTCTACTCTGTCTCTCTCTTGTCTTTCTGTATTTCTCCTTTCTGACAGAAGCTATAATGAGGTGGCTAGAGCAGCATGTTGCTTCATGCAGCAGATGAGACATTGCAGCAGACGGGTGAGACCCCAACTGCGAGAAAAGGGTGGAAACTCTTTGCAACACTACATTTATTTCTACACAAGCGTCCTAGTGGAGGGAAGAATATCTCCATCAGTAACCGGTTTGTGCCTCAGGCTCACAATGACATCACAGCTCAACGCTAGGTAAGGTGTAATTTACGTTGAGGGTATAGTTTAGATCAGTTTAATGAAGAATGAACTTCATGGTTTGTAAACAAACAGAACAAAACAAAACCAAAAAGTGTTGAGGGCGTTCAAAAAGTCTGTGAGCAATAAATGGACTAAACGGCCAAGCATGGCCAGATATACAGTAAGTATATATCTATATATCTATATATATATATATTAAAAAAAGTCGCTCCACAAAAACGTTTTTTTAATGTACATAAAAATACGTATTCAGTGCGGCTGTGTGGCACAAAAGCTGTAAAACAGCCTTGTGCACAGCACACTGATTATAATCCTGCGGACTTATTTTTGTTGGAATGCTGATTCTGCATTGTGCACTCCATAAAAATATGTATTTGTGGAGCTGAATTATTCAAGATGAATGGACAGATGTATTGAAATTTGCATACACTAGCATCTCGTGACCTCCGCTCAGTAAATTGTGGCCTTATAATATATAGTATAATTTTATCTTATGCGTCATTCTCTTTTTCTTTTCAATACCACCTCCCCGTCTCCTAGCCTTTTTCTTTCCTTATTATATTTCTGTCTCTCCCCCTCCCCCTACTGCTCTTTCTCAGTTTGAGTTGGACTGCAGATTAATAGACACCCATGTTTTAATAAAGTCAGCAGTGACCTCCCGTGGCCCCCCTCCCAAGGCTTTTTGGAGAAGCGACGGTGGGAAGATAAGAGAAGGTGAGAAGAGGTTTGAGAAGAGGTAGGTGGTGGGGGATGACGTTGTCATCCTGGAGAAATTTGAGAGCTGCATAATCCTCGTCGCTACATCTGTGAGCGAGTGGGCAGACTGAGAGGAAGGGGAGAGAGAGCTGTGCTGTGAGAGCAGTCTGTTGTGTACAATATGTGGCAATGTCAGCGAATCGGTGTCATGGTCACTTCTCATTACAAGTCACTGCATCAAAGCCACAACAATGAAATCAAACGAGAATCACAGAAGTGGGAAGGGGAACTGAGAAGGGAGTAGAGTGCATTATAGGTATAGAAACAGCCCTTTGTGAGTGTACAAGAAGCTTTTATGAACCAACAATATCAAATCTCAAAAGCCTCCATGATTTACTGCAATTAGCAGACAGACGATCTCCAATAAGGTGACAATGACACTCTCTTTTCCTCCCTTTCTGACTGTAGGCCTACTTCTCCCAACACTTTTTTTTTTTCTTCATAAAACTACAAAGACCAGTAACAATGGCATGCTTGAGACACACTAGAAACGTGCATCCCCACAGGGGTCTGAGGCCCTCCAACGGAGCAAAAGAGAAGTCCAACATGCCTTCCAAACCAAACAACAAGAGAGATTGTTTGTCATCGTCTTTTGAAAACAACACATGAGCATTTTCTTATCTGGCGTCTATATCGGCAGGACAACATCATTATCAATGCCTTCTAAAAGCGCTACTGTGACTGCAAACTAAAGCTTATTGATTTAGGTTAGGGACAGAAGACAGGGTAAACTGTTCATAGGAGACAGATTGTAAAACCTTTGATGTAAAAATTCAGAAGGTTTGTACATCAAACCATCAATTTCACCTCCATCTGAACCCCAACGAGTTTTTTAAACTATGTCATTTAAAAATGTAATTAAAACCTATGAAACTTATTACATTCCGTCTCTCCTCTACTATTGACAACCCTACCCCCTTGTGCAGGTGTATCCCCTTGCTTAAAATATTTTATTTTAATATTGGTTCTCCTGAACTACATATAAAAGTGAAAAGGCCAATTAATAAATTAGATAACTATCTTTATATAACCAGGTGATGTCAATATTTGTATTTCCTGTCATATAGTTGTCACTATCTAGAGCAGTGACAGGAGTAGTAGGTCAGAGAAAGAAAGTAACATATAAATGCTTAGAAATGAATGAAAAAAGATGGAGAGGTATGAGGCGTTGTATTTGTTGTAATTAGGGTTGGGTACCAAAAACCGGTGCCAATATGGTTCCTATACAACCGGTACCTACCGGACCGAAACGCAACGCAGATGTCGGTGCTTCCTTTCGGTGCCTGAGCCGACTGAAATACGTTCGCTGCTTCATTTCGGTGCCAAGGCAAATATGCTCATATTTCTGCAAAAGAATTGCTGAAGTTTATTTATATTTATTTAAGTATACTGTAAACTGTTGTTAACAGTTAATATATTGTTCATAGTTTCAAGTTAAAAAGTTTGAAGCTGTAGTTTGAAGCCAAGTGTTTTGTATTTATTTATATTTATAGTATACTTCAAACAGTTAATATATTGTTCAATTTGAAGAAAACAAATTGCCTTGGCAATAAAAAAAAAGCCTTTCTTTAATGTCGTCAATCGTTGTTTTGTGTGTTTATTTTTTTTAAAGTATCGGTTCAGGCACCGTTTAGGCACCGGTATCGTTTTAAAAGTATCGTTTTAGCACCGGTATCGGAAAAAACCCAAACGATACCCATCCCTACTCATAATTGCCTCGCACACACACTTACAATGCCTCTCACACATCCAAAAAGAGATCCGAAACCCAATGCAGACCACGAGGCCCCTTTGGCATGTGTTCTGCAGGGCTCAATCAGAACTCAAGATTTCAACTGACCGATTCATGTGAGATGTAACCTCTCACACTCCAGAGGTTCACTAGTGAGTGTGAGAGGCTTGAATGTGTGTGTGCATGGCAGTTATGAATTATGGCCAGTACAGCACCTCATTAGGAGGTAAACGCAGAGATAGAGAGAAGAAATGACACATATTTCTAGTTGTGATGACAAGATGAATTGAAGGTTAGCTATTAGCTCCTAGTTGTAAAAGATAAACCGACTGAATTCAAAGAAGTAATGAAAAGTAAGGGCTGTAGTTGAGACTAGAGGTTGACCAAACCTGTGCAGATTAATGCCATTTTGAGACAATCTGCATCTGCTGACGCCTGCCCTCTTGAGGCTGATTACAAAACATGTCTGCAGGCACATCGATAGCAGATATTTAGGGGTTCAGTATCTGGCCCAGGGACACTTCCACATGCGGATTGAAGGAGCAGGGGATCAAACCTCCAATCCTCCAGTTCATGGACAACCTGAGCCACAGCTGCCCTACAATTTCACTAGTGGGTGAAATGATGTGGAAGTGGAAATGTGGGAAACGCAATGCTGTAGTAATGTTGCCCGAGAGAAAACAGCAAGACTTACATTTCTAGCTTTCAAAGCTCAAAATATTTTATATTAATAACATACATTGTTTACTCACTTAAAAACTGAACAGACAACCATGTCAGCAGGACAAGAGCGAGTTATCTGTCAGCAGCCAGTGCACAGACGAGTTTGATTTGCTACACAGAGCTAACAGTTAAGGGAGGAATTGATTTACTAGTTTAATTGGTTTATTGTGAAAGATGCACCACGTCTCATGGTGATATCGATACTAATTAGGCTAACTTTAGATTTCTTATAACAACGGCCGATTTTAATTTAAAACGAAACGTTTTTGTTATTAACAACTTCACTTATATTAAAAGAACTAAGTCCAGACACACTCAGGGATTGAAAACGATCTGGATTCACACCTGAACACATATCTGCCTCAACCAGGTGTGAAGGGTCCTTTAACCATCCAGGTTGTTTGTTGTCCTCAGAGAGGAGGACAAGCACTCCAGACAGCCCAGCCCGGGCCTGCAAGGAGGGACTATAGCCAGGAGGAGTTGCACGGTAACAACAGCTTTTGCTTTTCCCATACACATATGCACCCCAGGCAGAGGCGGGGCCAAAGAGGGAGAAGGAAGTGAGTAATATATATATATATATATATATATATATATATATATATATATATACACATACATATACATATATGTATATATATATACATATACATATATATATATATATATATATATATATATATATATATATATATATATATACACATATATATATATACATACATACATACATACATACCATCCAGAGCAGTGGTTCGATGAGTCACTCTCAGGGGTTCGGCAGACACACACGGCGGTCAAGTGAGCTGGCGCTTTAAAAATGAATGACCGTCTATTCCTTAAGGCATAACGGTACAGTGGCTTGGATAGCCCTACGGTGGCTTGGGTAGCCCAAAAAGCACGGAGAAAGCTAAAACTTATGCTGCGTTCACACCAAACGGGGCACTCGGTGAGGTATGAGGTATCATGCTCTGGATTCCAGAGCATGATACCTCATATTTGTACAGAGACTCAACAAATCTATGTGTAAAAATGTGTGCATAAATCATATTACAAACAATACATGACGTTGTTTTGAGTGCTGATGGAGCAGATACAATGTTAGCAAAGCTTAGCACCGATTGATCCGAGCTTCATTCAGAAAACAAACATTTTAAGTTATTTGCTCATTGTCTTGTGGATGGACCTGACAAAGCAAGAACTCTGACTTTTTACAAATCTGCAACATTATGAAGTTATTTCGGCATCCTTTTTATCCATTTATTAGAATTAAATCAATTCTTTATTTTTTTCAAAGAAACGCAAATGAACCCACGAGTAACGCAACGCCAAAACGCAAAAAAATATTTTGGAGTTTGGAGTAAGAGACACTTTACATGAGTGCCCTGCTAGACACACAGCCTGCCCTTCACACCTGGCAGAGATCTGCACTCTATTGAGGACACTTTGCTCGTGATTCATAATGCCATCAAGCTGTGCTCCACGTTTCAGAGCTCAGTCTCCAGTCATGCTGGACCGGTTGTCTTCCTGCTAATTTCTTCCTGCTTTGGTTGTGATGTTCTGAAAAGAGAGGTGCCAGATAAAGGTTGGGGCAAAAAGAAAAGGGCGGTAGTGCAGTCTCTCTTAATTTGACCTGATCCTTCCGTGTTAAAGCAAGGAAACAGAGTGAGGATCAAACTGGGCATCTCGGAAGCTGGGTCAACCACTGCTTTGTGTGAGTGCTGCAGGGTTCTCCTGCTGCAGCATCCACAACATCAAAGAACAGCACAGAACAAGGAGTTAAAGGAAAGAGTTTTCGGCTTTCCATCTGGAATTTATCGCCATTAATATGCTGAGGACATAAATGGGGATGGCAATCAGATGATAATGTTTAATGTTAATAAACCTCTTTGTATCACAATGCACCGGATGGCCATTCTGGTAGACAACCTGTTTCTGGCCATTATGTACATCGTGATACAAACGTCAAAGAGGGAGGAGCTAATGTTTCATGTGAAAGCTAACCTCCATACATCCGTCCTCTGGTCAGACTGCGGTCTTGGCCCTCATCTCTGACAGGACTAGCCAGACTTTTTGTTTGCCAAGTTGGTATTTACTTTGTGCATAAGTCAATCACATCAACTGTGACTGTATGTATGATTTGATCAAATGTGTTGAATTATAAGCCCAATAAGTTTCTTGAATCTATCTATTGTGTGCACTGAATAGTTGTCTGATTTACATTCAGTGATCTTCAGTGAGGTAAGGGTTTCTGTGATTTATCTTGTCTTGAATTTCTGCGAGAGGTCTTTAAGCTTTTAGCTTCCGACACACACCTGACAGAATGGCAACCCTGCCAATGTCTACATTGAAACAACATTCTAATTCCAGAAAACCTCGGTTTCGTCTACTATATTATGTTGCAGACGAATACATTGAAAACAGTTCAAATTGCTCCACAAAAAATGTTGAATCACTTAATTCTTCTCGCTCCAATTTGAACTCTCTCAGGACCGTCTGTAAGGCAGGGGACTTATAGCTCATTTGTTCGCTGTCCAGCTGCATCTTTACATCTTGGTTCACTCTTACCGCTCTCATTGTGTTGTTTTCAGCCACAGCAGGTAGCTGTTTTCAGAGAAAGAGCTCTAAAAAAACCACTGTGCAATACCTGCTCAGCACCAAACAGCAGACAGACACAGAGACTAGCTGTGGAGCATTTAGCAGCTAAACAGACATATTCCCTCAGGAGTAAAAAGCAAAACGGAGCCGAAAGACAGTGGATGTTCTTAAAATGTAGCTTCTGTTCTCGTATCAGGTTTGGGTCTGACCTTTGGATCGTGGGCGTATGATACGGAATGAATCAGTCCAACACGTTCTGGGTTTTCCTCATAACTTCAGTGAAGACTCAACACTGAACCAGACAAAGTCAAACACACTCTCCCGCTACTCTTCTTCTCCCATCACTTCATCCCATCACATCAAGCTGCCTAAACAGCGCCGACTAGTGGTCATATCTGATCATCACTTTACATAACTATAGATATTATATATGTGAACCTGTGTTTACGTAATTATGTTTACATCACACGATTTCACTCTTACAGAAGTACTAGTCAGTTCAGCCGGGTCCCGCTTTATGAGACATGGGTACAAGGTGGGTTCTGGACTCCATATAAACTGAACATTCTTAATTAGAGTTAATATCTCTTCATGTACAACGTTTACATTTCTACAATTCAACGACAATACTTCATCTAAGGAAACTTAGTATCAGTATAGTAGGTGTTAGATGTTGATGCCTGTTCAATAAATCCTTTACAAATGCTATTATTGTCCTTACTATATTTGTATCATAAATTGTTTTTATTCTGTTGTCAAGTCAATTTGAGAACTGTTAATACTGTCATATGTAAGTAAGTGAAATATATCCAGCTCGAATGGCGCTCTCATTTTGCAACTAGGGACAGAATTGAATAACTGTCTCGAGGGACAGAGTTCCTTTTGAAAAATTTCAAAGGAACGGTTTGATGGAACATTCATTTAGGTTTTGACAGAGAAACATGAAAGAATGATCCATTTTCATTGGGAAAATATCATTAAAATATAGCTGGAGTCGAACTGCTGAACGCTACATGTGTCCTACCCATGGTCCACTGCTGCCTTTCAAAGTACCGTTAAGCAGTGGCGGACCGTGCATTTTAAACCTGGGCCTTCTGTGCTGTCCGACTAGACTTGAGCCATGTCCTAATAACCTCATTATGACGCCACAGCTATGGTTATTTGTTTCTAGGGGTGTAATAATACACGTATTCGTATTAAACTGTTCGTACGAGGCTAAAGAATTGAACAATACGTTTGAATAATACTAGTGCATCTGTAAAATGCAGAAGCTTAAATTGTGGAAAATATAATGTTTTCGATGGACTACGCTCACGTAACAGACAACAGGCTTTGTGACCTCTGAACCCGGAACAATAACAAAAAACAGCTGAGACTGCGGCGCCGCGCGTGTCTTCAGGGGGGCTAAGCTAACTAGCTTAGCGAGGAAACAACAGCTCAAACGTATTCAATTGTCCGGACAATAACCCCGCGCATGACGGGAAGCTTCGTAATTAACGGACAATGCATATAGTCCAAATCAATGTAATTAACACAATGACAAGAAAAACTCACAAGAACCAGTCACATATATCACAACAAAGAAACAAATCAATCCAGCAACACTGCGGCGCTAGAGCACGAGCCATTCATATTATTCATAAAAACGACACGATAGACAAATTAATACAGTAGAAACGCTACTGCAGATGTAAAGACTCAAAATCAGTGAACTTACCACAGCTGCTCTTCACTTAAAAAGTCCACTCAGGTCTCTCCAAAAGTTTTCAAAAGCACGTAGCTTGTGCGTGTCCTGTCTTGTAGCTGCCTTGGTTAGCGTAGCATAGCTCCAAACACCAATAGCTCAGTTGCAAATGAAACGCATTCTTAGCCATAAAATGTGCAACGCTTCTCCATCGCTGTCAGCCAGAAATACCGTTGGTACAAATCCTTTTCCATGCTGGGTCAGGGCTGCTAGCTGTGGGCTTGACCGACCCTTTGATATGATGTCCAGCTTTTCTGGAAATGTCCTTCTCCAGAAATCCATTTAAAAACGCTAAAAATGTCATGTTAATGTCATAACTTCTTACATATGTTTCAACTTGAACTCTTGCTAAACACTAAGATCTGCGAGCTAGCTTTCTGTTTGACAAAAGTCACACTGGCCCACTGACCAATCACAGCGCACCTTAATGCTGACGTACTTAGCAGACTATCTCGGTAGCTCTGGCACATCAAAGAATACGTCCAACATGTCAAACTAAAGATCTGATTGGTTGAAGACGATGACAATCAACAATATCGGCCCCATATACTTTAAAACCTTTTAAAAACGAGGCCTATTTGCAGGCCTCAGCTCGAATAAAGATAAGAAATACCTAATTAATTGTATAAAAAAAAATGAAAAAAAATAAAAAAAATAAAAAATAAAAACTTTTTTTATATATTTTTGAGATGAGAAAAATCATGGAACTATCAGAATACATGTTACTGGTTCACATAAGATAAGGATGGAACACAGCAGAACTTGGAAAACTCAAAAGCTCGATCTTGAAAAACAGCACTTTTAGGGTATTGTTTTTTGGAAAGTATGGGTATCCAAGACTTTTAATATGCTGGGCTCTTAGAACAACTGATATAGGCTCTATATACACAGCTATACATAGATACAGTGAAACATTTATGAAATATAGAGCATTTCAAATTAGAAAACTGATCAAATACTCCAATATTTGAATAAAAAAGCATTTTTAAAATTCAAAAACACTCTATATCACTTCTATGTATCACTCATGATGTTCATTGAATCAATAGACCGAAGATTGGACCTTTTTTGAGTGTTTTAAGCTCTTTCTATGCCCTTTTTAGTTATTTAGTTTAAGGTCAAATCCTGCTTCGACTCTCTGTTCAGGGCTGTATCTCAGCCCCCCCCTCTCCGATTTTCACCATTGAGACATCCTTCGAACCGTAGGAGCCAATAGAATTGCCTGGAATTGAAAGCTAGATGATTGACAGCACTATTAGCCAATAAAGCTCAAAAAGGTCCAGCTCTGAAATCTGATTTGCTGAGCTTCCAACCCTCCCAAGAATCCGAGGAGTGTCGGAGAGACACGAATCGAACGGATTCACACGGAGCACCAGCAGCTGGACAAACATGCGTTGGAAGTACGGAGATATTCCATTTTTTCGCTGAGATTCGACCAAAAGTAAGTACAATATTCGATGAAAGCTGTGTGACTTTTTGTGTTCGAAGCTGAATATCTCTGCGATGGTTTACCGGGGAGAGAAATGGAAACTATGTCCGTAATCTCCGTCAGGCGCTCGTGCTTTTTCATGCTGCATGTTCGTAGGTAGCACGTTGCTAACGGAGTGTAGCAGCCTTTTTCTCCGGTCTGTCCCAGTCATATCGAGTATGATTTATGATATTTTGTTATTTGTTTGCTTGGCTGATGGGAGATGTGTTTGTCTCATGTAGAAGTGACCTAGTTCATGTTGTTCCCAGGACGCTGAGGTTTCTGCAGAACTATAACATCACTATATTCGTTCTTCGTGGGTTCTCTGCCAGTTACTTTTAACACAAAACTCTCTAAGTTTTGATGTACTCTGCGTCCAAATGGGGGACCCTCGGGTGTATCTGGTTTAAGCTGCAAGGTCTACCTAGAGGACTTCGGGTCTCTCTCCTTAGAGAAATAGGGGCTGAATCTGATTGGATAAGAGCTCTCCTTAAAAGAAGCTGCACTGGAAGCAGCGCTGCAGGCTGGAAGCAGAGCAACTGAGGAAGACAGGAGCTATGCAATAAGAAAATAAGCTAATGGGAAAAAAAATATAATACTTGTAGTGTATTTGTGAAAAAATATTAAATTATAAAATAGCTATAACTTTGTGATTCTGTTTACGCCAGCAGAGAAGGCTTAGCTGGCCCTGACGGCCCACCACTGCCGTTAAGCCATGGAGATGGCCAACAAGAGCATTTCTAAAGGATTTATTGACGAGTGTTTAACAGGAATCGACACCTACCATCGACTTTATCATTCCCTCCTGTCCTTGCTGTAAGCGAGCCTCACACATGTGTAATCATCCAGCTGTTTTATTTATAATCTTTCAAAAGACACCAACAAAAACCTGTGATAGGGAGGCAAAGCGAAACAATTTATCCTGCAAGCTCACTCTTACATCACATCTGTCTCATGCGCACATTACCAGTTAATTCAAACACCAGTTCATCGTGCACCCTGGGAATTTCGCAGAATTGCAAGCTTGACCCTAACTTCTCCAACTGGATTAATGTTACTTTACCAGATCAAGATCTGGATTATATTTTATTTGCTTTACTGAAAGGAAAATGAAGGAAATATATGATGACTGATTGCAGGATTCAAGGTGGCACATTTTGGGATAGATGCGGGGAACATGTAACCTTAATTGCAACCCTTCTGCCTCAAATAACAATGTTGGAAGATTGTGTGATAAGTTAGTTTTTTGTGTACTGAAATGCTGGCACGCTGGATTTGTCTTGAGATGATATGAAATAGTATTTTGTAGTGGTGTAACGGGCCATTGTCCATCTGTGATCTGTACGGGTCCCTCTCCTTACAGTTCAGTACGCGTGTGAACCACAGATTAATTACACAGTTTAATGTGAATCATCACAGTGTGAAATAAAGTTTTACTGACGATCGATATCCGCCAATATTCAATAAAAGGTGCGATCAGGACATCGGCATTTATGCTTTTCTAGTCGCCAATCTCTGATGATGTTGCATTGTAAACAACCAGTCCGTGTTTAAATTGACAGAAGGAGAGCTAGTAACGTTAGCAGCACCACCAACAGCTAACGAATGAAGGTTCTGTTCAGTTACATTATGATGCGTTCAGGCTCTCAGTTCAGGCTCTCAGTGAAATGAGTACTGGGTGAAGGTAAATTATAACGTTATCATGATGTGTTCACATGTAATCTGTAAAATGTAGTGTTGGTGAGAAACTTGAATAAATCCAGTAGTTTGAAGAAGATGTTTTCACAACAACATAAATAGATATCATAGGTGAATTATGAGCTGTTTACACTACGCAGCTTATAATACATAATTAAAACTATTAATAACAAGATTTGTTTTAATCCATAAAAATACAATCTTTTATTTCCTAATCATTTGAATTGTATGTTTTTATGAAGAAAATAAAAACTAGATAACATATATATATACATAGATAACTAAAAGTAAAAGTATAACATTTAGAATTTTTGATGGTTTACTCAGACTTCAGAGCAGTTCAAATAATGTTTTGGATGGTTGCCAAAATAAATATTCTGGCTCCTTGTAGACCAGCTGTTGTAAACAACAAGGGCATCTGTTTCTATTAATATGGATCATCAACGATCAGGGATCTCTAAAAGTTATATTTGCTCCCTTTTTTATTTTGTGCTGATCAGATCCGTGATTCAATCCGTGACTCTGATCCGTGATACGATCCCAACAGTGAGTTTTATGATCCGTTGCACCACCAGTATTTAGGAGTGAACACGAGCACATCTCCTTGTTGTTATCATGTATGTTCACTTCACACTTGATTGGCAAGAAATCAGCTGCTTAGCAGTCAAAAGTAATATTAATAACATTAAATGCTACCTTTTGAGCCATGTTAGCATCGCTAACATTAGAACAATGTTGGTCAGGTGGTTCATTACTTGGTAGCTAACAATAAAGTAGTAGTCACTTTTTGTAGTCATAATTGAACCAGATATATAAAAATATATATAGCTCATCTACTCTTTCTACAGACATGTGGAAAGTCATGCCAGCCTCTCTGGTCTCTTTGGTCCTTTTAGTTAACCCATAGTTAACCCATCAGATGGTGCACAGCTGACAACCAGCGCTGCCCATTAGATAGATAGATAGATAGATAGATACTAACTTTATTGATCCTACGAGGGGAAATTATTTCGTTACAAGCAGCAATAGGTTCCAGAGCAGCAATAGGTTACAGGTATAAAAATCTTAATACTAAATATAAAGAAAAAGAAAAATACAAGAAAAATACACATGTCACAATACACAATATATACAATTATAATAGAATAAAGATGTTATATAAAAAATGCACACTATATACACAGTGAATAGAATAACAGAATAATATTAAATCAACTAAATAAACAGTAGTGCAGAGGTTTAACGATTTGATTTGGCCCGAGGTGATTTGTTATAGAGTCTTATAGCGGTAGGCAGGAATGTTCTCCTGTACCTGTCCTTATGACAGCGGAGCTGGATCATTCTGTTGGAGAAAGTGCTCCGCTGTCCCTGCAGTAGGTGGTGGAGAGGGTGGTCCTGGTTATCCAATATGGATAATAGTTTCTTCAGTGTCCTCCTCTCCACCACCTGTTCCAGACTGTCCGGTTTGCAACCAATGATGGAGCCGGCCTTCTTAATCAGTTTATTAAGCCTGTTGGTGTCTCCGGCTCCAATGCTACTCCCCCAGCAGACTACAGCAAAGTGAAGTGCAGTGGCCACAACAGACTGATAGAACATCTCCAACATCTTGCTGCACACATTGAAGGATCGAAGTTTCCTCAAGAAAAAGAGTCGACTCATCCCCTTCTTGTACACAGCGTTGATGTTGGCCTTCCAGTTCAGTCTGCTGTCGATGGAGACACCCAGGTACTTGTACTCCTTCACCATGTCCACATCCTCTCCCAGAACTCTCAGCGGCTGTGGAGCCGTCGTCCTCCTCCCGAAGTCGACCATCATCTCTCTGGTCTTGGCCACGTTCAGAAGCAGGTGATTTCTACCGGCCCACTCCACAAAGTCATCCACTACTGCCCTGTACTCCTCCTCCCGTCCGTCCCTTATACACCCGACCACTGCAGAGTCATCAGAGAACTTCTGCAGATGGCATGACCCCGAGTTGTACTGGAAGTCAGTGGTGTATAAGGTGAACCAGGAAGGGAGACAGAACAGTTCCCTGTGGGGCTCCAGTATCACTGACCACCGTGTCAGACAGCACACGGCCCAGTCGGACAAACTGTGGTCTGCCTGTGAGGTAGTCAGTGATCCAGGAGACGGTGGACGCGTTAACCCCCACCACCCGCAGCTTCTCACTCAGCAGCAGTGGTTGGATGGTGTTGAATGCACTGGAGAAATCAAAGAAAGTGATTCTCACAGAGCCACCGGTTCCATCCAGGTGCGACTGAGCTCGTTGCAGCATGGCGTCGTCCACTCCCACATGAGGCTGGTGTGCAAATTGCAGAGGGTCCAGTGATGATTTCACCTGCGGTCGGATTTAGTGGAGATTGTAAATCCCAGATAAGAAGTGAATATCGCATCTATTGGCATCTAAATAAACATTACGACCGTCTCCATGGGGATTCGCCTAATGTGCAGCTTTAGAGCACCAGTGTAATGTTGCATTAATTGTCCCCTAAATTAAACATGCAGCGGTTCATTTTCAAATCTCATAATCCTTCTTCACTCTCCATTGCATTTGATCATTCAGTGATGAAAACCCCTCTTAAAAATCTTTCTTATTGTGAAATTCCACAGCTCTGGAGTCAGTGATCACTGCCTCAGTGCAATGATGAAATGTATCATTCTTTTTTTTTCTTCATTCTCTCAGAAGCTGAGAGGATGTTTGGTGGAGGGGATGGTGGAGGGGAATCACAACATCTATAGCCATTAATCCCTTCCCCTAACCCTTCTAGATTGTAAAAATATTCGGTCTACATCACCACAAGGGCATCTCCCGTCTATTGTCGCCACGTGGCAAGACACAGGAGTAGTGCTAAAGTAGGACAATGTTAAAAAATATTGGGTAATGATAGACAAATATTTACACTGTCACTTAGAAATTACGTTTATATACAACTAATTTGCAAAAAGGAAATATGCTCGATAGGAAACTCAATGCCGACTGGAATACGTTTTCTATCAACATGACAAAATCTTGTACATTAACGCATCAGGCAGTGTTGATACTTACTGTATAAACACAATGTTCACTGACTGAAAAATATAGCTTGTAATGACTACAGCATTATTCCATGTTGTGATTGTTCAGTTAGACACTGGCATCACATGGTTACGGTTAGGAAAAGTTCAAAGATTTCAGCAGCTTACCTGAGGAACGTTGAAGAGGGCAGACATGTAAAAAAGCAGAGAAAAGAGCGAAATAATCATTAGATGAGGACCACATTGTGTAGGAAATCACCCCGAGATGAGATCATCCATATGTCAGATTCCCATAGAGTTTCACACATCACCTGTCACCCCAGTAGAAATGAAAAGCGTTTAGTAGGTGGAAACACAGATGTTAAAAGTATGTGGTTGAGCCTAAAAAGCCTTGCATCTGGAGTCACCTGCCTCAGTCATTAGCCATTAATCTCATTTGTGAAAGGTGGATGAAGCACCTATACCTATTGTCCCGCCTGCTGTATTATACTACGTCCTTCACAAAGAGCCATACCTGACAGGGCCCATTATTTCATTGTGTAATTAGGCTATTAGCTTAACTGATGAGAGTGCAGAGGTCCAAGGCATGAGCAAGGATTTTCTATTCATTTTTAAGATCTTTCATCATCACTCAGCGTATAGTTTTGAAGCAGCCATAATGCCACAAAGAGGAGAATCACTGCTATTCATCGCAATTCATCATCCACTTTGCAGCTCATCTCATGAGCTGCAAAGTGGATGGGTAGACTGAATGGATAGAGAATCTGCTCTCATAAGAAAGAAAGTTGTATTGTATTCCAGAGTTCTGACTCTTAGAAAAGAAATATTTTTCAAATAGTAGAAACTTAGTTTATCTTCAGTTCTTTGAACATAAAAATCATTATCTGTGGACACTTGAGATTGAACACAGGAACTCAAGTTTTCTCAAATTTTGGAAAGCAAACACTTTCTAGCAAATCATTAATGACATGGCTGCTGATGAAAGGGAGAATCCACTTTTGGCCCACTGTTTTTCATCCAGGCAAAGTTCAGTTAAAGTTCACCATCAGCTGCAGTCACCTTCCTCCTCCCTGTCCTCCTCGCGTTATTCTCACAATCACTCCATTTCTCCGTGCCACATAACCTCTTTCAGACAGCCTTGTCTGTTCTGAAATATTTAACAGAACACAGCCACCCCTTGCCCTCAAAAGACAAAAAAAGAAAAAGATGAATACTTGCGCTTTCTCGACAGGCTCTGCATGTCACATGGCAGAGATGTTTTCTAAGGTGGTGAAAGACTGAAAATATAGCATTTCCTTCTGAGTCCAGCAGCTCAGAATTCCAAAACATTGTTTTGCTGAAATGATTTAATCAAAGTGTCACAAATTGATTGTTTTCTATTTTTGGGCTGATCCCAGGAATGTTGCAAGTCACTCTGACATCAGAATCACCAAGCTGTGACTTTCTCTCCCCATCAATTTTTGCTCTTTCTCTCACAAAAACCTATTCTAGGCTACAGAAACCCAACTGAGACTTTCCCGACCTAGTTATCACCCTGTGGAGTGTCGACACTAAAATGTATAACCATCCTGACCCACACAATGAAAGCTAGCTACAGTATAGAGTCCATTCTCCTCAAGATGAAGTAGAGGACAATTGAGATGTTGAAAGTACCTCACCTGAGCACTCTTGTGAAATGCTTTCTGCCTTCATACCAAGTGAGAAAGCCCATAGTACACAGGGTGAGTACACAGGCGTGCCATCAATCTCTGCACTGCCAGGCATGAGAGCCAATACATTTCTCTCATATGAGGTATGACAAAGCATTGAATGGAATTTCGGCCCATCAACATGTATGCATGAGGTGTTTGTTGCTGGATATTCATCAAATATACATGAAGGCATCTGGGATGGGTGACTGGGGGTGTCGACAGGAAGAAGGTAAGGAGGGGAGGTTTTTCTTAAACTCTGGGTCTTCCACTGATTCAAATGAAGACCAAATTAGTATAAACCAGTTGTTCTACCTGTTTTTAGGTATAGGTGAGCAAAGCAGTTGCCTACAGTGCCACCAGCTACAGGGCCAGCCTAATAAAAGCACTGTTTATACTGCACTAAACACCTAATGATGAGAGAAGTTTGCAGGCAGACTCCGTAGGGATAATTGAGTCAGATGGTGATGCCAAGTGTCATTTCATTAACTGACATTGCTGAACCCAACCTCTAAAGTGCTGTCATTGATGGGAAACTTCAGGATTTTATATATTATCCACAATGTGGACATCCAAGGACATAAGTCTCATTTGATGTGTTCCTGCATTTCTACAGGCATCATTTTGTTCCGCCTAGGGCTCCACAATGTTTCAGATTTTTCTGCTCAGCGACCAGATAATATAGTTAAACAACAATGTATGCTGCATGGTGAGGTTCTCCCAATAGATGTAGACTTTTGAGTGACAATCATAAAATGTAATTCCATATGTTCTGGCTCTATTGGCCTTTAAACAGGAAGAATCTTTTAGTGGAGTTTATTTATTTTGAAAATAAAAGTTATTTTACTCATTCCTCATGAAAATTGTATATATTTGTTTTGCCCTCATTGGCCTGGCTATGTCAGAACGGGCAAATCTGTGTTGTGCTTGCTAGTCTGCAAACATTTAATGTTACAACATCGCAGTTTAAATTGTTTAACTGACAGATGATTTGCAAATAATAGTTTGGTTTCAGAAGGCGACGGGATATCTGTAAATTTGATTGGATAGAAATTTTAATAGTTTTAGAAAATTACTTTGTCATCAAATTTTTGTATATAATCTTTGAACCTTTAACAATCCCCTCTATATTGGTAGCTTGCGAGCATCTGCTGTAAACCAATTTAACATGGGGTCTATGGGGATTGACTCGCTTTTGGAGCCAGTCTCAAGTGGCCATTAGAGGAACTGAAGTTTTTGGCAGTTGCGTTTTGGTTATATTTCTGAGCATCAGAGATTTCCTGCTTGGATTTCATCAAAAAACATATTTCTATTGACACTCTTTGAATTAAGAAGAACCAAACAAAAAACGATCGCCAACACCCTAATGTTGTATTACTCTGTTATTCACTTACAAAGAATAGGGACCCAGGTTATCTGTTGTTGTTGACCAGAAGTCAACTAAAACATCATTATTTTCATTTAGCAATGAAAAGATGAATCTCTTTAGGGGTGGATTATAGACTTTCTTTCATAGAAAGTCTCACTCTCATCCAGTTCTAAATAATAAAGTCCCTGACAAAGGTCGTTCTACTGCAGTGACAGACATATATCCAAAGGTCGAACGTTAGCATTTGTGCTTCTTTTATCAGGCAAAAGGATCTTTTCTTAAGAAGATCACCCATCTCCAAACCAGGAAAAAATTGTTGTAAATTGAATAAATCACAGCTCTAATGCTTCCAGTGGGCCCACAGAAACGCTATGCATCTGTCTCGCATAGAGCTGAGCTGACGTTGCCAGATTATTGGGCACCTTCTGGTCTTGTATTGCTTTTATCTGAGAGCACCCGTCACAGCATAGCTTCTGATTGTGCGATCACATTGGGCTTTCGATCTAGCGGTAGGCGTAAGCTATGGAATGGAGTATTTTGATTATGTAAAAGTTATTTCTTTTGTTTTCCCCATAAATGTCTCAATGTCTATCGGACTTTCATGCCTAAGGCTCAGGCAAATCAGGCAACTGCAGAGGAGACCAGAACCCTGGGGGCTCCATAAGCCCCAGTTGTACCGCATGTTTATTACACATGTTGACACTGTCAAAATGTAGACCGTAAAGGGTTCAGTATTTCAATAGTTTTCTTGCAGTCAAAAAAAATTTAATAAAAGCAATAACGTGTTAGCCTGTGACCCATTACATTCCAACTTCCCCTGCCATCTGTGGCACTTAAGGCATCAGTATCCGAATCGCTTGTCTGATGGTCAAGCAGCTTCAGAGACCCCCAAAAATGACAGGCAGCAAGAAAGTCTAGCTCAACCACTGCAACAGGGTCCATACATATTGCACAGCGGGTTGAGGTGGGAGCCATAGGGGTCCCACAACAGATTGATCTTGCCATGTCCATGCAAGCTGATGGTGTAGCACACTCTACAAATGAAGCTCAGCTATCACCACGATAAATAGATACCACTGTGTTCACAGTATCATGAGTTACGAGAGAGACTACAGATATTTACTGTTACTTACTACTTTAACCGACTGTTAGCACAGGTTGCAGTGAGGGGAAATGCACGTCTCTCGATACTGGCAGAGAGTGACAAATAACAATAACAGCAAGCCCAGGGGGAGACAAATGTGAAATTGATCAAACAAACACTGCCGAGACTCTGCTATTCATTTTTCTTTCAAGCTCTACCCACAGAAAAATGTGCTTTGCAGGTTTAAAAACAACTAACAAAGACAATCTGCCATGAACTAAATGCTGATGTCTCTCTTCTAGTGACATGACAATATAACATGCTGATACAGCGTCTACAGCCTTTGTTGGTGTAGCCTTGGCTATTTAAGTATGGGTAAAAATAGATATGGGTGGATAAAATGTATTTCAATAAGAGACTCATAATCTTTACAGTTCAAAGGTTGCAGTTCATGCAAATGAGCATAGTTTGTTTGATATGTACATGATCCAGCACGTGTATTCTACCTAACAGCCGAACTTGTGTAGCAGTAGAATATGTCAATCTTTGTTTTGTCTTTGTTTAATTGGTTGTTTTGAAACCAACAGCCAATCCAATCCCATTCTCAGGTAGAGGGGTGGGGCTTAGTCCTATGCGGCCAGGTTCAGTGTGCTGGAGAAATGCAGAAGCAAATTATCGCCGTCAAGAGAACAGTGAATATTGTAAGAGAGCAATGATGTTCATAACTTAGTGGCTGACAAACAGTTACCCTATGGTTTGGACTGTTGTGATCTACAAGAGGAGACGGACGTTTGTGACAGTGAGAGAGGATCGGGGAAGCTGCTTTGGACCACGATGGAGAACTGTTTCCTGTGTGTGTGTGTGTGTGTGTGTGTGCGTGTGCGTGTGTGTGTGTGCTGCTGTTTCTTCTGCGCTCTGCCTGCCGTCCATTACCCAGCTTCCCCTCACCTCACCCTCTGAATATTCCTTGGATTCGTGAGTACTGACAAACTTGCGCGTGCTTTTTGTTTATTGCTTGTGTGAACAAGTGAAGCGGCCATCACAGTTTTAGGCCTCTATGCTCCCAAGCCACGACTCAGGCCTGCAACACAGGTTCTGTTCATTTTGAGTATATTGATGTTCACATGCTAAAGATGCTATGCAATTGTGATGTAAGAGCCTAAGCAGAGGTAACCAACGAAAAGTTTAAAGAGACTTGAAATTATTAAGAAGAACTCAAAATCATCTTGTTTAATATTGGGCAGTTTTCATTTTATAAGTATTATAAGTGATTTGCAATAATATTATTTATGCTGCTGTAATAAATGCCAATCTGTGTTTTTGAATGCATTTGAAGT
Organism: Cebidichthys violaceus; assembly: GCF_023349555.1. Lineage (NCBI taxonomy): Eukaryota > Metazoa > Chordata > Actinopteri > Perciformes > Stichaeidae > Cebidichthys > Cebidichthys violaceus. The sequence continues at coordinate 12,335,039 of NW_027176361.1, read as the reverse complement.
ATATTTGGTGTGTCAAAATTCATCACAGATAAGCATGCATAATTCATGTTTTGGTAAGAGCTGGTTAAAATGGGTCAAATATAATTAAAACACATGCTAAAAGGACTTAATAAGAGACATAGAGCTTTTCTTTTACTTCCTTAATTCTATTGGAGGCACAGCCAGTTATTTTAGTTTTCATAATAAGGGAACAACAGTTGTAAGAATAATTGTATTAATGTATAAGAACAGGTAATCACGCCATTACATTTAAAACTGTGCCCATAAAATAAAATCACAGGTACAATCAAAGTCTCTAGTCATCCTATTTCATGACATTAACAAACAAGAACTTTAAAAGCATTATCCCTTCACTTATCTTCCATCAAGTCCTGATTGCTTTCAAACAACGTGCAGAATGGGCTTCGTAAAAGACGATTTTGAAAATACAAAATATCATTCATTCAGTTTATTTGAGGAGCAAAGTAGTGAACAAATGACACATGGGGTGACATGAAACTTCTACAGTTGGTGATGAGATCATATTATCTATGCCACTTATAAAACACCTCTCAACATGTGGTATCAACCAAGGACAGAGCGGTACAATGATTTTTGTGCCGCTCCATGTAACTTTGGCTTGTTTCACTTGAAGGACATCAAGTCTCTTTTATGAACTTTCTATGATTGTTTATTAAAATAATGGCTGTTTTGTTTGTACATCTAAGAAGTGAGTCTCGAGAGATAATGAAGACTTTATAAGAGCTATTTAGCACTAGATAATATAGACTACCATGGTACCGGGGTCTCATTTATAAAACAGTGGGTAGGATCCCCACTAAATGTTTGCGTACGTTCAAAGGAGGAAATGCACATACGCCAAAACATATTCAGATTCATCAAACCTTACGTACGCTTGCCAGTGAGCTACTTCCTTTGATAAATCCCAAATCAACCTGTAAATGTACGCAGCTGGTTCAGCCTCACATCCCGCCCTGCACACACCCATATTCAACCATAAAGCAAAGCACCTCATGAATGTTGATGCATAGAAATCGCCGCTGATCAGTGGCTCTTTACTGTGAATCACAGTGACTACCGAGAAGAAGAACACTTGTTCCCTCCTATTTGTTCCATTGACGCAGTCCTAACAGTGCCAGAGCATCTATAGTGCAGCATAACATATTACGAGTATCACCGTAGTATTTATATTTACATCACTCAGAATGATTATTTCCAAAATGATGGCGACAAACGGTGGTATCCAACACTCTGTATATCATAAAAAAAAGGAAGTTTGACACAATACATTTATTTACTTATGTTGTCTTGTGGCATTATGATTAGGACTGATAATGAGGATGTTGGAGCCATAACGTGGTTTTGTTGTTTTATTTTGTCTTTGAGGGAAACATGGGGTGGGTTTACACATAGCAGTTCTGACACTGAACACAGGGTGGCGTATTGAGCTAAAAGTGCATATAGGGAAGTGCCTGGTGATGAGAATCAGGTGTGTGTGGACGGGAAGCTACGGCCAAATCCCAATGTCCCCCCTAAACCCTGAGCCCTGAACCCTCAAGGACTTAATTGGTGTCACCTGGTAAGTGGTTGAGTGTGAGAGGCTGCAAGGGCTCGAAATGGTGTAAATATGAATGGGACAGCACTTTTCTGCAACATATCACGTTACCACAAAAACGACAAAGAATAAGATGTATAATTGTGTGTATTTATTGTATACTTTGTACTCCCTGATTTGAACGTCTTCAGGCTCTTTCCTCACAAGATGAGGTCACTTCTCTAATTAGTTGTTTTTGTCAAAACATCTTCGATGACAAAATCAAATATTTGATGGATAAATAAATAAATATAACAAAATATATATATGATTTCAAGTTTATTTTTTGTTCCATCTTTAACCCTTAATGTTTCTGTGTAAATATAATAAGACAGGCTGAACACACTGAGCCGTCCTCTTTGTTTAGCTTTTTTTTTTTTACGTCTCCATGCGTCCACTGGTTACCCGTGTTTAACGTCACGTTGCTATGACTTGTGGGTAATTCCCTTAGGCCTTACGGAAAGGGTTCATAAAGGGCTCAAACTGTCTGCGAGAGAGCCCTCAAACACTCGATGATTTGACAGTGGGACATCCCTAAACCCTCACGGAATTCGCGGGAGCGCGCCTCAAAGTCTATGAGTCCGTAAGGGGGGACATTGGGATTTGGCCTAACAGTTTTTGGACCGTGTCAATGTGGCGTGTCAGTGTGGCGTCTCCAGGTGTTGTATTATACTGTCATGCAGTATCCTGTGGTTTTCTGCAATGATGTCAATGTGCAAACTGAATAAACAGATCATACGGATCGAAAGAAAGACGTCCGAACAAGTTCTCCCGTTCGCCCCCCAGTGGCTTTAAATATAAAATGGATATTTGTTAAAGTCATTACAGAGGATATGGAGTGATCGTACGAGAGCTGTCTTTATTTACACATTTTGCTAATGTACACAATCGTTATGTGCAGGTGGTGAAGAGTTGCCAGGCGAGGTGACTGGAGAAGGTGTGTGACAGTCACCTCGGTTACTCCTCTGCTCCAGTGAGCTCTGATACTCCCATCTGTTTACAGTTTGTCTTTGTTCAGTATGCTGGTTCCGTCCCTATGGAATACACCAATGAATAAATTAAGTCATCTTCACAGCAGCGATTCTACTCACAGAGACTTCATGAAATCTCATATCGTTCTTGGTGATAGATGCACAGTATTAGAAGATTATGGAAAACTAATGATGCTCTGTTCTGCACTTCTTTAACACTATTTGACTTGCTCCACAGCTGACCACGAGTGTCCTCAGTCCGGCCCTTTATAGATTATAGATTATAGATTTTAGACAACTTTTGCATGTGAAGTGGCGTATGCCTCTTTCAAGCCCCGTTTTGTGCGAACACAACAGTTAAAAATGAGAACCGTGGTCTCTAATATGGGCTGAAACATTTACCACATTTGATCGCACCAATTCGGTGATATCACATCAGATGTTCTGCCTTTAAAACTGATGAAAAACACCCGATGTGTTGTCCCTGACATTTGTCGATTGGCCAGAGTATAACACGCATGACAGCTTTAACCCATATTTGAGACCAGTGCAGTAGTAGCTTGTAAGTTGACTATAGACTCCATCTAGCATGAGACCCTGAAACTAAACTACCGTTGCAAAGTGCACCACATTTTTCTCACAAGCCCTCACAGCAGACTGGGCTTTTTCAGGAGGGGGGCCTAAATCGACAGCCGCTAAGCCATGTTCTAGTAGAAACCAAAAATACAAGGATGATGATACCATACATCCCCTTTTAGTGTTTTCTAAGTCACATTTACAAGCAGACTGATAATCTCAGTTATTTTAGCTTATCTCGCTAATGGTAAAAAAAAATGTACAAACCCAGTTCTGTAGTCAGTGGGAAGTCAAATGGTCCTGAGTTGTCTGATAACATTGCTATTCCCTGAACTGGCCCAATTTGACAATAGCCTGTCACCAATAGCAACACCTTTGCCAATCATCTTTAAGCATTACCACCAAACCCAATTACCTAGAGTGTCCGCCTGTCAATCAGTCCCAGCTGGAGAAGGTAATTGGGGAGGAGCTGCCTGCCAATTTAAACAAACAACTAATAATCAATAAGTCAGTCACTTTAGGAGTCACTCAGGAACTATAGGCAGTGTCATTAAAAGAGATATGTTGCTTAGCAGTGGACTAGGAAACGTTTATTTCACCTCAAAAGAAGGAGGAAAAGATAGAAACCTAAATGAAATATAATGAAATGCAGTAAAACAGTAAAGAAGGATGGTTAATATTATTTTATGATCACTGCGTGGTAGGTGACAAACATCAGATAGACTGTTCAAGTGCGTCTTGTTTCCCAGAGTAGACATCGTATATGTCTGAACAGCCACCCACATCAAATATTAAGCAACCTTTAAAAAAATGTGTTTTTATTAGAGTCGTCTATACACATACATGAAATGTAACTTCTGCATTTAACCCATCCCTAGCTTATTGGGAGCAGTGGGCTGCTGAGAACCGCCCAGGGAGCAGTTAGGGGTTCAGCGTCTTGCTCAGGGACACTTCGGCACAGGTACTCGTAGCAGCCACGGATCAAACTGCTGACCTTGCGGCTGCTGGACGACCTTCTCTACCCAATGATCCACGGCCGCTAACATTACTCCAAAATGGTATTTGCAGATGCTGAGCCCTAGGACAATCCCAGTAATATGTGACGCAGCCTGACCCTCCAGACAGATGCCTGACCAAAGCCTGCAGACGTCAGCACTGCTGCCAAATACTTCCAATCCATCCGTCCGTCCCCTCCATCTCTCTCATACACATACACACAGGTCAGACATTAGCTGTCCCCTAGCTTTCTGTGTGTGTGTGTGTGTGTGTGTGTGTGTGTGTGTGTGTGTGTGTGAGTGTGTGTGTGTGAGTGCTTATTACACTCCTTTGGAGGGAGCTGTGCCCTCTTCCACAAAAGAACCCCCACTGTAGCAGTGCACTGCTCGCCAATATAGCTTTGCCCAATTTCTACATGTTGAACACAGGGTGGCAGTATTTGTTTCTCTGTTAGGAAACATCTCTGCATGTGATGATAAAGTGATGATTTACAAATTGCATGTCTTCATCCCTGTCACTAGTGTCTCCTCTAAGGCCTGATAATCTGTTCAAAGTGTGTACGTCTCCTTCTTTCTTTCCAAGGTTTGTGAATTGAGTATCAGTGTGGAACAATACAATGGACATCTTTCATTTAAAAGTTACATTTTACTTGTAAACCGTACCACAGCAAACTTAAACCTGCTCATACAGACACACATTTAGTAATAATGACCAGAAATGATGTAATTGTGTGCATATAAAAAACAGTCAGAAGGTTAGGATCATTTGGACATTTCAAGATGTAAGAAAAGACCTCTACAATTCGGCTAAGCAAGGGAAATACCAGATCATATGAGGAAGGGAACCAGGGTCATGTTTGAGGTGGATCATACCTGTGACAAATGCAAAGTTAATTCTTGCAAATTTTGTTGCAAGGCATAGGCTAGGCATCCTAGAATATTTAAAATAATACAATATGTATTATAGTTAAGAATATACTATATTGTGATAAAAACATCTACAATACAATTAATTAAACATGAGCGGACAAAATCCAATTACAAATATGAGTATGACCTCTTATTAAGACCGTACTCATATTACTTAACATTACACTGAAATGAATAAAGTGACTCTCTAATTGATTGTGATAGTGAATCACTGAAGTGATGCTCTGAAGGAGAAGATGACCTGGCTGAATGCAGTTTTTCGGAATGGGATTGTGCAGTCCCCCCTTGCTGTGTACTTTTCAGTTTATCTGAGAATTCATTGATTCATTGATTGGTTGTAATTTTCCAGAAACATTTTGACTAGTTATTTTTAAATGAATCAAATTTGTTGACTTTATACTGACTGATGACTTCAGCTTGGCGTACTGACTGACTGGTTCTCACTGCTATTTTTCACATCTTACAGACCAAACAACTGCTGTTTTTGAAAGAGACATAATAACTACCATGTTACAATGAGTTAGTGTTGGCAGACAGTAGGGATTGCAGCAGCATTGACTGGTCTCTGGCGCTCCCTCCTTGTCTTATTGATTAAAGCGGCCTGCCATTGGTACCAACAATAAAGTCACAGATTCACAATGGAGATACATTTGCTTAATTAGAGCAGATATACAACGAAAGAGTCTAGAGAACCGGCAATCTATCATCATACAAAACAGGAATAAATAAACATTTTGTTGGGATTTCAACATGTGCCTCTGAACAAAGGAATTGGGCCTATAGTCCCTGCAGAGCAGTCTGCAGCCTGATCTGTGTTGATAACCCAGCAGACCCAAGGAACGTTAATTCACAACTACGTGCGAAAAAGTTTCAACCGAAGCTCTATGCTGGCTCCTCATTAGTCGAGGCTGCGGCAGACATCCGGTTCTACGCCACAGCGTCCATAAAAGCCAGCGCGACCTCCAAAGAGCCGCTTTCCGTCCAAATCAACTTGGTGTCAGAATGTGAAAAGAAAAACGTTCGCTTTTTAAGAAAATCCTAGGTCGTAGTCTCAATTTCACTGGACGAACCACAGACTGTGTTTTTTGGATAACTTCTATGCCCCGTTCTCTCATCATTAATGTATACAGCTTGCCGGTCGTAAGGAAGACAAATTCCCTTAACCTCCGGAGGAGCCTCTCTGCCAATACAGAGGATTATCGCGCACAGCTGGGAGCGTGCAGCCGAGTTAACCAAATAACTGGAAGGACCGGACTGACCACAACAAAGCCCTCTCATAATGAGAGATTTACTTGGTGTCTGGGCATAATTAGGTCATAGTGTGATTATTACCTTACTTGTTCTGTTTTAAGTCACTGAAATGTTATAACGTGTTGTTGTGTATGCTTGCTCGAGTCGCGTTATACTGTGCTTTTTTTTTTTTGTAAATATGTTTTACATTCACTTATACATTCAGGTAAACTCAGGTACATTCAGGTGACGGAGATATAGACATAAGATCAAATAATTGCATTAATCGATCAAACAGAGCAAGAATTATAATGAATAATTTAATAATTTTCATATTTGCTGTTAACCAACCACGCTCCTGATGGATCCTAACAATTTTGGCCTTTAGGTTTTCGTGGCCTTCAGGAAGGCAAATTGGAAGTGGCTATGAATTGCAAAGAATGTTCAGGGCAGTACAAAGTAGATATAGATCAGATCAGGAAGTTAAACATGTAGTAGTGAAGGGAAAAGTGGAAAGAAAAACCCAGAGCCACAACATGTCTGTTTCTTTGCATTATTAGTACTTTTGAAAATCTATATTTCATATTCTTCATTAATAGTGTTTGTAAAATGTTTGGACTTGTACTTTTACTTCATTAAAGGATCTGAACACTTTTTCACCATGAATTCCAAAGAACAAAGATGAATAGCAGCGTTGTAACAGTCCTCTACTACTCAAAATATGTTTTATATTTACTTTATTAAAACAAAATACTTTTTATATTTTGGCTTGGAAGCTACAACATGCCTTGATGGTGGTTGCGTGTCTGGAGATTGGATTTAATTGGGAAGCTGTGACCTTTTCCTCCAGAGAGAAAACACACACAAGTTGTAAAACGCACAATATGAGTCAGAGCCGAGATCTATCGAGCCGGGACGGACACTGACACTCAGCTTTGTGATTCTATGAAGAAATGAATTAAGAGGACATATACTGGTGAACTGGTAATTTATGATTCCTTTAGATACACAAAAAGGACACCCCCCCCCCCCCCCCCCCCCCCCTCTACCTCTCATTTACTGCAATGTTATTCTATGTTTCTTTTTATTTGTTATCTCTGCATATAGCCCCACTTTCTAATTGTGTCACTTTGCATTATGAATTATCCCTCCATTTTCTAATACTAGATGCTATGCAAATACATATTAAGCATTTACATTTGATTGCCAATGACCAACTGTAATATTGACTCAACGGTGTTTCGTCACAAAGGTGCCATTTGTTTTTAACCATTATATCAACAGTATAATGTATTTTTGAGACACCAGGAATGAAAGAGACTTTTGCTGGAAAGATTGTCAGACTGGACTGACACCTTTACCACATTTTAAATAGAGCGCTAATATGTTGGATCCAACAGTCTGGTTTGTGATCTAAAACAATGTGATGGGTTGCTGACGTCAGCAAGTAATGATGGGCACCAGTGCAAAATATTTCATTGGCATTCTTCACCTTGAAACACACACACACACACACACACACACACACACACACACACACACACACACACACACCGCATTGTGATGGGTGTGTTAACTGCTTGCCAAATTAATCAGAGCAAACAATAACAAATTGCTCCCCAAGTTACTATATGACCGGTTGTTGACAAACAATATAGCAATAAAAAGGTTATTGTTTAAATGAAGTCCAGCACAGTGCCCCCTCCATCTGAAGTGTACCGGGGCTACATGACATCTCCTCCAGCAAACTTCACAGAGAAAAATGAGGACAAAACAGCGTCACCAATCTGCTTTAACCAGATATTCTCTGGTCTAGCTCAGCTAAAAACACAAAAACACTGATTCCCTCAAGTTCACTATCGAATTAGTAAAATGTTTGATGAAATAGTTTGATTTGATTAATTGAAATTTGATATTAGGATAAAGGACATATGTTTGCAATTTCATATCAACAAGCACATTGTTAGATTTTAAATAAGAACAAGAATAACAAACAATTCAAGTGTATACCATTATTACCAACCCATGTGTTCCTTTAGTCCCGACTGACTGGGTAGAAAGTAACAACATCCGTTCAGAGTCAAATTATATCGAAGTTGTTCCACATTTGGACAAAATAACATTTGGTATTGGTGGAACACACATGAAGTTCTAGCGTAGGTTCAGTCAGGAAGACTATACTTTTGCATGTAGTTTATTTCTCATACATCTGCCAATCACTCCTCACGCATGCTCACCCATAATTTCCATGCCGTTATTGTTCGGGGCTGTCAATCATGATATCAGCTGTTCTAAATAGATGGTCTCTTCTTTTCAAAAGAACAGCAATGCAATGACATCGTTAGCCTGTCATCTTGCTGCTGTCTCTTAAATATGATTGTCTTTCTACCTTCAGTACGTTCATGCTGCTGTTACACACTCCTCCACCTCCCCATCCCTGCCAGTCTTTGCAGATTCTTCAGCTTCATCAACTCATCATTCTATCAGCCTCTTCATCTTCCACCCCCACCAGTGTCTGGACTCCACGGGGGGGTATCTTCTTATCTCCTGCTGCTCAGGGCAGACGACGCCCCTCCATAACAAATCTCCCTGTAGAGTCCAAGCGCCAAAGACTATGTCAAGACTTTATCATCACATATCATCTGTTAATAATAAACTATTTTATTTTCTTCATCGACTTTTCTCTCCTGATTGAAATGTGAGTTGTTGATCAAAATGAAAATGAGTTTTTGTCTGTAACGTCATCTTTTAAAATTACGTTTCTCTGATAATGTGACTCCTGCCTACTGTCAACATTATATTCACTCCACCTCTATCTGCTTTTGAACGACCAATAACAGACAGCTAAAAGCTGTTCGAACTATGATCCTATCAAGTCCTGTTGCTTAAAGTAGAGATAGCAGATTTATTGCGTTTGGGGATATTTTGATATAGCAGCGGTGCTAATCACTTAGCAGCTGCGCCACTATATGCTATTATCTCATTCATCTGTTTATAGGTTTATGTTCATATATATATATATATATATATATATATATATGTGTATATGTATATATATATACATACACACACCTTTTTTGGATATATATTTATACTTATATTGTATATAGCTGTTAAATGTTTATACCTACATCTGTTCTACTTTTTTGCTGCCCTTTTTTATTCTTTATATATTTTTTCTTGTTTATTGTAAAATAGTGTATGTACATTGAGAGCGGAGTGGAAACCGGAGCCTAATTCCATGAATGCGTGCGCATACATGGCCAATAAAGCTGATTCTGATTCTGAAAACCATAGCCATAGAACTGCAACTGATAGAGTGTGCACTGTACCATAATGCTAACTATCTCTATGTAAAGGCAGATCGTGGAGACAGTCAAATATGTGGCATGCTCTATCAAAATCAGTCGGATGTCACAAAAGCTCATTTCTAGATAAACATAAAATCATGAAATCTGAGTGTTGATTGTGTTTCCCGCTGCACTCAGAATGTACACACACACACAACTAACCTTTTTTTGCACAACTTTCCCTCACTGTGAACAATTTCAATAATCATCCCCTAGCTTAGAAATATGTTGTACACGTTTCACACCCAAGGAAACGGTCAACCGATGAGACCAGATGAATGAGATAAAATCATATGAAAATAGCCCATTTTACACTGCTAAGTGTATGCCAGTTTTATGTAGATTTTAACTATTAGAAAAGCTGTCTGGCTGTGTATGGTTTGGTTTGTTGTCGTTGTTGCGGTACAGCCTGAATCGTCGCTATCACTCCCTTCAGGATATACATGACACCTTAGTTCTTCCGTTACTGATGGATTCATTCGTCTTACGTGCATCTCGGTCAACACCACCGTCATCAATCTACCGTCGAACTGTTCAAAAGCATTTCAACAGCAAAAATAAGCTGGCGTTCACATTACACAAAAAACAGTTTGCATGCAAATATGCACAACGGAACATGGACATGAATAACATACCTCGCAGGCTGCACACAACCGAGAGGGAAATGAGTCAACTTGAAAAACAATCTTTAAAAACGAGCACTTTGTTATGACTTCAAACTTAAATCTTTGAGCGAAGTATATGAACTTCTGCCGTTTCACGTCTTCTCTTTGGAACTTTGCCACAACTAAATGTGTCCCAGCACAACGTAGGATGTAAAAATAGTTCCTATCGAGTGTAAATCCAAACAAAAACCCATATTCATGAAAAAAACAAGGATATTAAATAATTCCATGAATAATTTTCATGGCATCACAATACGCTTAAGAGATGGAGACTGATGCAGTGTCAGTATTCCATCAGCATTAACAACAAGATACAGACACTCTTGGGTGTAGGGTTTATAATAGTAAAATAGTACCCAAGAAACTGGCGGTCCTGGACAGAGAGAAACATCAAACTCTGTTGTACTGACGTATGTGTGTGTTTGTGTTTGTGGTAGAAATAATGCTTATATCCTGCCTACACATTGACTTACTCAAAGGTGTTGACAAGGATCCAAGGAGCTTGGTAAACTCTTAGTTGGGCAAAGCAGGACTGCACCACTTAAATCACCTGAGCATTATTAAATGACAAACTCAGTGCTGTGTAGGTATTAGAAACTAGAATAAACATTGTGAAGATTGAAGATATTCATGTTATTCGTTAAGGAAATCAGTTGAGTTTAAACATTTTTTTTCCAAAACCTTTCATAACAATGGCAGCTTTGAGATGGGTCAAAATTACTCAAAACAGAGGGATCCAGAGACAGTGTCTTTAAAAAGGAGTAAACAGTGGCATGTTTAATATTTGAGGGGAAGATTCCTCTTGATAGAGAGCAGTTCATAATGTGGCCTAACCGTCTCAAATATATAGCTTTTAAAAACCAGTCTGAAGAGCAGGTGGATGATTTTGAAAGTGCCGGTGTGTTCCAGGGTTAAAGTGCTGCCAAATCTCCCCTATTTCATCAAAAAGTAAAAAATAAAAGTAATAAAGAATTTGTTCACAGCTGGGGTGAATGAAACGGGCTGAAGAAAGAGATAGATAGATACACAACTGTTTGAGGGTGTAAAACCGTCGCTTTCAAAGATGAGGCTGGTGTTGTGCAGTGTGTGAAGCTGCAGGATATTAGGATCATAGAGATGATCAAGGTCTGTTGCAGTAAATTCAATCATAATGACTTGAGCATAATTATATTAATTCCTAATTTACTGAAAAAATTGTGAGACAGTCAAATATCCATCCAAATGTAGCAGAAGATTTAACTCATTTGAGATTTAATTTAAAGGAGATATGACAGCTACGTTCCATATTTGATAGTTTGTTTCAAGCTCATTTTTTATACAATACAGAAATAAGAGATCATACAGTTTACTATAAGTTTGTAGCAAAAATTATTTCCAAATACAGTATTTTATATAGATAATAGGGAATTTGGAAAGTCTCAGGTGACCCCCTCCCGTAAATTTATTTGACAACTAAAAGCAATTCCACAAGCATGATGTCCGTCTGTGACCTGTTTGTTTTTATTAAGTATACACAGTTATCTTAAATAACTTAACAGTTTTATATTATACTGTAGCGCAATTGCAATGCAAGTAGCCCCCCTCCCATTTGTCTTCTAGTTTTTGTCACAGTCATTGCAAACATTAAGTACTAAAAACTCATTTATAAAGACAGGCACAATCATAACATTTCCATACTCATATTACCAAAGCAAAGCTTTGTAACCCTGCAACAGTGCAGACAGTCAGACATCATTACGGTCTAAATACTGTGAATCAAATTAAGCAAATGTGGTTGCTAACAAAATGGATTTTCAAATGAATGGCAGAGCAAACAACAAAAACACATTTCTGTTTAGTTAGTGGAAGACTGAGCTGCCAGCATGTTCATGGCAATTAAAAGTTGCTGATTGATTCACTTACTTCAGGAAACATGCAGAAAGAATAGAAAGAATAGAGCAGGTCATGATATCATTTAACTGACTCAGTATTGTTACACACAGCCCTATCTAGTTTTACTTTGCTAACATTTGCTAGCATTAGCCATCATAAGCTATGGTCATCCCAGACCAAATATGTTTGCAGCTGTTTCATTCTGTTCCGTTCTTCAGACACTCCACCGCTGGTCCACCACTTTAAAATCAGTTTATTCTTAATGCTGCAGTAAACCAGGTTAATTCATCCAACCTGTGAATTTCTATGCAGTGAGTACAGGTCCCCCTGGATGATGTTATGAACCCAGACACTCCACCACTGGTCCACCACTTGAAACTCGAGCATGTAAAGTTGGGTTTCTGACCTTGACCCTCCATCAGTGAGTCAAACCGGCCAACACTCTAAAGTTACATACTTCTCAACATTTTCTTCTAACCCTTAGTTTGGCACAAAAAGTCTGCACCTCTCAAGAGTCTCGTTAACGTTTGGATTACAGTGTCCTTCAAACAGTACCATCAATGAACTCATTGTTCTCATCGCTGACACGCTGTCTCTTGTCAGAGTGTCCAATTGCTCTCTTAAATTTTTCCAAGGAGATCGCAGAACAGCTTGAGTCTCATACTTTAGTCTGCATCGGGCGTGATATGGTCCGTGTACAGTGTAAACCCCCTCCAACTTTTCCATATCTTTGCTGCGTTGTTGGGAGTCCAAAATCAGTACTGCCAGAGGTTTTAGTCTTTCTATCAGATATTTGCTACGCTCACTCGTTGCAATGCTCGGTAACCCTGTTAATCAGCTAGCTAAACTAAAGTCACCATGTTTCAATCTGTTCGTTCTTACTAAACCATACAGTATGGTAAAGGCCTGGAACTCGCTTACATCCTTCACATGTAGCTCTAGCCAGCATTACTTGTGGTCTGTGTCACACTCTAATTGCCCCCCAGAATAAAACAAACTAGGAACGACAATCCCATTGTTACAGTGGCAACAACTAGCATTGAATCAGACAACAGTCTGGTTTATTGCTTCAACATATAATTTAGAAGAGAATGTTTTTTTTCTTGCTTCTTATATCAGGAAATTACTCTGCATCCAGCATGAATATTTAGTACATTGTTGAACAATACCATTTGTAGTTTTGAAGTTGTGTTTCTTAAAATGACACAAATTTGAGGGTAACTTAAAATAAATAAAATCTGTGTGTATTTAAAGGGAATCAGTGAAAATGACTAAGAATAATATTTAAATAGAGAAAATGCTGTGCAGTTTTACATGGAGTTGGAAGCATCCAACAGTAGCACATAGTGGAGGAAGATACAGTAAGGCACTTAGTAAAACACTTTTCATGCTTGATATTTCTGTGCTTTGGCAGCTCATTTACTGGTCTCACAAACCTTCTATCAAACCAGTCAGCTGTGCTGATTGGCCCGCCTGCCTGCAAAAGAGAGCAAAAATAATTTGAGGCCAAACTCTCCACTTGTTGGCTTCTAACCGCACTCATCTTCATCTCTCACCTCCATCCCTTCTCCCTCTCTCTGCCCATCTTCCCCTCCTTCTTTTTCTTTTAAACAGCTTTTTTTCCCTGCTCATCTCTGTTCACCTTTCACAAGTTTTGACATTGGCTTGGTGGAACTAATTCAATTTGACTGTTGTCTGTCAAAATGGCTGACAATGACTACTGTTTTTTTTGTTTGGTTTCTGCTCTGCTCTGATTCCCATGAGTCTTCCTCTTGGCAGAGATAAGTATCATGACAGCCACATCCAGAGGTTAACGCACCAATTAGCTAGAGTTAATGAAGCCTCATTAGCTTTAGCTAAGTTTCTCCCCTTCTGTCTCTCTCTCTCTTTTACTTCGCTCCTTAACTCTCCCACTAATGCTCCAATGTAGAGAATTAACTATAATGTTGCCATGGAGTCAGCGAGTTAGCTGTGGCCTACAACTTAATCCCTCATTTTTTATTTTCCCCATATTTGTTTCGATTTTGGCAAATTTGCACCATTCAAAAAATATGCTAAATTGGCTATTAGCAGTTCCTGTTTGCAGAGTACCCATAGATGTACAGACAACTATCACTGAATTACTTTGATAATGAAGAAAACCCTTCAGAGATAATGATACCTTCGGAAAGAGTAAGTCACAGTGGGCCTCATTCACTAATATTTGAGAAGAAATGTTCATAGTTTGCGGACAAAATAAGTGCACAGGTAAAATTACCGTCCGATTCATGACATCGACCCCTGTGCATATGTTAGTGAAGCAAATCCTTCTAAACTGACAGGCATGTGTCCGCTATTTGCAATCAGCATACTGCTACTCCCTTATTTCTCAATACAAGCAAATAGGTTTATCATGGAGAAAGCGGTGAAGTTGTTGTAACAGAGAAGCATGGCCCATAAAGGACAACAACTGCTGAAGAAATTGAGTGTCGGAGATGAAAGGCATAAAAGAACAAAAATAAAAGAGGCCTGGGCTGCAACAACCCTGTTGTGTCCCCTGATATGAGGACTGTGGGTAAAAATGAAATGGTTCGATATTAAAGTAGATGCAAAAATAGAACAACAGACCAGAGGTAAAAGAAGGAAACGTGGAGGAGAAGGACAAGGACCATCTGATCTGTCAGCCCAAAATGAGAGACTTGTTTTAATGAATGCAGATTAAATATTGAGATGCATTGCTTAGGCAGTTCTAAATCTGTTTGCAGAGTAAAAAAGGTAAGAAAATATTGACGTACAAACATTTCATGCACCAATTCGTTTGTATGCACGGTTTAAACATGGATTTGTGCATCCGCACTGTTTATAATTGACACCCAATTGATCCAACAATTGGAACTGAGTCTAAATTATAATTAATGGTCAGACAGATGGACAAAATTGCATTAAAATTATACAAATTGATGAACCAAACATCCCAAATTTCTATGAACCTGGTCTAGGTATATCACTGAAAACAGAAGAATGAGATCATGTCTGGAAAACACTTCACAAAGCATCAAAATCAGTGAAGAAAAAAAGTCTAAAGGCCTTTGGGGAAAGTGTTACACAGTCCCTAAAGATCCTTGGCCATACTGTTCACTGTGATCCAGCAATAAACTGGAATACTAAAAATAATGTGCAGTAATTAGATAGTAAGTAAGTAAGTAGATACCCCACGGAATAATTTTGTATGTTATCAAAGCAATCGTGAACAAGGAAGTATAAAAACTGCAAAAGCCGCGACAGTGTGGGTGGGAGGGAAGTGGACCCAACAAACCCAAATCTCTCCCCCAGGAGGCTACTGTTCGCCCCCCGTGTGAAACGATAAGTCAGCATTTATTTATTTCTCACAGAACTTTTTCACTTAACAGCACTTTCGTAGTTTTTTTTCCTAAACCTAAACTAAGCAGTTGTCTTGCTTAAACCTTACTAAGTATTTCCCAATCTACTCCCAAACTTATCAAAGTAATTCTGTTGCCTAACTAAGTTATTTCCTGTGAAGACAGAAGTTTATTTTGAAAAGACTGTATGCATGTAACAAGCAATTGACCAGTGTGGCTGGCCTTTTGTAGGAAAATGCACGAAAAATGAGGAGTACATTTTTGTGGGATATCATACAAACAGTTGGATGAGGATACGTTGATGCTCAAAGACTGATGGCGGATACAGATCAGCTGCAAGGAAGATTGACTTCAGACATTCTTAGAGACTATCTCTATGGAGGGAGCTGCATCAAATCTTTCTGAAGTTTATAATGAGCAACAACAATTATGGAACGTCATACTGATAAGTTTTCATAAAATACTCCCAGAATCTCCACAAATACATTGCAGCCATTCTTTTACAAAGCACCACAAAGCCAGCTGAGCGAGTACTAGGGCTGGACCCAACTATTTCAAGACACAATTACTCCATTGTTGCGTAGGTATTCAGTTTTTTAATTTTAGCATTCGGATATTTGTTTTATTTCTTTTTTATAACACTTATGATTAAAAAGATACATAAAACACACCAAACCTTTTGGAAAATATTTCAATTCAATCATTCAAAAACAACCGTTTTTACAATACTGTAGAATAACGGAATCCTGGAAAAATCTATGTCTATAATTAAACCGCCACGTGTTACAGTGCTATACCATCCACTGCAGAAGCCTGGTTGAGTCCTTCCCGAGGCATGTCCTGAGACGAGCCATAGCCCTCGCTGCTGTCGCTTTCGTCGGAGCCTCCAGAGGTTACATTATGCATGGGGAATGAGGAGAGGAGACAGAGGTGTGTTACACCCTCCACACAAAGCGTAAAAACAGTACTTGTGGACTATTAAAACCTATGGGGGGTGAGTGACAGAGCAAATGTGCTGCTACAATGACCTGAGTACGTCGAACCTTTGAATATCCGCTGTTATTACCGAAGCCCTGGAGATCAAAAAGTGGTATTAACGACAGCCCTAGTCAGCACACTGTGACATCAGAAAGACAACACACTTGAGACTGTTCACCAGAGAGGGCAGTGAAACACTGATTTTCAATATTATTAGTGTATAGGATGATCAGACATCTTCCAGTAAACCTTCATACAATCTGAATAGAGGTATAGTCAGCCAGATTGAAAATGTGTGGCGGTTCAGGGCCTTTGAAACTCCTTTAGAAAACATATATCAACATCAGAAAAGACAAAATGAATAAAGATCTATGGGGCAGGAAGCTAAGGTAAACCAGCAGCGCAAGGCTATAAATTGTCTCAACAATATTCAAATTTCTTTGTAGGTATTTTACTTAACCTACCATTAATGTATTTATATGTAAGAATATCACACCTTCAATGAATTCAGGAAAAAGATACTGAACATTATGATATCTACAACAATACATTTCAGTTTGATTTAAATTGTCCTGCAGATTCATTCGCATAACAATTAACTTGGATACTCTTTGCTTTTGTCAAATTACGGTGTCAAGTCATTTAAGCACCCATTGACTGGAAGTAAGACTGCGACAGAGTGACTATATGGAGGACTATAACAAAGACATTTAGACTGGACAGTAGAATATTATAAAGTGAAAACCCTGTAGGGACTTCATAGGTTAAGTTCATTGGAAAGTCAACTCCATGTAATATGAACTCATTAATGGCAAAGTGAGTTTAACTCTAGGTAGCAGAATCCTCCCCACCACCAAAGGCTCTGCAGGGACACACAGGGCAAGCTGAGCCTCATGTGGGCAAAAAGATGATAGAATAAACGATTCTGTCCTATCCTTCTGCATACTGACACCCTGCACACAAACAGGCTTTCACTCACATAAATCAGCTTCATTAAATTGACCCCTGCTAGTTTTTCGCAAACAAGGGAAGCCCCAGAGCAATGAGCGGGAAAGAAGCTCACATCAATTAACGTAGAGGCCAGCATTAGGAATGAACTGAGGGACAGAACTGTGTTACTCACATATAAAGTACAAAGGGCAGAAGATTCATGACCTGTGTGCGTAATTCAAAGCAGTGTGGCTAGTACATGACAGCAGAATCTAATGATGGTTGCTTAGCATGGTTTAAAGTGTGATTTTTTATCACTGCTTGTTTATGAGTCAATATATCAAACATAGGCAATGATTGAACCGCTTTACACTACAGCAAGGTGCTGCATTTGTTAAATAAGGGAGTCATCTTATAACTTGAAGATTTATACAGAGTGTTCTCAGCCCATGATAGTGAATTTTGACCGCTGTGGTATTTTAGAATTGCCTTATTCAGCGTTCAGTTGTACTTCGCTCCACCCTCTTGTGTCACTTCTGGTTGCAAAGAAACAAGATGGCGACGGCCATTAACCAAGATGGTGGCAGCCGAAATGACAAACTCAAAACGGCAATACACAAACCAATGGACGACATCACTTTTAGTACAGTACGTCCATGTTGTATGTACAATCTATGGACAACAGTAACATTGAGCAATTCGGTCCTTCATTTCTGACATTTCTTTGTCTTTGGTGGATACAAATTCAAATTGTCCATCGGTGGACCACCATTTAGGATTGGCAATCAAATGTTTTACCACGTTTCTTTCAAATGTCAACTTTCAGACATTCTCAGACTGTGAAAAGGAGCTTTTAGTCTGACATAGTGTTCATGTTAGCCGTTATTTAGCCCTAACCAATTAGTAGCAATTGAATTAAAAGTCCCACAAAAAATAATTCATCATTGGAAGCTGCAGCAATGGTTGCTAGAAACAGTCAATGTTTGTCATGTCTGTTAAAAAAACTATGTTGATATAGGAGTTTATATTTCTCTAAGTATCCCATATTGCTGTATTGATCTCATCCGAAACATGTCTGCATTCTTGTGGGTGTCAATGAGTACAACACCAGATCTTTTTGAATATAGAAAAAAAAATCTGATATGGGTGCAGTGATTCAAAGCTCTAGAACTATGCTTAAAAACTGACAAACCAGGGGGAAATTAATACAATTCTGGACAGAATAATGTGGGGCAATGCTTTATTTAACATGCAGGGTAATATCCTCATTTTCCAGGAAATAACTATGTAATTTGATACTAAACAGTTCATTTAATCTATGACTTGTCTATGTCTTCTGTTGACTCTGCCAATTGCAATTGGAGATATGAGTGGAGTCACTCTAAATAGAGAGTGTTTTTATATTGGCATGAGTATACCAGTTTTGAGGCTTTTCGCAGTTTTGCTTAGAAATCAGCTTATTCATATCCCAAAAATATATACCAGTGTTGCGATTACTGATGACTGCAACCTATTTGGGCTGGCGACCAACACTGAACATTTACTACCACTTGACAGTTTTACTGTTAATTTCTTCTCTGCTCCAATCGCCAACATCTGAATCTGAGCGCATCCGCCGCCACTCTCTCTCTCTCTCTGTCTCCAGCACACACTAGCTACACACAGAGCAAATCCTGAAAGGAGCTACACAACTTTTAAAACTCTGTCCTACACTTTGAAGCGTCAGCGTCGTCACTGTCACTACAACTGTGTGGGATAGTGACGTTTGTCACCGTGGTTGATCTGCAGATCAGGGGGGGCCGTGTCATAAAAATGAACATTCTGATTAATAGCGGATGGGTTGCAGGTGGGTGAGATAATGCATCATTAATGTAGAACAAATGTATTACATTCTCTAAAATGTGAACAGCAGAGCAGAGCTGCTGTCCGCTGCAGCTTAAATGTTTTGGCAGGTAAGTCCGTCCCCATTAAGAGAGACGGTTTGAGCTTTCAGGCACAAGGACAGCAGTGTAACTTCAATGATTATTTCAGAAGCTAAAAGTTAAGTTACTTCCTCCGTCAAGTAGCTACATGATTCCAGTTTTTAGTTTTGCTGCTTAATTGTATTTGCTACAGTGAGTACTGTTCCCATGGAAACATGTACAATTACTGAAAGCTTCCTTCCTAATCATTTAAGTAAATCATTAAAGAAAACATTCATACATACATACAGACATACATCACTACATAACTTGAAACTCAGCCATTCATTCAGGTGGGTGGCAGGAGGTTTCCGTGCAGATCCAGATGACATCAGAGACGATCGGAGCGTTACTAGTGTAGGACAAGAGAGCGGGATGCAGCCTCTTTCATTACTGAAAGACAAAACTCAGATTCTTCATCGCTCCACAAGTGAGAGGCTTTACTGCCGCCATTGTTTGTGTTTTCGTTGCGTCACTTGGCTGAAGCAGCGCTTGTGCAGTTAGTCGGCGGAGCTCAATAACAGGGATAAGACCTTTGGAATACTCCAGCTAGCATTTCATTTGTTTCATTTACAGGATGAGGGCTTATCCAGGTTTCTGAAATGAGGATATGGTGTATATATGGTGATACTTAAAAAAACCTTGTCATAAACAGGATACTCATGGAAACACACTCAATGTCCTTTTTTGATTATGGTTTTAAAGTAAAACTGAAAGCTTAAAACAATGAGACTCAACACTAATATTTTTTTAAATAATAATTCAATAATTTTACATTTACAGATTAACAAGATGAGAATGATGAATCTGATGTTTTTCAGTGGTTGGTCTCGTAGGCGGTTAACGGAATGCTGTAATTTCCATCAATACAGTGCTTAGATGCCTGTTTGGAAAAGGAAATGTACTTATGACTTCTGGTGACTAGTTCTTTTGATTACCAATGTTGAATGCACTTATTATAAGTCGCTTTGGATAAAAGTGTCTGCTAAATGACTGTAATGTAATGTAATGTAATGTACAGCGCCTTACACCAGCCCATTTTTTAATGATTTGACCGTTTGTCTACATAGATTGTGGCCGAGGTCAATGTTAAACAGCTCGGAGTGAGCTGTGTCTGAACAGAGTAGACGTGGATGAAAGGCTGCAGCTGCTGTTTTGCTACACAGCCCATGAAGACATGGTGTGAGTATTAGCAAGCAGAAATCGGGTGTTTTTATCAAAAGTCTGGAATCAGCTTTTGAGCTGTAATGCCTTAAAGCTGGGTTAGACAATTTTGGAGAAACCAAAGTATCCAACTGACAAAAACCCAGCTCCTCCCTTCTGGCATCCCTCTAAAGCCAATCCACCAAAACACATGAAAGCATACTGCATGACTGCTGCTGGAGGACGAGTCCACGAGTGAGCGTTGAGAAATCACTGCATGTATCCTACTTCCTCATGTGTTATTCACATGTAAGAAACATTACGTACATATTTTTAGTAATCACAGCTGCTTTGGGGAAGACTCCGGGCATGTACTATGGACTCAATGAGCACTTGCAGGAAGGCAGGTAGACAAGCAGGTATTTCAGTCTATAGACAGCGATAGATACCATATTTTTTAACACAGCTGATTGATCAGATCAACACTGGTACTGATGTTTTACACATGTAGACATTTGAGCTGTGTTCTCTGGTGTCTTAATTGAAAAAAGGCATCTGGGATCTGTTGTACTTATCCACGTTACTACGATTACTTGCTGCGCTGCTGGCTTTTCCCACTTTACTGCCTTTAGTGATCAGACAACAAAAGCAGTAATTAAGTGACTGCAAACATGATTACTGTCTGTTGTTTGTGTTTTCAAGGGCTTACCGACCATGAAATGAGCCCTAGAGAAGCCATCAGTGCCTCCAGCTTGAAAAACACTCTTAGCAGCATTGGGTGTTGCTGATAAAATGCTGATTGATTTGATTCTCCTGTGATGGGTATTGAGTCTTTTGGGTGTCTCAATGACATTCTGAAAAAGAAGAATTATGTGTCATGTGTATATTAATCCTCTGTCACATGCTTAAGTAAGATTTATACGGTGCCAACCAAAGGGAAACAAACAAATACAAGGTACATAGCGCACCAGTTTCTCCACTAGAGAAAGAACTTGTTTTCCAGCAAAGAAAACAAACTCCTGGAAGAATATCAAAGGGGATCTTTACACTGCAGAGCTGTGTTCTGGTGGGAGTGTTGCAGTCTTGCATAGGGCATCAGGGTGCATACCAGCAGGGACTAAACTCTGGACAGAGACAGCAGCACATCCATTATGCAGCAAGGTCTCATGGTAGCAGTTCTAAACTTCCTTTCTTTATACTTGATACTTTCTGTTCACATGGACCTCAGCTGATCCTGAAACAAGACTAAAGTCCCCTAGTTCCACAAGAAACCACAATAAACTGAAAAACAAAACCAGAAAGCATCCGGAGAGGCAATAGCTCTGTTCAGTGCAGCGCAATCATTTAAATGTGTTGCTTTAATAACCACAAAATTGTCCAGATCCAGATTACAACAACAATAAAATGGAGGAATATATGAGAGGCAGGGCAAGTCTCACTACTGCTCTAACAAATGACACTTCCTACTCTCAACATATTCAACGCAACCGTTGAACAGCATGGTCTCCCTCCCAAGGAGTCAAACACCGACACTTGGGCAGTGGCCCTCCGTCTTGTCACCATTAGGTTTCTGAAGAGCCGTTGTGAAGCTCAAAGTGGGTGGCTCCAGCCGTCATCAAAGAGGTGGATAGTCTATGGAATTGAAGCAGGCCCAGGTGATGCAGCAGAGGAGACAGCAACCGGAGACCACACTCACTTGTCACTCAAAGTGGTCACGCCTTCAATAATGCCTACTTCATGCCTTGAAATCATTTAAGCAGGTGACTTATAGACATTTACAGTTGTCATGAACGGGGTAATTAGCTATAAAGACCTAAACCGTTTTTTTAATCAGGCTGTAAAATGTTTAATTTTTTTACAGTTTGGCTTCTGGGGATATTGACTCACTTTTGGAGCCATTCGATGAACTTTAGTTTTTGGAACGTCCGTGTTGGCTTCATTTCTCAGTAGCTTGATACAGACCCACAAGGCACCCTTTAGCTTCTGATGGTTGATATGCCAACGCTGTCATGGTGCTCGTCAACATGACAATGACATGTCTGTTTGGTGCAATATGCTTCAGTAATTTAGTACCATAGACAGCTTGAGATTGGCACTTTCCACCACGTCACTCTCCTGAGGGGAACAGCCGACAACGCAATACATATGCCAGGTATGACTGCAGTTTGTAGGCAAGGTCAGCATAGGCCTATTGTGCTGAAATGAACTGAAGTGATGGCGGCTAAATCACCACATGTGATTTTTCACGTGTGGAGGAGTTCCACAAGGCTTGTATAATACGTACATAGCAGATTCTTCTCGGCAGTCCCGTCACCCCTCTGTGGGGCGCAATGTGTGTTAAGCACATCACGCCTGGCTGACGACAGCTTTTCTCTCATGGTGACTGAATTCACAACCACAGCCGGGTAAATCTCTCAGGTCGATGGAAGTGAACAAATTGTTGGGACACATACACTCCAATGAATGTCTGAGTGTCAGCATGTGAAAAAAAGCTGCTTCATAATACACCTGTTGAACAGAGACAGGTCCAAAATCTGGTTTATCACGTCTGTTTTTGTTGATATGAGAAGAGAAGCTCTGGGAAGCGAGACCATAGCGGATGATGTCTGGCCAGCAGCTCATGCTGATAAGACATTTACACCTAAGAGGCTGTGAGCAGGTGCTGGTTGTTCTGCCGCCATCGCGATGCCTCTCAGATCTACGACAGATTATATAATGCCCGTCAGGTCCTTAAAAAAGTGCCTGAGCGGACTTGTGCTCATCACAGCGGTCCTCATCAGGGATGTCTGGGAAGGCGGAGGTGGATATGTCTAGCTCATCCGTCAGCAAAGTATGTCGGCGGTCTGCCCAGCTGCCGTCCCGCCACCTTCAACACAAAGAACCATGAAGTCTGCTTGATGCCGTAGCTCCTCATGAAGACTGGCATGTGGCCTGCGTGGACAGTGCGAGGGTAGCTTTCTCAGCTGGGATAAAGATCCGATTGGAGGAAGTGGCAGGTACGGCAACAGGTAAACAAAGGGACACTTCTTTACCTCTTCACTTGTTGAAGGCTAGGGTTGCATGGCTGTTATATATCACAAATCTGGACGTCAACAGGGCTTGTGCAGAACACAAGGACCCCATACAAATATTTGTAATTGTGCATGGGGATAAACCCAATAGCACAGCTCTAAGAGGGTGAAGCCGATACGATATGGAACATCCACTAAAAGGCATGCACGGCCAGCCTGGTAATGTAAACATAGTACAACGAAGCTAAGATTACGACACAGAGTGACTTCATTCTCTGCTCAGGAGATGAACATCACTGCACTATATCTTCATATGGCTAACAGTTGGTTGATGCTATTCTAATGCTCTGAATATCGTATAGAGAACCTTTAATACAATTATTTCTACTGTATATTTCATGGTTGTATCACGTAACTGTGTGATGCAAATATTCAACTTAAAATGTTTGACTTTTATAAACTTTGTGAGTAAGAATGGCTTGATCTTGAATGCAACATCCCAACCAATACTTTACAGCATATACTGGGTCAAAATATTAGGGACATTGAAAAACAATGATAAATGGACTGTACCTGTATAGCACTTTTCTAGTCTTTCCGACCACTCAAAGCACTTTCACACTACTTGTCATCATTCACCCATTCACACACCGTAGGCACAGCTACGGGAGCAATTTTGGGGTTTTGGGGTTGTCACATCAATATGGACTAGCGGAACCGGGGATCAAACCACCGATCCACCGATTGAAGCACGACCTACGTCACTTAGCCACAGTCGCCCCAATGAAGAACAATAATGTAAAACTGTTTAAAAAAGTACCAATGTGATATCAAAGCAGTCTATTAAATCGAATCTAATCTAATCTTGACTAAACAAAGGTTTCTCAGATACTTCTGTCTGCCACAAGTAGGGTATTGTTTCAATCTATTCGATCAGCTTTTAGTACATTTTAAATCAAAGATGCAAATAAGAACAATTTGAAATGTCTGAGGGCTGATCGCTCTGAATTATTGATTTGTGTGGCTGTCAGGGAGCCGCTCATGTTTGAGCTGAGAGGTGGAAGGGATCAGAGGGCTGTCTTGCTTTACTCTGTTGCTAGCTCTGCCAGTCATCCTCATAGAACGTATTCATCTCCATTCAATATGCTGTCAACGTTCTATCCTTGTTCACACAGCATATCCCTGAGCTCATTACCCTGCCAGCATATATACACACACGCATATTCACACATAAACCAGAAGCCCTGGTGCACAAACCAAAAAACATACCTTTGTTTCATTATTAATTTGATAATTTATTCATTGCATCAATAAAACATAGCAATGGGTCTGGTAACTGATGGAGCAATACTAAATCAAATGAGGATCAACAAACAGGGTTTGAAGGAGATCACACAGAAATGTCCTGGTGTTTTGTTCACGCTACCCGGGTTAGCATAGCAGGACATCATGATAATCAAAGTGCATCACGGAATATCTTTCATATGCTCACTTGGCAGCGTCTCATGCTGAATGGCAAAGCCATGCATTGTGATTTTTCGCTCTTTCACAGTAAAAGCAGGACTTGTTGAACTATAGCTTATGCATGAGGCTCATTGCACTGAATTTCACTTGCCTTACCCATAAAAATAATCGAAAAAGAAATCCATGTCAGAGTCAATAAAGACCAAATATAATCTGGTAGAGTGACATACTGATTTAGCTTTCTCTTGAACCCTAACCCTATTTTTAGGCCTCTGCTCGAAAACTGCATACCCATACTAAAAATATTTTATTTCTGCAACCACAAGGTTTATTTGAATAGTTTTGGTGTTATAATGAAGGGAACACTTGTGAGATTTTTTCAGATGTGTAAATATCAGTATATATGTTACTGGTTAAGAGTAAATGAAGATGGCACACAGCACACAGATTCGCCAAAAAAAAAAAGAAGCACTTTCAGGGTGATTATTTCTTTGGAATGATGTAGCTTGAAGGTTTAAACCTCTCCCAAACCATAGCACAATATGTGAACAGTCTCTGTGCAAAGTCTGACTTTGATAAAGTGAAGCACAACAAAATTAGAGAGGGTTTAGTACAGAGAGTTCAGACGAGGTCTTCAAATTGCTCCTGTAATAATTAATTCATTTTAATTTAATTAATTTTCTCATGTACCAAACTATATATTTCACTGGTATATCACTAATGGTGTTCAATTCATCCAAATACAGCTTTATCTGGCTTTATTTGAAGGCCAGGATCCTCTCTAAGCCCTCTCTGAGTCCCTCAGCTCACTCGCTTTTTTTCAGATTCCTGCCCTTCCCCCTCTAGCAGAGCTGTAGCTCAGGCACCCATTGGAAGATTTCCGTGATTGACACTTCTTTCGACACGTTTGAGCCAATAGAATTGAGTTAGACCACGAGGGGCAAGATTGAAAGCACTGTTAGCCAATCAGAATCAAAAAAAGTGCCGTCCATCGTGAAGCGTAAAATCTGATTTGCTGAAAGTTAAATCCCTCCCCACGTCCCGTAAAGTAACGGAGATCGCTGAGATCTGTGAGACACATGAACATCCGGTGAACATGTAGCATGGTGAAAATGCAGGGAAATATTGGTCTTTCCTCTGCAAAACAACAAAAGTAAATTTTCTGATCATAATCGAGATTGCGGTTTGTTTTGCTGGTGTTTATTTGCTCATAGCTCGATCATGGTTCCTATGACTCATATCTGCGTAATCCTCAGGCTCTGGGGCATCTTTACAGCTATCGTGTGTTAGCACTGCATGAAGTAGCACAGCCAGAAATGTGGCGAGTGTTTTGCCTAGGTGGTGCTATATGGATTTTGATATTTGGTAATAACTTTAGTTAGTTATTGAGTTGTGTTTGTAGTGTGTACAAACGGCTTACATGACCTTGTAGCCCAGGCTCTGCAGTTTAACCAGGTATGTGACATCATTATATTCGTTACTGATGAGTGCATTTGTTTGGCATTTTGCATGAGTCCATTTTTGCATGAACCCGAGAGCCCCCGGGGCTGCCAAAGTGGGGTCAAAAAGCAAAGTCTTTTGATTTGACACTTAAAATGATAATTGAGAAAAAGAGACATGTCGATAATCTCCACTTTGCGTTAGTATAGTCAGTGTACAATTCTTTTTTGTGACAGTAGTGACAGTCCCTCCTAAGAGCTTTCTCGTCTTGCAGGTTGACGTGGATCATGGCTGTGCCTCTCTCTCTCTCTCTCTCTCTCTCTCTCTCTCTCTCTCTCTCTCTCTCTCTCTCTCTCTCTCTCTCTCTCTCTCTCTCTCTCTCTCTCTCTCTCTCTCTCTCTCTCTCTCTCTCTCTCTCTCTCTCTCTCTCAGCTGATTATGGGCGTTGTGGTGGAAACATTATTTTACCCACTGTTGAGTCTTTTTAAGCTGAAATGAAGAATAGTGTCAAACAGAACTTGTCTTTTAAAAGTATTTATTCTCTGGCCAGAGGAAAGGCACAGTTATACAGAGTCACTCGGAGTCTGCAGAAGTGTGCACTACAGAAGTAAAAATCACACAGAGTTATATACAAGAGTGATCAAGGGTGTACTGTGTACTGCAACATCCTGTTTCAGGCCGTGCAGACCATGGTAGTAAAGTACAAGAGGTGCTTCATCAGTGTAACAACAGACATATATGTTTTATCCTTAAGGCATAGGACATGTGAATATACAATAGGTACTTGTTATCCAACACAGAGAAGAAGAGGATATGGGTGCAGGCAGTCAGCTGCTGCATGGATCACAAGTCTCATGATGCAAGCATATGATAGACTGCATGGATCACAACAAGTATATAAAACAGTTCTACTTATAAGAATATAAAATACTCATAAGAATATCAAGTTTCCATTACACAAACAGCAAGATACATTTGAGCACGTATGTTCACCAAAGGATGAAGATCTAATGAGTTTAGAGCAAAAGCACAAGCACTTAAGCATTTACACAGTATAATAAGACATTTTCCATTACAGCGTTCACTCTGGAGTTAATAAGTTAATCCACCAGTCTGCTGTCAAATTTATATTTGATCAAATGTTAAAATGTTCTTTAGGGTCTTTAGTGAGCAGATTGACTGAGAAACAAACAAACAACTCTCTGGTGTAGTGTGCGTCCCCAATGTACAACCATGTTCACGCAGGCAGTGAGACAAGCAGTGGCATTCAGACATACATCCAATCTCAGCTACACACACTTGCAGTCACACACTCAAACACTAAAGAGACACTAACACTTGCAGGCAGATACAGTAAATCATCTTTATCTCTCTCTGCCAACAACCCACGCACACACTTGCACTTGCAAATTAACACTCTTCTGCTGTTTATCATCTGATTCAATTAAAGTCGTGGAGGCGAAGGGATCAGAGCCTGTGGGACGGCATTTTAAATGGCCACTAAACAAATGAGCTGAGGTTCAGCCACTGACATTTAAATGAGAGTAATGAGGCTGCTTGTCATCACTACCAGCCACTGCTCTTTTTTCTTTTTTCCTTCTGCTGCTCAACTTTGTCTCTTTCATTTTTCTTTTCTCTCCTCCCATCACCCTCTCTCAGAGCATTCTCATGATGGCACTTGAAAATGCTCCATCTGCCTCACCTTCCACCCCCCAGCCGTGATATTCAATCGTCTTTCATTGTATGAATCAAGATATTTGAAATTTTATATTATAACCAACAAAAGCTGCACTACCATTAGTGGCCATAGGATGGAGACAATTTCTTTTTACGTAGCTTGTATAAAACCGCTAGCAGTAAAGTTGCGTATCCACTGAGCTACTGTAGTTAAAGGTAGAGTATCTACATGATTTTAAAAACAGGAAATATTAAAAAAAAAAATTAATTAGGACTACTGTAATAAAGACAATGTGGTGTGACGTAATCATAACATTCGACTCTGTGATCTAGTCGTCCAACATCGCACTTCAGGGATGAGTCCAATGAGTCGAGATCACATTGTGCGGCTCTACAGTTTACTGCCGTTTGCTTGTGAGACGCCATGTTGTGATTTTATCCGGTTCATGCGACAGGCCTTAAAAGGCAATAGGCAGCGACGTAACGTTACAAGAGCGAAGGAGGAGGTCGGGTGACACTCAGTGATTCGAGACAATTTAAAGGGCATTTTAAATCCTTTTAAAACAGGATTTAAAAAAGAAAAAGTATCGATAGTAGTCGCGGACATATCAATACACTATCATTTAAAAAAATATTGCTATAGTAAGCGATATCGATATTTTTTTCACAGCCCTATTGAATTGTAACCCAATATTAAACTGAACTTGTCTAAAAATGGTGGGTCCTACCTCTGTACACATTCTGACATTAAGGTATAAAGTACACGCCCAATGTGTCTTTCTTCTACAAGTTGTTCCCATGATTTGAAGTTATCAGCAATTTTAACAACACAATGTTGTATTATGTAAACTTGTTAAAAGAGAATAAAGTTGCATCACTGGTATTATCATGAAAAAAAAATGTGTTAACTAGAAAATGTGATTATCCGGTCAAGGAAAGTCTCACACACATAGACCAAGGACAGGAACAATTATTAAGAAGAATTGTACCAATGCAGAAAATAACTGACAACGACCAGCCGAGCTCAGTCAGCGCTGCAGTATATGGAGCAGGTAACAGTAACATCATGTCCATGATATGATGAATGTTTTATCATGAATATGATAAATTCAGGTGTTGTGTACCACAGTGTTAAACTGCAATGTTTCTGTGAGAAATGTATGTTTTTTCTGGCAGAAGATGGAGAATAACTTGAGTAATACTAGAAAATGCATTTCCTGCTGAAAATGCGTTGGAATGCTGAAAGCTGAAATTAATCGCAAAAAAATTGCTGAAAATACAGAAATGGGAGACCACCTGTCAGAAAAATGTTGAAGCCTGAAAACATTAAACTGCACTGCTGAAAACTGTTCTAGTGGAAACGTCTAACTGGCAGAGTTGGAAGCTAAACTGTATTATTGAAAGAAGCTAAGAGCTGAATTACAATGCAGGAAAAGCTTGAAACTAAACAATGTTACAGTCAAAGTAATAGTAGTAGTAAAAGTAGTAGTAGAACTATTAGTATAATGGAATAATGGCATAAAAATATTAGCCTCCGATCACGGCAACACTACACATTGTCTGGTGTCCTGCAAAGCTCTCTTGTCTATTCATGTCCCTGACTGTGAAGATATTAGTCACAGCCTGATGTTTCAGTTCGCTTAAAAATCTCCCACAACTAGTATGGAGCAGGAAATATCTAAATACAATGTCACATTTCTCTATGATAACTCGGATAATGATGTGAACAATAAATGTACAATGTCAGACAATAAAATGGAGCTTTATGAAATGATGGCTAGTATTTAGGCTCTTTGGGATTTATTTGACATTTTACAAAGCAGGAAGAGAGACATTTTTTACTGGCGCAAGAGATGTCTGTGTGAAGAAAATGAAATTTAAGCAAGAGACAGTCACCAAGCTGTGATCAGATAAATCAGAGGGAGAAAAAGTCCCAGCAAAGCCATGGAGCACAACATCGTTCAGCTTGGATCCAGCAGAATGAGCTGGAGGACGACGGAGAGAGAAGTGCATGGTGAGAGAGAGGAAGAAGTGTATGGAGGGAGCCGACGAGAGGCAGCAGCTGTGGTAGAAGCACTGTCACGGCTCCAGAGCCCAACATCTCGGCTTGTCCCATTGATTTCAGCTCCACAACAAATTGGACCATTTTTCACACGGTCGCGCAGCGTCCCAAACTTGCCCAAATGTGTTCTCCTATTCAGTACAGACCTTACGCGTCCAGTACGGATCACCACCAACACAAACTTGCACACACTGTCTTGTAAATGTATAAAACAGTTAAAACAAATACATTTGTATTACTGTTTAGTGAGTTTTAACCTGAATCCCAGTTCATCTGTTATTTTTACTCATCTTACTTATTGAAGTACAAGCACATATACAAAGAATTGAAAGTTTTTTTGCATCTCTCACAATGTACTTATACAGGAATAAAAATAAGAGCTAGGGACATTGACAACAAAGCTGGACAGATAGAAAATAATCAGGACTGTTTATTCTAAAGTAGGGGAAAATAGGAGGAAAATAGTATTATTATGAATATATAAAAAATCAAGAATGACCCACAGTAAAAAAAGAAATAAAATGTCTATATACAAGTCAGGTGTTTAACAAAACAAATAGTACAAAGAAATAAATACTGAGTGGATATACGTAAACTTTATTATGTACATGTAAAAATGTCTTATACTGCACACAGTGCAGGATTTATATCGACAGTGAAAGATATGTACATATTAAAAAACAAATGTGCATTATTTACTGTAAAAGTATAATCTATAATGGCAGCAGTGGATGTGGTGTTAGAGGGTTATTGACGGTGTATGACTGATGTTAAATGTTCATCAAAGTGATGACCTATGGAAAGCAATTGTTCGATTTCGTATAGGCTCCGCCCTTGAAGAGCTATTGGCTTTATCCCATGGCCGCATCCGCAGCATTAAAATAACTGTGATCCTTGCCCACCTGTTGTGTGGGCTTCATCTTGGTTTCACCTTGGGTAAAAATGAAGATGAGGCCAGACAATCGGATCCCACTTTTCTTCAGCCAGCATGTGATTAAGAACAAACCTACAAGCAAGAACTGGGCGCGACCGCCGGGATGAGCATCAATGCAAGAGACCCTGAGCGGCTGCATTGCCCTCCGCTTCCTCCACCACCTCTGCAGGCTTTTCCAGTACCACAACGGGCACCGTGGTAAGGGTTTAAGCAGTGCTCCTGGTCCAACCCTCCTGAGGAGCCGCCAGGGAAGCAAAGCAGAAAGAAATTATGAGCTGGGGGGGGGGGGGGGGGGGTGTGTTTAAAGAACGGCTAAGGAGCTCAGACATCCGGATGGATCTGGGAGCTGCTGCTTCTTCTCGTTAAAGGGAGCATCTGAGGTGGTTCTGGCATCTAATCAGGATGCCTCCTTTATGCATCCCTTTTACGGGCAAGTCCAACTGGTAAGGGGTAGACTTGAACACGCATGAGGGACTATATTTCTCGTCTGGCCTGGGAGTGCCTTGGGAGAGGGATGTCTGGAATACCTTGCTAAGCCTGCTGCTCCTGCGACCGGGACCCAAATAAGAAGATAAAATTAATTGATGGAGGGATGGAGTTTAAATTGTTAAAATCCTAAAAAGTTATTTATTGTATATTTAATTGTTTACTTTATTCTATATTATTTAATTTAAGAAGTAAAATTGATCTGTGAGTTCCCTGGACTTCTGAGGAAACATGAGTAAACGTGGCTGTGAAAATACACTGGAGTAACCGGGTCATGATTTCTGGAAAAAGACATTGCTGTTGAGTTTTTCAAATGTATTTGCACCACAACGAGTGCCGTCTAGCTCCATTACAAGAGATATCAAGAGATGGCAGAGATTTTCTTAAGTGGTGGACCCCAAGTCACGCTCCAAAAACATGAAAAGATTAATATTGAGCCATTCCTGTGGAGCTAGAGAGGTATAATGATTGCCTTTTGCAAGTTCCACCAGTGAAACAAACAAGCAATAAAATATATGCGGCTGGTATGGCCTGGTGGTGTTTTGTGTGTGCCGTGAGAGCATGCAGATGCTCCATATATCTTCTGACTTTTGCCAATCACATGCCAGGTATTTTGTTCATCTCTCTGCCTCACCTTTTGTTCCAACTTTAAAGGGAGCGATGTGAAGAGGGAAAAGGAGCCTAAGCCAAAGTGACAGTCTGGTGTCACTGCCGGCCGTGAAGTTTGTTTGACAACTGTCAGACTGTTGGATGTGAAGGTGGTTACAGATGGGCTGAGTGTGAAGATAATGGATGAGTAGCTTCAGTCTGTGAGCTGTCGAGCTGTCCGGCTCAAATGTGGCCCTGCATGTTGACCTGAATTAGGTTCAGCTCCATCCGTATGTCTGGAGCCGGATGATGGAGATGTTTTAGATCTGCTATTTCAAGTTTCTCCTTTCATTTGGGTCACCTGCACCTCTATACTGAGGTGAGTCACTGCTCAGACGTCTGACAGTCAATGAGATACTTAAGCATTTCCATTGTATGTAACGTCCTGCTTCTAGTCCACTACATCTCGGAGGGAAATATATTTTGATAATATTAGTTACTAGCACCTTTGCAGATTCCGATTCATACAAAATATAAATCCACTAATAAACTATCAGGTATTACACATATGTAGTGTATAGCCTAATTATTATGAATAGAAAGTAGTTGAAATTAGCTACACCTTTACCAGCTGCAACATGAAATTGATGAACATAATGCATCAATAATTCTGAAACAGGCCATTCTGCACAATGAATATACTTTTAATTTTGATACTTTAAGTATATTGTGATACTTTACTACTTTTATTTGCAACAGTATTTTTCCACTATGCTCTAGTTAATAATTAAATCATATGCGCCTAGAGCCAAGCAGAAGTGTAAAAAGCTTTTGGGTTCTTTATGAAACTGTGACAGGACAAAAAGGACTTTGGCAGTTGAGGTCATTAACGGGGTACACTGGTACATAAATACATATACATCATTGTGAAATCTGTTTCAGTTTTAAGGCGTACATGAAAATTGTACAAATAAGTACAATTTTCATGTACGCCTTAAAACTGAAAGCACAATGAAATGGTTGAGCAGTCAAGCTAGATCAAGTTTAAAGAGTAACTTTAAACTGTAACCTTAATAATATCACTATACTGTAATGAAATGCATCAATGCTGTTGTTCATTATTGACATTTCCTACCAAATATATACAAATCATCTATTGTCTTAAATCAGCCCTAATCTTGCACGATCAATTCTGACAGAGTAAACCATTTGGAACTAATCTACATCATAAAATAAAAGAACGTGAACGCCTTCTAATCAGACCCACACAGCATCTGTCATTTTGACTTTGTCTGTAACCACTGTGTAGCATTACAATCACAGCACAAACCTGTTCTCTCCCAGGGAACCAGGTCTGCCCATCCAAGTATTCGCCGACCTCAATGTGTTTTTTTTAAGGCTTGAAATGCCTAAAATGTCCTAATATGTGTGCTATTATGACTTGTAAAAATTACAAACATATATTTCATAGCATGATTAAAAAGAAACTGAAAGTCATGTTTCTGTTTCTAGTTTCAAGAAACTTGACTGGATATTTTGAACAACAAAAAAGTTTGTCATTTAAATGATCTATATCTATAAATCATCAGTAAGCAATTAATTAACCACTAAAGTCATAAGTTACACATTGTAAGCACTCTTTAAAGGCTGCCTTAGTAAAAAGTCAGAGCCAAGTTAGTGCCATCTACTCTTTACAATCAAGGTCAGCCCACAGTGTGTGCAGGGCCACAGTAATACGTCGTAGGACGCAAATACTCCAACACCAGCCCAGTATCATGAAATAGTCACAAAATAAAATCTATTGGTTTCATGTGCATGAACATTTCATTTTTTTTCATATTGCTCAGGAGAAAACAATGCCAATAGAAAGACGATGAGGATCCTCAGTTGTGGTGGACAGAGCAAGTAAGGAAGTATTAAATGTAGACAAAGACCACTTGTGGTGGGTGGTTCCAATATACACAGGACTAGGAACCACGAGAGCGTTCATGACGGGCTTCCTAATCCTAAATGGTTTTGTTGCATAAACCTAATGTTTATTTTGTTGCCTATAACTAACGTAGTTATTTAAGACCATAAGACTGTGTTGCAAACACACATGCAGTGGACATGAATAATTCCTATGGGGTAGCACTGAAAGATGGCGAGTGGGGGTTTGACATCCGCTACCAAGGCGCGCGCGCACACACACACACACACACACACACACACACACACACACACACACACACACACACACACACACACACACACACACACACACACACACACACACACACACAGTAGTTGATGATAAACCTCACTAAAATCTCTCTAACATGGACACCTTGTCTATGCACCTTGCCTGGCCCCAATTACATCTTGTTTTGCTGTGTCGTCTTGATGACTGATTATTCTAAGTGCATCACCATAAAAAGGCACACTGTGACAAAATAATACACTTTTTTTCTCTCACCCTTGGTACATAGATAGCTGGGAACTAATGAGAGGCATGTTGAGAGCTGAAACACACACAAAGATAAGAGTAAAAGGCAGACGATAGAGTGGAACGAAGAGAAAGAGGAAAGTAAGGTAAGAGTAAAATGACCAAAAGAAAGAGAAAAAGAAAAAAAAGAGAGAGAGGGACAGAATTAGAAGAATAAGAAGAAGAAAATGGAGACCTCTGCGTGGTTACGTGGTAAAATCTAAAGTATTAATATTATTACTCCTGATTAAACTGAGCTTTAATTCAAACTTTGGGTGTGAACATTCAGATTCACATTTAGAAAGTTATCTAGACCTTAGAACATCCTATCCACCATTGGCGACCCCTTATTGCACTTTCCCTGGTACCAAAATTCAACAGCTCCTACATTTTTGCTTTTTCAAACCAAAGGGGGAAGTAAACTTCAACATCAAGATGCTTTTAATGTAGCCAACATGGAATTTGCAGAGGAGACGGCACCATATGTAGCAGAGCTTGTAGATACAGCTGTCATGAGGCTGCTCAGACTGTCTGCTCTAGGCTTTGGGAGGAGACAGCCCTGTCTGGTGTACACACACTAGACACACATACACATAGTCTGGGTCAGGGAATATAAGGCTGCTTTCATACCCAACCTGTTTGGTTCAATTAAACTCAGAAACTCAGGTCTGTTTGCCTGGTTAGATGGTTGGTGTGAAAGCCGTCAATCAAACCACGGCGGACCAAACAACCGATCCGAGACCAATCGTTAAGGTGGGTCTGGGTCCGCTTTCCAGCAGGTATTTTCCATGATTAATGGGTCAAAAGCTGCTATGCCTATATCCAACTGTGTAATTTGTCAGCTCATTAAGTTGATTGTGTGACAGTGATCACCCAGTAATAAGCCTTGAATCATTACTGTGCAACGTTCGCACCAGGGAGCGTGCAAAGGGGCTTTTGTACAGTCCTGTCTATACCCTAGTCAATATTCATAACATGTGATCAATTTGCAGTCTAATAATACTAATAATGATTATAACCAGTTATTTCTTCGTGAGCACTTTGTGACACCAAAGTATAAAAACTAAAAATCATCAATAACTCCATGTTCACTCCTCTTGGTTCGTTTGAACTAAAATGTAACAATGTGTGATTTTTACCATTTTACCAGCAGCCCATCTGTCTTGCTGCGTGTGCCTCAAACAGAATAGTGGATCTTTTCTCAATCTCTCTTGCCACATGGTTGACTGACAGACAAGCGTCTTTCTACTGCCAAACTCTTCATCATCACTGCCGAGAATAGACACAGTAATGTGTTTGTTAGCTTTAAGATGGATTTATACTTCACAGTGTGTTGCAGTCCCACTTAGAGATTGGTCAATAGCATTATAGCAAACTTAAATTTGAGCCTTTACGGAATCAACAATTAACTGATCTAATCTGCCATTGCCACAGTCATTTTAACCAGCAACAGTCAGCTAAAAGCAAAAAGGTATGCTACCTATACTGTATGTGTCCAATTGTTCTATTCTTAATGAGGTGATATATAAATTAAGAAATTCATTAGCGTCCGAAATTTAACAAATCCACATTCTTTGTCCATTGAAAACTAGATCCAAAATGGAACCAGCGATGGAAGCCCATCCCTGGTCATATTGTTGGTATCTCTGGCGCAAGTTTGGATTTAAAATTTGTTGGATTAGTTGGATGTCCCATTTCTACAGCACCACCAGAACACTATGTGCTCACGCCCTAAACGATGAGTTAACATATGCTCATACGATGTTATGACAACACAAAGGTTTGCCTGCCTGTCCAGTTATGTTTTATTAGACTATTGCCTTGCAATTATTTGTAGCAAAATAAATCCTTCACTTAATCACTAAGATATGTGTGGTGTTACTGAATAGGACAGTATTGCTATGCCTTTTCTTTAACTGTTGCTTTCATTTGTAAGTCTCCAGCAGTAGTGCCTTAGCTATGGGGACTTTATGGCTATGCTGTAACTCCTAAAGCTGCACTAATAAATATTTTACAAGAACAATGGGTCAAATCACCCAACTCTGCAGTTCTGCTTAGCTCTACTGAGCATTTGAGCATTTTCAAGCTTATTGATTTGTTTTCATGGCTCTCCACTTTATCGTTTTGCTTGAATCTCACAGCTCTCATCGGCATTGTTTCCAGCTGCAGCGGGCAGCAGTTTTCGGTGAGAAAGTTCTGATAAAGCCACTGTACTTGCCCAGCACCAAACAGCAGACAGACACAGTTAGCAACGAGCTGATGAACGAATTGGAGAATTTAGCAACTAAGCCCTGAGATGGAAGAAGAGTCAATATTGGACTTCCATTAGTTACGTGGCCAGAAACATGACTCTTCTTTAAATGTCTGCTGGACATGTAGATAGGCATCTTTGCTAATACATTAACATATTGATGACATGATTATATGTGAAGCTAATGCTTTACAGGTTGTTCTGCTGCCATGCAAATAGTTATTGTTTTAGATGTTTAAATTTAGAGATATACATTATATAACTTTGTCTTGGACACATACAGTATCTGCTGTTAAAAAATACAAAAATAACATAGTACATACCTACAGCAGCCAACAAATAAATTGCACACTGCCCATCGTACAACACACCTGTATTCACTGTGATAGTGTACATAATATGTACCGTAAGAGTAGAGCAGCCTCATCAACCTAGAATCATCATAGAAAGTACATGTGTACAGATAAGATTAAAATCAGCATTACAGGGACTCTGAAGCGTCTGCCTGAGGGAAGAAGCTGGTATTCAGGGTGGAGGACATGGGTAGGGTCTGAAATAATCTGCTGGGCCTGTCTGATGATAGTTTCATCAAAGCCTGGAGTGCGGAATGCTGTCTGACTCCCATGATTTTCATGGCTCGTTGTGTTAGCCGGGTAATCTGGGCTTTCAGCTGTACACTGAGGCTGCCAAACCAGGCTGAGAAGATGTTCTCAACTACGGCGTTGTAGAAGAGGAGCAACACTTTCTGGTTGACACCAAAGACCAAAACACTCCATGTCAGTTTGTTGTCAATGTTTGTTGTATGTGATATGTTCTGGTCATGGATAACCACTGGTGAGTGCACTCCAATGGATTTGGGGTCGAATACCATCTCCTCTGTTTTCTTGACGTTGAGGATGAGGAAGTGTTTGTCGCACTGCTGGACAAAGTTCTGAATCTCATGTTTGTATACAGCAGTATCTGACCTAGGATGGCTGTATCATCAGAACACTTTATCATGTAATTGTTAGCAGTGCTGCATGTGCCTTCATTAGTGTACAGGGTGAACATGTCTGGTGAACTGACGCACCCCTGGGGGGCGCCGGTGGTCCTGTTCACCCTGACCTGCTGGGTACGGTTGGTGAGGAATACCACTTAATAGTGAATTCATCAGCTGCAGTGTTTTCAGGAGAACATGAGGCTGTAGGTTGTTAAAGGCTGAACTGAAACCTACAAACAACAGTCTAGCATAGGTCCTCGGATCTCTCAAGGCGTTTAGACACTAGATGCACTATACTGTTGGTTGCATCATCAGTGCCTCTCTGCTGTGTGTATGGGAACTCGTAGGGATCTAGCTGTGGGCCTACATCCAGCCGTAGTTGAAATGTCTGCTTTTTTCTGTTAATACAGTCCTTCGCCTCCTTTGTGATGTAAGTTTTGTTGTTAGGGTAGAATTGTATTGTCCTTTTTGGAATCACAGTGTCAACACAAAATGGTATGTAACTTGTGGTAACTTCTGTGGCGTTGTCCAGGTTTGGCTCTCCAGAGAAGGTATCCCAGTCTGTGCATAGAAAGCAACCTTTCAGTGTTTCTATGCTGTCGTCTGTCCATGCATTGATAGATTTGACCAGAGGTCTGCTGCTCTTTAGGGCTGTCTTGTATGTGGGGATCAGGTGAACGGTGCTATGTTCAGAGTTAGACAGGGGTGGTTTAGCTATGGCTGTGTATGCATGTTTGATAATTCCTGGCAATGCAGTGTTTAAGTTGCAATGATTAAGATCTCCCATGATGTAAATGGTGGCGTTTGGGGTGCGCTGTAGTTGCTCGTGAACACAGTCTTCCACCTGTGTCGCAGCCCTCGAGACATTGCCATTGGGAGGTACATAAACAGAGCAGATGAGGATATTACCAAACTTGAGGTAGGTAGAACGGCCTGAGACTCACACATAACAGTTCCACATCAGGGTTACAGATGTTCTCCCGGACTGTGTGCTGTCTGCACCACTTGTCATTTATGTACAAGCAGAGCCCGCCCCCTTTGCTTTTCCCTCACAGCTCGCATCTGTTAGAGCGAATGTGTGAGAACTCCTCTATACCAAACACAGCAGTCAGGGATCTCGGGGTGTAACCAAGTCTCGGTGAAAAACATGATACAGGACTCACGGTACTCAAAGCACCCCCTTGTCAGGAGTCAGAGTGCGTCCATCTTATTCCGTCCATCTTAGCGACCTTACGTTACTCAGAATCACAGATGGCAGGGGCGGTCGATTGCCTCATCTCCGTAGCCGTTGTTGTACGGCTTGTTGCTACTCGCCCAAGCCGGTATAGTTTTGCAGGTGGTGAAAAGTTTGCACAGGAGCACCAGCAAAACTCCCAAAACACATGCCATCATATAGTCCTTCGTCTTGATCATACAAATTTAACATAGGGCAAACCGATCGTTCACAAAAAGCCAAACAAACAACAAACAAACAGCAGCACAGGTGTGTATCCGTGTCGTCTGCAGAGCTGTTAAATGCATCATAAATCATAAGTATGGCCTTATAATGCATTATAGATGTTGTACTTACAGAAAGTGTTACTAAGAAAGACATCTTTTCCATCCATTCACTTCTTCAATTCACACGCAATTGCCCCATCGAAGTGACAATAGCAAGAACAGAAAGACGACACGATTCATCTATATTGGACACTATAATCAAACCATAATGCATTTTGTCTTTCACTGCATCCTCCCTGATCCTAGAGAAGTTTTGTCGGACCCACAGAGATACAAATTGACAAAACTGAGTAAAATATGAAGTAATACTATGGTGAAAATTTGCAATTTTCTGATTCTGGAGACAAAGTGAAGCATGTGTGCAGCGGATGTATTTTTCATTTGCAGATCAGGATGGATAGGAGGAAATAAGCTGAGAAATCCAGATACAACAGATGTACACGTTGTGTTGTCTGAGCCTGATATGTCAGACTTTACACTTTCATAAGGCCCACACACTCAAATGTTATTTCAAAATAAAATAACATCTTTTTTACACTATGCAAGTTATTGAAGCAGGTATGAAAACGGATTGACAGTTTGACAGCTGACTCACGTTTTGTGCTGTTAGTTCAACGTTCTTATCTAACATCACTTTGGTACTTGCTGTTTAACCAACTGGGACAGATGTGAGTAAAAGCTGACTGTGAACCGTCTATCGGGTCTCTTCAGGAAAAAAATGACACGTAAAAGACAAAGAAACATTCATGCACGTCTGTGTGTGTGGAAGAAAAAATAAAAAAACGAATAAGTTGGCATGAGCAGTCACATCCATCATGTCTGGCAGCTTAAGAAGAAGAGGAAGAAGAGGAAGAAGAGGAAGAACCTGGGGAAGTGCAGTGCAGGAATTCCAGAGTAATGATCTTGTAGTGGCTCTGGTCAAGACAAAATGTAAAGTCAAACTGGATATTGATTTCTTCTCACCTCTTCTGTAAGGCAATACAAACCACATTGATACAGTAACTTCTGTGTATACGTTTAACATTTGTTTGGGCATATGTGTAAACAGCCTCTGTGCTGGGCAGCTGTTAGCTTCTGTAGTGTGCTAGTGACTGGAGAACATCACACTGTATCCTCTGAACATCGATACAAAGCATTTGTACCAATTTCTCAACAAGCCCACATTGCTTTAAACGATTTAATACATCTGACCCTTTACAGCTTCAAACATTTATGATGAGCCATCATGCTGTTAAGTTTTTACTCGGAAGTGGAAGCTAGTTAGCCTAGCTTATGAACGTTAACACTAGTGGTGCAATGGATCATAAAACTCACTATTCCGCTTGTATAAAAGGAGCAAATATAACTTTTAGAGATCCAAGATCACATTGTTTTGCCGCCGATACTAATTGCCGATCATTGATGATCAATATTATTGATTATAGCAGCTGGTCGACAAGGCTCTGTCCTAAAAATGCAAAACTGCAAAACAGTGTAAAAAATTCTAAATGTTATCCTTTTACTTTGTTATTGTATTTTTTTATGGTTTTTTTCCTCATAAAACACACAATTCAAGAGATAAGGAAATTAAAGACTATATTTTTATTAATAAAAACAAATCTTGTCATCAGTAGTTGTAATGATGTATTACAAGCTGCCTAGAGCTTAGTGTAAACAGGTCATAATTCAATTCTAATATTTAATTATTCTAATATTTTATATGTGAAAACATTTCATTCCTTTAAACAACTGTTAAAAACAAGTTTGTGATGACGTCATAATATACCTTCACCCAGTACTCATTTCACTGAACAGAGCCTGAACGCATCATAATGTAAGTGAACAGAACCTTCCTTCTCCTCGTGTTAATTTAAACAACGTAACATTATCAGAGAACTGAGACTAGAAAAGCATAAATGTTGTAACATATTTTACTAAATAATGACTCATAACGATGGTCAGTAAAACTTTATTTCACACTGTGATGGTTAACGTTAAACTGTGGAAGTAATCAGAGGTTCACATGCGTGTCAAACCGTGAGGTGGATCGGTACGGATCAACAGTGGTCCATTACTTACTAGTTAACACCAGTTCTCACCAGATATTACTTTTCATTGATGCTATTTCAAAACCTGTTCCCTGAGTCTGTCTTTCAGGGGCCCAGATGTGGTGACACATTAGCATACTGTTATTAGCAGGTAGTGCTGTGACTTCAGCCCTGCATTTCTTACCTCTTGATTCAAGTTAACACACAAAGTAATGTAGAGAGCCCTGAGTGAAACAAACAAACACTGG
Source organism: Cebidichthys violaceus (assembly GCF_023349555.1). Taxonomy (NCBI): domain Eukaryota; kingdom Metazoa; phylum Chordata; class Actinopteri; order Perciformes; family Stichaeidae; genus Cebidichthys; species Cebidichthys violaceus. The sequence goes on along the minus strand of NW_027176361.1, from coordinate 12,293,354 downwards.
CATCAGAGAGAGCCTTTAACATGTGTATGATACCTGTACACTTGGATAGGGAGGGATGAGTGATGAAAACATGTTGATGCATCAAGATGTATCGAAAGGTGCCTACAGATTCCCACCCCTATTAAATACACATGCCCTATTATGACAAGACACATTCTACAGTACTGTGACATAGAGATCTGTTGGTTATATGAAGACACAACAGAGACACCATATATATATATATATATATATATATATATATATATATATATATATATATATATATATATATATATATATATATATATATATATATACACACACACACACACACACACACACACACACACACACAGTATATATATATATATATATATATATATATATATATATATATATATATATATATATATATATATATATTATTTGTTAATGATGCAAGTCAGTTTTTCTGCTACTCTTTTATTGTTCTGTAATTCATCACTACCCCCCCTGGTCTTCTTCCACAGACAAACTGGTACCTCAGCAGCGTGCGCACACACACACACACACACACACACACACACACACACACACAGCAGACCACCAGGTTATTATACTCGCCCCTCCAGCACAACTCATCCGTCTCTACTTTCACGACATTTGTCTATAAACTCTCTCATTCTTCACAAACGGGCACGCTCGACGCTCGTGGTTAATCAATCTCCAGCATCTTTCGCAGTTAGTGAGGAAGAGATATAAAAAGGGGGAAAAGGAAAAAAAAAAAAAGAAAGATCAATGGGTAAGAATGGGGGAAACTGCATATACACTGCAGCTATAGCAGTGTTAATATTGATGATGTTATTGCAGAATATAAGTCACTATATACGAGAGAGACTGAGAGAGTAAAAAAGACGTGTATTGTTGTTACTTTTTTATAAGAATACAGAAGTGCAAAAAAGAGAGATGACAAGAAAAGTGTCACGTGTTTATCCTCATGATTTCAGTTCTGGTTGATTTAGAATTTATATTTGAATACAAGCAATGGAATTCTGCTAACAGTTTAGCAGTGCGAGTCTTTAGCTATGTCCCAATCCACAGAAATCCGCAGTCTACGTCGGCCGTGTTCTTTAAAGACCGCAAAGGCTGAACCAAGTGGTCTGATCTACATGGATTTCCTGTTTGCGTCACCAGCTTTTCCCAACCCCACCCTTTGCCACTCCCGTCGCCTAGCAACCAGGTGCGGTTGACATAACAGCCTTATAACTCGAATAGAATGGAGCCAGAGATCGTTATTTTGTTCTTAATATTCCAATTCATTTTGGAAGACATGCGTCACCGCCGGTACACGATATAGTTCAGGCTGAGAGAAGAACCAGAAACAGATAACTTTTATGTGAAAAACCACAAAGTGTCTGAAGAGAGCTTTCAAAGCTAGCTACTTAGCTGAACTGGTAGCCAAATCAAAAAGCCCACACTGTGGCAGAGACATTAATACTACCTGACATTAGGCAAAGCCATTGCGAACGAGATGCTCGGCCCTGACGCGGTTAACGGAGTAGCTAAAGTCCCTGTGGTCACTGTGGTTTAAAGCTAAGCTTTGCTAATCTAAGCTTTGGACAGTTTTTGGTTGACTGCTGCCAAGGAATTCCCCATTCTGGCAAACAGAGCTATTTCGACATTGCTCCCATTTTCCACAACATATCTGTGTGAGATGAGCTTTTCAATCATGACTACTATAAAAACTATAAACTAAAAAAAGAGACTGAGCTGTTGAGGAAGAGCTTCGTGTGTGCCTTTCTTCAGCTTTGTGCTCATCTAAACAGGCCCAGGTTTCACACTGAGTAAGGATCAATACATTGAGACACTTGTCATTAAATTGTCAGCATATATGCTGTATTATGCTACAATGTGGCATTTTGTAATTTTTTGGGTTGTTGATCTGCCACAGGATCTTTTTAATGTAAAAAATGTACCGCGGCTCAGAAAAGGTTGAACAACACTGCTGTAAACTACAAAAAGTTCCTGGGTCACCAGAAAGAAGCATGAGTTGTATGAGGCTAGTAACTATGGCTGAATTCAGTCTGTGATTGGTCCCTGACTAGCTGAAAAGAGAAAAGTCAGACTTTCTGACAAGGTTCCTGGGTCCCTGGAGATGTACCTGCAGTTGAAACTGGGTAAAGGATGAGAAGAAGATGGTGAAGGAGACATGTAAAATGACAAGAACAAGAAATAGACAGAGAGAAGAATGGCAATTTGATGGATGGAGAAGGAAAGATGCAGAGAGAAGTGGAAAAGAAAGGATCTACCCAGTAATAATGAAGGGATGAGGAAACTAGAACGCTCTGCCCTTTGTTACAGTTTGATATGTGGGATGCTGGTTGTGGTATATTGGCTCTAGATTGAAAATATGATACCATCATTTTTTTCTTTTTCTGTGTGACGTTACTCTGAACGTAAACCTTCAGTGAGACGTCAAAAAATGAATCTTGTAGAACTAAACTTGGCCCAGTTTAATCAAGAAAGGACATCATGAAGGGATTAGCAACAATCCTTTTAAGAAACCCCACATTTAAACAATTAGGCCAGTACTACAAAGTACTACAACAAAGCTGATACGTCTTTTCTACGGCAGTTGCCTGGCATACAAATGCTAATTCAAATTATCTTTAATGAGAGATTAATTCCTACATTTCCTGATGCATTGTGTGACACATAAAAAAAGCTGAAAAGTACTGGTTCCATATTCTCATCCTGGTTTGGCTTCCTTTCTGAGATCTTCTCTGCTCTGATACTCTGCAGTTTTCTTCAATATTAACCAAGCCCCATTAAACTCTAGACTGCAGCAAACACATGCAGCTCTAAAAACCAGAGACAAGCATAGGGTTGCATTTGCATCCCCGCAAAAGCGGCATGACATATAGTTCAAAGCCTGGTCTCCCTACAGGGTTAGCAAGCAGATAAGCACGGCAAGTCATTGACTCCAGCTCACTGCCTATTGATTCGTCTTTGTGGATCCTGGTCAGGTCAGTCCATTTAGACCCGGCAGTGCTGATGCCCGTGGGCCTCTGCCGTGGCACAAGAGGACACCAGAGCCCAGAGACGGAGTCTATGGACCAATAGCTTTAATCAACGCTAGTTCATAGATGATAACAGTTTGTCTTATGCTATAATCTGACCGTGGAAATACTCTCCAGGGACTTATAGCAGGATCATTGTGGGTGAAATATACTTGGAAAGAGTAACATTGCAACAGTAGCTTGGAGGACATGGGTAGCATTCAAGTCCCAATGTCTCAGTTCAATGTGAAGACAGCAATAACGCCGGATAAACCTGCTATGGGGGCCCTGGAACAGAAATAAGCTGTTGGACGCTCTTGCATAGTCAGACCCATCTCCACAGCGCTGTGTCAGCGCTAAAGAAAGGTCTGGCTAAACCTATTATCTTTCTGGTATAGGTGGAAAAAAAATGCACTGGCTTTTTTTGCTTTGAACCACTCAACAATTCTGCGCTGAGCACAGGATACAGAGGCGGTTGCAAACTAGCAGATAGTGGATGGGGAGGAGAATGCCACGTGAAAAACACAGCCAATGACAGGCCTACACCTACAGTACACATCCAGTGAGTCAGACTAGGCCCTCACTGACCCCCTTCCTTCAATTCTCACCCCCAAATACTCATCAAGCGCTAGTGTAAGCGGCGTGGGTGTATGATACGGAATGAACCAGTCCAACACGTTCTGGGTTTTCCTCATAACTTTAGTTATAGACTCAACACTGAACCAGACAAAGCAAAACTGTTGGCTATTTTGTCATTTCCAGTAAATATCACAATATAAAACATGTTTTCTAGATAGCATGTAGTACTCAGCAATCATTAAAGTGCTTTCGTCTGATCTCGAGCGCACAGCTGTCAGGTACGGAGACGTAGTGTAAGGTAACAACACTTGCTTTTAGGACACATTGTCTCTCTCTCTCTGCTGAGTTCCCTAAGCTCGTTACGGTTGTTGTTGAATTATTACTCGTTCAGCTTAATCTAACGTTACATTTCATTTTCAATCAATGAAAGTCACTGACTCCCGTCACGTAGTGCTGCTTTTTTAGGTGGAGTGCTGCTCAGAAATAAGATGACAATGAAATGCCATTTCTTCTTGACTCTTATGTGATTTCTTCTCTGGCTAATGCCTCTTCATAGTCCGTGAGTAAGACTGAACTATCCGCTTCTTTGTGTGTTCTTTTGTAGACAAACACGCTGATTCTGCTGATACAGGAAGTACTGATAAGATGTGAGACAGACGGAGAGAGAACAGCATCTGCTGTGCCATAACATAAAGAAACCTGCTGCCTGCTGCCTCACATACATCATGTCTTTCTCATACTGTTTCATAGTTTTACTTTGAAAAAAATAAGGAAGTCCAAAACTGAACCTTTCTTTTTTTCAACCTTAAAACATGTAAACTGAGATAGAATTCATTAAAACATTCCTCCTCTTGCTTTATTCATCCCCCATTCACAACATTTTCCATTAGCAGGGTGGCTTCTATTACTGTTGAACTCGTTTACCATCATTTTGTACATAATTACTTTCAAGGCCCTCTCTTCTACAATAACGCCAGACAAGAAAGGTAACTTTGCTTCAGAGAAAATTATCCAGTTACTATTATAGTGGTTTTCTTATGGAAGGCAGGGGAGACAGTTTACAGAAAAAGACCGTAGAGAGAAGAGCAGACGGCTGTTTCACTAATTACAAAAGAATGTCGTCATGCTATTATAAGACAGCATCTGAATCATTTGAGTTGCTCTAAGAAGCTACTTAAACTGCCGACACTACATCTGCAGTATCAGTCGGTCGATCACTCTTTTCCCCTTTCTGAAACAATTTGACTTATGTGTCTTATGTGTTTACTCATCGCTTTAGTCGGACTATGGTCTTTTCCATCTCAAATACATTTCTAAATTTCTAAACTGTTGATTTGTTTCTGTGGCAGTCCAAGGAGTTGTTGCTTTGTAGCATATATGCATTGATTTGGTTAACTACATTAATGAAGGTTGTATCAGAATAGTCCTTGCTGTGGAAATGACATTACAGCTGAGAGCTGTAAAATGAGCTCCAAGTGAGAGCTCTAATCAGCTACTGTGGATTTGATGAAACCCCAAAGAAACCAGCTCCCACTTTGAAAATGTGATGATTGCATATAGAGGGTGAGGAGTCTTTTCTTGTCCTTCCTATATCTGTGGCCCACGCTTCCTGTCTTTGCTCTGAGATGGACTTAATGAGGTTATGAAAACCACAACCTCTGAGACTGTGAGAGTACATGATCATTGTCTATAAAACAGGCTTTACTAATCATTCTGCAGCTTATTCTACAGCCCCTATCTGATCTTGTAACTTAACCATTTCCCCTATACTTCAAAGGCTGATAAAGATTTGAAGCACTTGCATGAGAGCACTAAAAGAGCCAGCTAAGGAGAAGACAGACCCCCTCAGTGTTTGTTCTTATCTCCAATTCCATTACTCCATGTATAAAGACATCTTTAAACTCTCCCATCCTCCAGGCAGCATGTGGTTGATGTATGTCTCTGCCTACAGTCATATTGTTGGTGCTGTCAATGCTGTGCTCACTTAATAAATGAATATTGTGATGTTTCACGTTTAAACTTCTTATGAGCCTCCTGGTTGTTTCTTCCATGCTCTGTGTTAAATATTATTATGTCAGCATAATATATATCACAGATGCTAAGGTTTCAGAATCACCGTGGATTATTGAACTGTGGCGGCTCACATTTTAAAGTATATAGGCGAGTACATGTTAACAATACTTTATCAGACTTTCTATGTAGAGCTTAAAGAGCTAAAGACCCAAGAGAGCCTCTGACGCCCAAGCTCTCTGAAATTCAAACAGTCCACTGGACCTCTATTGATAGAGCATAAAAAGTTATGACATCAAGAAAGACGTCATCCGCAGTACTGCCTGAGGAGATGCCAGGCTGACTTGGAGCTGAGGACATATTTGAGGACACCAGCTCGGAAGGTGTTTTGCCTCCGATGCTCTCTCTGGGTGATGCCTGGCTGCTTAGAGAATTGCTGAGTCAGATGAATTATCGACGTGTAATAATAAGCCACAAAGATGCTGTGTTAAGTAGGTAAAAACACGATGCTTTGTGAGTGCATGTATTTAAAAATAATATCTCAAAGGGGAACAGATTTGTATAAGCTGTTAATGGACAAAGAATTGTCTTCAACCTCATAATGCGCGAGACACAAATTCTAAGCAAACACATTTCTCCACTTTGCTATCTATATATTGGTTAACAAACATCAAGAGGACGTCAAGACATCAGGGAGAGAGGACAAGAAAGAAATCACTAACGCAGAAATATTGCCCTGCTGGAAACATTAATAAAGAACTCCTTTGTTGAGCTTCTTAAATGATGAAGATTAGGAATGATAACACTTATCCTTCAAGTTGTTTTGTTAAGTTTCTTTTTTCTTGTCTTTATATGTCTAAATGAACTGGACCCACACAGAGCTGTGAGCAGTCGATGTGTGGTTTGGCAGTGGACCAGAAGATGCTGGAATGGCCCTGCGCCCAGTGGAGTGGGCAGTGGATCGTTTAATATTGACTTTGGGGTGTTTGAAACTATGTTTCGGGACAGTTCTGGTAAAGTGGTAAAAAAAGTTAGTCCGGAGCCTTGCTTTCAATTATTGTTCTTAGAAAGAAAATCGGAATTGGCACAAATCAGAATGGGCAGGTCAGACTTAAAAAAAAAAAAAAAAAAAATGGATGGATGTATATTTGTTTCACTCCAGAAGCAACTACATCCATCCCTCCCTCCATCTTCTTGGGAGGACAGTCTCTTTCAGTCTCCACTCTCAATGATAAAAGCTACTAATTTGGTTAGTCACATTGATGAGTCAGCATAGATTTGTTATAGGATTGTTGTTCTCTCTTGTGGACATGTGTCCAGACTAGCAATAGTTAAGGATAGAATTTAGATCTCTGCCATTATGGCTATGATGGCTGGTAAAGATCCAACAGCTTTTAGAATCACTTTTAGCCCACACTGGAACCTTCATTTAGACCCCAGACTAAGCCCTCAACAAGGAAACAGACTTGTGCAAACAATTGCTCGGCTGACAGCCCCCTAGACACAGGTGTTAAAGAAAATTGCTGAGGGAGAGCGCACTGAGCTTCCAGTCTCAAAGTATATGTCGACTCTACTGGCGTTGAAATATGTCAACGGTCCTGGGAGCCTTCTCCTCGAGAGCAGATCTTTAATGGAGCGCTCAATGAAGCAAGAGAAAGCAAGGGTGACGTTGTCTCTGTCTGAAGATTCACCTCTCTCTAATTGCCTCAAGTCCTATTGATTACCCGAGTCCCCTCACACCTTTTCTGTGTGATCCCTTCACAGAGTGTGTAATCCCCTCACAGAGCTTGAATACCCTCCTGTTTGCTGTTTTTTTGATGAGATTAGCAGTATTGATCAAACTGTGCTCACGTACGTGTGTGTTTGTATGTGTGTAGAGGTAACTAATGAACCTGATTGCTCATAATTTGGACGCTGAAAAGAAGGAAGTAAACACATGGCAGCGTACTGATATTTAGTTAGAGGGATCAAAGTGTTTGATGATCAACTACTCTCATATCAACAGCAACACACACCCATTCCAGCGAGAAGCACCGAACCTGAGCTTCCATTAGTCTTCTCCTGCCCGGCCTGGAGGTGTGTTTAAGCAGCAGCTTGATCCCCAGCTCGTATTACCACATCTCCTACTGTCACAACACATCACCAGTCAGTATCTCTTTCTGTCCCCACAGAAGATAAAGATGACTCCGTTCACATGCAATAAAATGCTGTAATGTTGTTTTCTATTCTGTGTGTATGTGTGCGCATGAGTGTGTGAAGAAAATGAGATGGCAGATCCCACACAGACATTTGGAGTGGTGGCTGGAGCAGAATGTAAGACGACATCTAATCTCCTTCCTTCTTTTCATTGATTGGAAGAACCCTGAACCCTAACCCTGGGAGAAATCACCTGCACTACAGGCCACCGCAGCTGGCAGTCCACTTGTATCTCAGTTTAAGTTGCCTAGTGTACCTCTTGGCTCATGCTTTAACTTTTCTGGTACCTGTTTTTTTCCTGTGGATTGAATAAGTACAACGTGGGTAGGAGTGTTACATGTGGCCAAAGTTGCAGTTCCAGATCGACAGCTCTACATATGCTAATCTTCGTGTTTTCACAAAAAAATGTCCCAGCCAGAGAAAGGACACATATGCATTTGCATCAATATTATTTGCCATGCTTAGCTTTAAATCATACCAACTGGAGTCCCTGCAGACACCAGAAGTATACTTTAGTATACTGTGTACCCTAGCTGGCATTTTGTAGCTGCCCCACAGATGATGTGTAAAGAAATACTTTTTAAAAACGATGGCACAGGAAGTAAAAAAATGTTATCATGGAGTCATCAATAAAAGAGTTCTAACTGGTGACATGATTGAGTATTTTTTTCTACCAAAAAATAATGCATTTTTTCAAATCCTACAAATATTCACAAGTGTCAATTAATCTGAACATAGTTTTTTGTGGATTTGGGTAAAATTAACCTTTAACGTGGTTAAAAAGGGAATTTATATTCCGATAATGCAATAAACCTACAGTAACAGCACCAGATGTGTTGCCTCCATGCTAGAGTGTATCATCTAATTAAGCTGTCATTTTAAATTTGAGTCTAAAATGTAATCGTTTAGTCAAATCAGACATCTAGATGCATTTTAATTCAATAATCATTCAGGCCTCCAGCTCACATTAGTGAACAAAACACGAGAGCAGAGCTTTGCTTTGTCATCTAAAATTGCCAGCAGTGCATTTCAGCGAGCTCATGGACAACACAATCACTCAAATGAGTCTATGCATCTTCCTACCTTTTTTTTGTTGTTTGGGCAGATGTAGAAGCTGGTCACCACGATAGTTGTCCCTGGCATCAGGTTGAGTTTGGTGTAGGTGGTGCCATAGTCAGTAGACCTGAAAGCAGACAGACAAAAACAAGATCAAGCAGCAGTTGGTCAGGAAACTTTTAACAACATTTGTGGGGTAAATTTCCTTTAACTATGGTTTAATTTGTCAATATCAAGAGCAAAAGGCAGTATGGTAGAGATTTGAAGAAAAGGACCTCTGAAAATGTTTTCTGTTTGCAGTCTTCTCTAACACTTCTTGTTACATATTAAAACAACAGCAGCCCCATGAAAAAACTAAATGTTAGGGAAAGGGCAGCCTGCTGATTCTCTCAAACGGCCCTGAATGCATTATATCAGCTCTCTGTTCACCGTATTACCACTTTGTGGTCCGTGGTTTGGGCCCGGTGACAAATCAAAACGTCTGGGCGATCTGTCATTGCAACGACGATGGGAGAACAGCCCCGGGCCAGTGATGAAGTACTGGCCAATCCCCAAATCTGGCAGCTTTACGAGCAGGTAGGACCTGCTGTGTGTGTTTTAGATTGATAGCTAGCTGCTGGAATGTTTCTCCAGTACAGCTCAGTCACACCCACCAAGCAGAACGAGGGTGATTGTTAGTGACACGTTTTGAAAAGCAGCACAGGTTTTCAGCGCAGCAAGGCTTAGGAAGGTTGGCCGCTTATTGCTAATTAATGACTTCAATTCTACTCCAGGAAACGCGCTCTCTCACATAATGCAAACAAGGCAGATTAAGGCAGGAAATACTCATTATGACAGATTAGGAAACTGAATGTAACTGAGGAGTAAAAGAGGTTAAATAATGCAAATGTGTCTAATATCTACTGTATTTGTATTTTTTTTTGTGCAGCTTTTGACAGCTTTCTGGAGATCATTTTAAAAGCAATCCAAAGCACAGAGGAAAAAAGATTCTGCCGCATTTAGCCAAGGGTTGAGGGTTGAACAGGAGGGAGCCTGGAAGAAGAGGTCTTGATGAAAGAGAATGATGAGCTAGCACGTCAGCCTGGTTAAGGATGAGAGGATTTACTCCTTTGCGCAGTGGGACATCAACCGCTGACAAACACACACACAATGAGACACATACACACCTGAAGCACCGCCAAGCCATTCAGCAATCAGCTCTCCCCGAGTGCTCTGTAACAGCTGGAGAAAATGAAGTGGCATTGCGGTGGTGAACTACTTCTCTGCGGTGTGCTGGCAAGTGTTTTCATCTTTCTCGTTGGCCTGTGTGCGGTGTTTAACTCGGGATCACATGGAAGACATGGCCAGATCTAGTGGTGACGGTCGGGTTAGCAGCCTGAACTCGGTGTTTAAAAAAAGCGTGGGTCTGCTAGACCTGATGTGTTGAAGTCCACTGGGAGGCTGGATCATCAGGGTGTTAAAAATAGATTGGGCCATCTGGGCTGTGTTGGTCTTGCGGACATGCTACAGTATATTTCTATTCTATTCTGAGGAGCGTGAAGTGAAATGCATTGCGGAGGCCAGAGCCACCGACATTGATTCCTATTTAACACTGGTGGCTAAAGATAGGCGTAAATACAGTAGGACTAGGAGAGACAGCATTAATCCCACTTTGAATGGAGTGGAGTCGTATCTAGAAACCTGACCAAGTTTATTAGCCACCACTGTGGCTCAGTGGGAGAGCCAGGGTCACCCTTCAATCAGAGGATCGGCGGTTTGATCCCAGGCTCCTCTAGTCCATGCCGATGTGTCCTTGGGAAAGACACTTAACCCCAAATTGCTCCCGCAAGCTGTGCCTGCGGTGTGTGAATGGGTCTAAATGTTAGATAGGCCTGATGGGCAGGTGGCACCTTGCATGGTCGCTCCTGTCATCAGTGAATGAATGGGTGTGAATGATGACATGTAGTGTTAAAGCACTTTGAGTGGTCAGAAGACTAGAAAAGAGAAATACAAGTACAAGTCCATTACCATTAGTTCACTTAATCCATGACAACTCAAGAGTAGAAACCAGGAAGCAGAGTCTTACCACCAAAACCTCCAAAACACGATAGAAACCACTTAAAGTAAATCAAAAGTAAACAGAAGAGGAGTTACACAAAATAACCTAATGAGAGTCAGTGATCAGTAATGTCAGCACGTGTTGATGTATGAAAATATATGAATCAAACAAAACAAATCAACCGCCGTGTCAGCCAAGGAAGAGGAGGCACCTGTTCAGGTGGCGTGTCTTTATAGCTGGAACCACACCAGGCTCAGGTGTGGCTCATCAGCTGACAATCAACATCAACAGAAAAGCCGGCGAACCGGAAACAGACCCCTAGTGGAAGGGAGGGGTTGTCACGATCCTCAAACACAGGAACGGCTGTAAAACTTGATCTATATTTAGAGTGCTTTTCTCCCATCGACTAGCAACAATTCACTTCTCCAATGTCTATATCTAAGCCTTCTACCTGTCTCTTAGACCTCATCCCAACTAGGCTGCTGAAAGAAGAAGTTGAACCCTTTGTGTGCTCCTCTTTCCCCATTTCTGATCAATATGTCTTCACCAAGAGCATCCTAACACTGAGACAGCGCTGGTGAAAATGACTAATGACCATCAACAAAGGCATCAAAACATCAGAGAAAGGACGTGTCTCTGTACTTGTCTTGTTAGAACTTAGTGCTGCATTACCCACCATTGACCATTGGATCCTATTACCGAGACTTATATACTGTATTTGATTGGCATTAAAGGAACCGCACAAAGCAGGTTTAAAGTCCTATTTATCCGATCAATCCCAGTTTGTACATGTCAACGATGTACATGCACACCAAAGTTAGTCACAGAGTTCTACGAGGTTCTGTGTTTGAACCAATTCAATCCCCCTTATAATGCTTCCTTTAGGCAATATTATTAGAAAACATGAACTTCCATTGATATGATTGCAGATGATAGCCAATTACATCTATAAATCAAGCCAGACGCAATCAAGCAGTTATCCAAAGTCCAAGCATGTCTTCAGGACATAAAAACCTGGATGACCTGCAACTTCCTGATGTTAAAATCAGACAAAACTGAAGATATTGTACTTGGCCCAGAACACCTGCGAAATAAGTTATCTCACGATATAGTAACTCTAAACGGCGATGCTTTGGCCTTCGGCACCACCGTTAATAAAGTTATATTTGATCAGGATATGTCCGGCATTTGTGTATGAAGTCATTATGACTTACGTGTTGGTTTGGCTAAAGACACATCAACTACATTAGCATTATTGGGGCCAACTTATCAATATGAGTCATTGAGATGTGTTTTTGTCTCTACCAACTTTTTGTCTCACTTACTTGTGTGTATACACACATACAGTACACACACATATATACATATATATACACACACACACACACATATATATATATGTATACAAGGCCAATCATAATAATGCCAGTGTGGTACAATAAGTCATGTGTAGTTTATTCATTTGAATAATTGCTTGGGTGTAATGCAAGTAAAGAGGGTTTGTTATGTTTCCTATGCGTTCATTGTAGTTAGACTTTGGGGTCCGGTGTTATTCATCACCTTTGTCATCTTTAGGCAGTAGTACCGGTGTACCACCAGTAGATTTCAGTGTTGTTACATGAGCAGTGTCTGTGACAGGAGAGTCACAGGGAAGTCTGGGGTGAATAAGTGGGATAATGAGAATCTCTGTGTATAAGGTGGAAGCAGAAAACCCTGTGATCGTCAACTTTAAGTGGTATTTCTGCACTCTGCAGGTAAGCTGGTCAATGTATTTGCTCTACTTCGGTGGCACTGTGTGAGGTTTTGTACGTGTGTATTAGCGACTGTAATAACTGTATCAGTTTAGCCAGCGAGTAGCTACAGCAAAGCTTACAGCCGCCGCTGTAGTAGTGGGATCTTTCTTTCAATAAATTTGACTTTTAGACTGAAGAATGAGACAATTGGCAATTGTGTGAGAGACATGGGGGGGCTATTATACGCAATGTTTCCGTACATTATTATTAATAATAATAACGTTATGAATTAAGCTTTGAACTATTCGATACAACACAAATCGTGTAGTTGTGGGTGAGGGCACATGTGGGTGCATGTGTAGGCTACGATTTTCATGTAAAAGGTAGAGGCCCGAAGCAAGTTTATGTCCAGGGCTCTTGGTCATAATGATGATAATCCGTCCCTGATTTTGGTGAATACATTCTGCCTCTTTTGCTCTACACACGGACTGTTTACGTGCATTCAGCTAAAACCTGCTCAAACTTGATCACAATACTACTTGGACTACAAATGGAAACCAGAACGCTGCTGAAACAGACGTCCTGTCATGTGGCTTAGAGTTTCTGCAGATTAGATAAGACGGTAAAGCAGAGTAAGCTTTAAGGTGTGGCTGACTTGTGATTGAGAGGTAGCTAATTAATTAACGCCTACAATTATTTCATCGCACATTAACGCATTTTTTATTTATTTTTTTAAGCGGATATTTTTAACACAAGAACCGGGCAGCGAGCGGTGAACAGCTGTTTGAGTGACACGTCTCGTTACAGGATCAAACGTGACAATATCAAAATACATATTGTCGTGTTTTTAAATAAACATATAAGCACGTGAGAACAAACTGCGCTTAGCTGCAACTCTTTATTAGCAGAACTTCCTCATGCATCTTACTGCCACGGTACAGACTCCCTCCAGGTTCCCATGCTTCACCTACATTCCCCTGGGTCCTAAGTCCCTCCCTGTCAGCTTCTTATTACCCTCTATGTACCAACGTACATTTATAACAAATACCACACATATTACACGGTAATTAGTGTTGCATAATGTGTCTGACCAAAATACCAAAAAAATCAAAAAATAAATGATTCATTTATATTATTTTTGTAGAGTTTTTAAAGTTTTTTTGTTTGGAATATGTACAACAAGCATATCATTTAGTTATCACTACTGAGAATTTAACAAACGTAAAAAAAAAGAAAAAACATGAGTAGGTAGGTTTGTAGTTTTCAAGGTGTATATTTGAAATTGCATCTATTACATACATGAAGACAAAGTTGTGAACACCGGCTGAATATCTATTATCAGAATCATTATAACTGTATTTTATCTGTTACTGTGTAAAGGGAATACTGCTGTTAAAAAGAACCTGATTTGTTTAAAGTGTTTGCGAACCAAATGTTATTGCACTTTTGTTCATATAGCAGTACTTTTAAAATAAAAGTGCGCAATACACTACTTTTGAATTCATTATTGAATTTTGAGCATAACAATGCGATTAACCGTGATTAAAGATTGTAATCGTTGCCCAGCAATAGTTTTTATTGATTAAAACAAATCTTGTCATTAGTAGTTTTAATGATGTATTATTAGAGCTTAGTGTAAACAGCTCATAATTCATCTCTAATCTGTATTCTATATTAACATAAAAACATCTCCTACAAACAACTGGATTTATTCAAGTTTCTCACCAACACTACATTCTACAGATTACATGTGAACACATCATGATGACGTTATATTTTACCTTCACCCAGTACTCATTTCACTGAACAGAGCCTGAATGCATCATAATGGAACTGAATAGAACCTTCCTTCTCCTCCTGTTAATTTAAACACGGATTAGTTGTTGACAGTGTAACATTATCAGAGATCTGAGACTAGAAAAGCCTAAATGCAGATGTGCTGATCACATATTTTACTGAACAATGACTGATAACGATGGTCAGTAAAACTTTATTTCACACTGTTATGGTTAACGGTAAACTGTGGACTTAATCAGAGGTTCACATGCGTGTCAAACCGTGAGGTGGATCCATACGGATCACTGATGATCCATACCAATGGTCCGTTTCTAACTTTTTGGACGCCTGAAAATGTCTTATTCAGCGTTTGGTTGCTTCTCGTGTCGCTTCTGGTTGCAAAAAAACAAGATGGCGACATCCAGAAACCAAGATGTCCCTTTACTCTAGGCTTCGGAACCGTAGTCCACAAATGAATGGATGATGTCACAGTGACTACATCCACTTCTTATATACAGTCTATGTTAGGGCCTTGTATGGACGCAGGCGGAGTCCGAGCAAGTGAAGCAGCTCCTGGGAGTACAAGGACTGTGATGTGGCTCTCTATGTCATGACAGGTAATGGAGAGACACAAGTCATGGAATGCATCAAAAACTCACAGTGCCTGGAGCACATGCTGAGGATGTGAACATTTTCGCTCCCAAGTCACTCTGCTCGATATTGCTCCGCGTTCAACCAGTGGCCCATTATAGAATGCTGCAGAGATGACGATGCATTTTTTTTAGGCCAACCTGGAAGTAAACATCACACTGGTTCCCTCCAAGCCAATGAGATAAAACATAAATCAGGGTGTGGCTGTTGAAGAAATTATTAAGCTATGAATTCAGAGAGCTTTTTACCCACTGATTACATAATTACTGGAGAATATCGTAATGACTGTCCCTTTACTGCAAGACTATACATTTTTGGATAATTGAAAATAATTATTAAAGTATTTATTTTGCCAACATGAATTGGCCACTGAACAGTCTGTTGGAGTATTCATTTTGTATTTGAGGTAACTGAACTTCATGCAAAAATGTAATTATGAAATGTAAGTTATGTCTCACCACATGATTCAAGATGCAGCTGCTGTATTTTCAAAAAACCTTGTCTAGTAGCATTTATTAGAAAAAGGATTTTAAGAAAAGATAAGATAATCCTTTATTAGTCCCAGAGATTTGCAGGATTACAGATTACAGCAAAGTGGACAGAGCAACAAGAGACATCAGTAAAAAAAATAAAAAATAAAGAAATAAAAACAAAACAAGTACAATAAATAGTAAAATAGTAAAGGTATAATAAATATGTAAATCACAAAAAAGAAAAAGAGCAAAAAATACAATATAATCAGATTGGGTGGTTGGATACACATTATTGCACATATGCGGTAGGAAATAGGAAGTGTATATTTTGCACAGAGTATTTATATATCACAAACGTGCAGTGATATTGATACTGCAAATGAATGAATGAGTCATTTGCCAGGTTTTTATATGGTGTGTCAGGAAGGACCGGCGGTATCTCTCCTTAACACACCGCAGGTGAAGCAGCCGGAGCTGCACAGTGCTGATAGTGCATGATGATCCTGCATGAGGTGGAAGATGTTGTCCATCAGGGATGATAGCTTAGCCATCATTCTCCTCTCTTCCACCACTTCCACTGGATCCAATAGGCATCCCAGGACACAGCTGGCCTTCTTAACCAGTCTGTTCAGTCTCTTCCTGTCGGCAGTCGAGGTACTGCTGCCCCAGCAGACCACTCCATAAAAGATGGCTGATGCCACCACAGAGTCGAAAAAGGTCCTGAAGAGTGCTCCCTACGCTCCATCTGCTCAGCAGATAGAGTCTGCTCTGAGACAGGACACCAGGTTAGACTCACACTCCCGTGTCCGCACATACTGTGGACGGTTGGTTGAGGTAGTCCAGGATCCATGCTGTGGGGTTGGGGTGCGGTGTCTTTGGCACGGGTACCACGCAGGATGTTTTCCATAGCTGTGGCCTCTCCCCAGCTTCAGGTTGAAGATGTGCTCCACAATCCCACACAGCTGGTCTGCGCAGGACTTGAGAAGCCTTGAGCTGACGCCATCCTGACCTGCGGCCTTTCTCGTCTTGAACTTCTTCAGGTCTGTCCTCACCTGGTTTATTGTGAGGGACAAGTTGGGGGGAGGCTGTGTGCTGAGTGTTGGACAGGAAGTGCAGTGTATGTGCAGGGTGTTGTGGATGGGGAGGTGGAGGTGGGGCAATATACAGGTGGTGCAGACGATGGGGGACTGGCTAGGGGGAGGGGAGGATGACTGATCATGACTGATCAAATCTGTTGAAGAATGAGCTCCAATCATTCATTCACTTTTGGTCCCCTACAGGCTGGGAGTTGTGTTCCTTGTGGCCAGAGATGGTTTTAAGGCCCCTCCAGACCCCGCTGATGTTCTTCTGCTGCAACTGATCCTCAATTTTTATCTTATATCCGTTTTTCCCTTCGCTGATCCTCCTCCTCAGCTCCCTCTTCACAGTCTTCAGCTCCTCCTTGTTACCTGACCTAAATGCCCTCTTATTTTCCTTGAAGAGGGCCTTTATTTCAGGAGTAATCCAGGGTTTGCTGTTGGAAACACACCGCACCGTCCTGGTGGGTACGGTGTGTTTTCCTGGTTCTGTTCTCCACACAGAAGTTAATATGGTCTGTTATAGTGTGTGAGACTGTCGATGTCTTCGCCATGGGCATCACTAAAAACTTCCCACATGGTTACGTGAAAACAGTCCTTCAGAGTCTCATCCGCCTCCTCGGACCATCTTTTGAGTCTGCGAGTGACTTCTGGCTGGTTTGTACACAGGCAGGAGGTTGTGGTCAGATCTTAACAGGGGATGTGATGAAGTGTATGCTGCCTTGGTGTTGGCATGAAATAGATCCAGTGTTTTATTGTCTCTTCCAGTGTTTTATTGTCTCTGGTGTGGCTTGTAACATTTTGGATGATTAAAGTCACCAGAGATAAGGAGTACATTCAGGTGTTGTGTCAGCCTGCTTGTCTCTGAGTGGATGATGTCACAGGCCACCTCAGCGTCCGCAGAGCGATGAATATACGCAGCTATTGCAATAACATGCGGGAATTCCCTTGGTTGGTAGTGAGGCCTCATGCTAACGGCTAGCAGCTCAATGTCCTTAGTACAGATTTGTTCTTTAATAGTGATGTGCCCAGGGTTACACCATCTATCATTTACAAATACTGCCACTTGTGGGGGAGAGATCTCACGTTCCCCATGATGATGGAGGGAAGGGCGGGTTTCTAACGTCTCTTCCTCCTCAGCTTGTGGGGGAACTTTGGATGTCTACTCCGGTAGCAGCACCGCCATGTTACAGAATGCTAACGGCTGATCCCTGGTGTGAACAATGGGAGCATGGCTACGTGCTGGATCCCTGGACGCGGTTGTGAAAAGTGCAAAAAAAACAAACTCGACGTGTCTGGTGTCCATAGTGCACTAAATTAAAAAAAGTAATTAAATGAAGAAAAGTACCACAAAAAAAGCACAATATAAAAGGACAAAAGCTGGCTGCCACTTGTGTGGCGCCGAAAGAGAGTTTATGTTATTTTGCAGTTACTTGTGTGAAAAACATAAAGAAGGAAACTAAATAATGTTTCAAAGAAGGGAAGAAGTCAGGAAAGATGTTCAAGCAATAATAAGGCTACTTTGGAGGTTGGGCAGGGGTTGCTGTGCCCCAGAGCCTTTTATGGCGAGAATAATGATTTTTAGTTTATATGAGATCTCATTCTGCACTGCCTGCCATCCAGACCTTTTGATTAATAGACTGGTTGGGAGTGATTATAGATTAATGAGGTATAATAACTTTGAAACAGAATGGGCAGGAGATGAGAGGGGAGATGGTGGAGCACAGGAAGGATGAGAGGGGAGAAGGGCTGGATGAAAAAAAACAACAGTATTTTATTTGGATGAGTCATGACTTGGATGGAGAAACATTTGATTCTGATGCACAAAAGGCTTAAACAATTTGCTACAGACAAAAACCTATGTGGTAGAGGCCATGCAGCCGAAATAATAAGAGTTGAAGGATATAAACCACTAACATACTGAGGTATAAAGAAGAGTGATATAACGAGAGACAGGAAAGGGGAGAGAAAGGTGGACACGGAAGTGTCGGCAAGAGTGGATGTGACAGAGACAGACTGAGGGTGAAATTGTATTTTCCTTGATGCGCTTGAGAAAACAGAGAATGTGGAAGCACTTTAGGGCAGCGACAGGTGCTGAATCAGATTTAATGTCCTTATATGTCAAGGTTGCTCCAGCACCTGACGTCTCAGGGAAGGCAAATCAAGCACAACGGGACGCGATAAGAATACCAAAATATAGAGAAGGGGCTAATAAGGAAATAGGTTTCTGAGGAATTTCCTATAAATCCACCTAAATGTCCCCAACATGCAAGCGGCAGATGTGTTTTGATGAGACGTGACAGACAGAAGTGTGTCCTTCTAGACATGTCTTTCCTCACCGTGCATGCATGTCAGGGAAATCTGCTGTCAAGAACTAAGCTGATACTCTGAAATAGGTTCAAACGTGGCTAATGGTAGAGCAGAGCAGTGGGTTGGCGTGTTAAGACACATACAGTAGCTGGGTGTGTCCTGACATTTCCAAGGTCTGATTTCGGCAGGGAGCCGAGTGCTGAGGCAGATGGATGCTGTCAGTCTGAGTCAGGCTTCCACAGACAGACTGTTACGTTTGACAGGGCTCATCAGTGATGGCCTTACATTACAGATGTCTCAGGGAGCCCAACTAGCAATTGGGGGGTGTTTGGTAGGAAAGCCAGAGTCCCCCGACAAGACAAAGGATTGAGCTGTATCTGCCTGTGGAGAATGTGTCAAGGCTTTCGATCATCCATTCATTCAGCATCTGAAGAGAATTTGTCCCAAATTGTATCCAGAGCAAGTTAAAACGTTCCCTTTGAAAGAGCAGGGTTTAGCGTGAGATGGGACTTTTTGATTTATTGCAGCAAAGGTACTTGCCATGACTAGTGTTAAAAATACTCCTGAAAGGAGGGTTGCCATTAGAACTGAATCTCATTTACAGTGGTTAAAAGCAAGGCATCATAAAACCAACCAGATAATCACACTTTTAACAAGTGCAATCACATTTGATGCTTTAGTATGGTAAAGTGCAGATATACAGTTGCATAGACACAGCTCTGTAATGCTGAGACAACGAAACTACGAGGGGTCCTGTCCAGCCGTCTTTCTTTATAAATGGCCATTCTGCTTTACTGCAGCAGTTTTTGTTCCACAGATCAGTGCCCTGTATCTGTTTATTTTCCTTACTTTACAGCAGTGCCATGGTTGTGGATGATAAAGCTCAAGGAGTCCCAGGTGTAGCCTGGACGAAGGCTTTATGGCTATCTTCTCTGGCCTGATTGTGTCAAGCAAGGTGTTCTGGTTGACAGGCTCATGTCAGACGTTAAACCAAAGAAAGAAAACAGTCCACAGACCTTGCTTTATGTTGTCATTAAACTACCTTCTACAACAGAAACCGTCCAAATAAAAACTTTGACAATCTAAAGAAATCTGTTGTTTCTGTTGATGTATTTAAATGTGATCAATTCACTCGAGCATCAGCCGCTAAAAGTCTGTCCAGGATCTGATCGCTCATCAACATTTCCCTTTTCCCTCTTCCATGAACAAATATAGAGCATACTTTGGGTTTTTTGAGTCCTGCCTCTGCACTCGGCACCACTTCATCTAAGTGCCATTACCGGTGGCAGAGGACCTTGAAGGCACCACCATGTGGAATTCATCAGAGGACTTGGAAGCTAATCGCTGTATAGTCCTGCAGTAAAGAGAAGGAGAGGACACTTGTAGGAGTGAAACTGATCAGAACAGCCAGTCACTGACGCTGTTGCACACAGGGTCCATTCTGCAACAGATATGCTTATGCTGCAATAGTTCATACTGTATGATGAGAGTAAATTAGCTTATTTGCATTCAAATTACAATAGCTTTTAGCAGAGATGGGAAGATGTGGGCTACATTTTTGTTTCAGCAGGAATTGGAAAATTGCATCTAGAAGTGCATCCTACACTGCAAGTAGTCTGAGCAGGCAGTTAGCCAGGATACAGTGATTCATGTTCGCTAAGAGCACTTCACAGTAGCAGATACGTCTCTTGAAGTGCACAAAACCACTGGAGCATAGTTATCAGAAGCAGAGTGCTGATGCCATTTGAGGAGCTGCTTATGGAAGTCCCCTGACAGGCCTTTTTGCATCTATTTTTCCTGTTTGTACAGAGAAAGTGACAAAATGAGTCCATGGAAAGAAACAAAAAAAAAAAGGTCTGTCAAGGTACTGTATGGGTTAGCTTCCCTATGAGGTCATTGTGGTATTTTGCCGGTGACCTCTTCTCTCTGAGGCTCTACACTAAGTCACTGGCCTCGTCTTGTCAGCTTTGATGACAATTTGTTTGGGTCCTTTTGACAAGAACTACTAAATAATGAATAAATGACCCACATCTAGTACAGCGCTGAATCTTTGGATCTCTCCTTCTAATCTGTTTCTGGTTTGAGAGCCAGTCAGAATGCAAGTCTAATGTGGCTATAGTTAGCATGTGGCTATAGTTAGCAATCTGCATTGATTCACTGAGGACGTTTCTCTTAAGTGAGTTGCAGGAAGGGTTTTGCTAATAATACCCATAATGTAAACACCAGAGCAGTTGGATAGCGGTGCTGAAAACTACAACCCCTTCAAGAGTAAACGTACAAGGAATAGGTTAAACAGTTAGAAAGGTATCTGCTGTGATGACTTTCATGAGCTCTGGTGATCTGAAATCTACGAGATGTAGCTAACAGCTGGCAAAAAACTGATGTCACTGAGTTTATCCATGACAAAGAGTCATCCATGACACCAACTATCAAAAATATGTTATTTGTTGTAGATTTAGGGTAACTTGATGCTCAGTACCCAAGCCCCGTTCTCTGACCCAAGACTCCGGCTGTGTGTCGATGCATTATGTCTCTGACTCGTGTGGAGAGGAGTAAAACTAGATTTTTTAATGAGCTGTGAAGTGCAGGATCCGTCGGGTCAACTGCATTTTGGTTCGTTCCCAATTATCCTCCAGCTTATTTAGACCAAGTCAGACTGTCTTCAGGTCCCTTTCCCGTTGGATCTCTTTTTTTTCTCCGATTGGTTTTCCACAACAAGTCCGTCAAATGAAACCACAAAATATGTTGTTTGTCCATGCCGTCCAGAGTCACACATACAAGCGTTTTGTGATGCGACATCACTGTTAACATGAATCAGTGTTACAGCGACAAGGCTGTGGTTAAGGCCGGGAAGTTTTAGGCATGAAAGGGAAAAACTTTAACTGATGTTTGGAAACAACAAACAAACGGCAATCTCCAGTGTAAAAGTCAAATGTTTTGTTGACCATGCAATAAATACAATCTTATTGTGCTGCGCAATAATGCTGCCTTTTTGTCCTAGTGCCTTTTACACACACACACACACACACACACAACTAACTTTCATACACCCAACGTTCCACCACAGTGGTCGCCCGCTCCTCCACACTAGCTTAATTAGTTATACGTTTCACACTTATGGAACTGTTAGGCTTTATTTAACACCAGACACACAATTTATTCCATCATTGTGTATGATATGCTTCCCTCCTGCTGACTTTTCCTAACTAACTATACTGCACACGCTGGTATTGTCATAATAATAGAATAACATAATGAAACCAAACAGATGGATTTTTCGTGACAAAAGGAGTTTCACTAATTAGCAGTACTCCTCTGACACTCCTCCGCCAGTCAAAGTGACGCATTTGTATTTAGCGCATTGTGACAATGAATGGGACATTCAAATTCACTCACATGCACTTATAATCACTTACAATCACACTGAGAATTTCAGAATTGAAAGTGAAAATAATCACACTTTTTGTGTAACTACACAAGTTGTGTCTCGTTTGTGCTGTACGCATATAGCTATAGGGCTGTACCTAAGAGTTCAAAGCTTCATTAATAATGTTGAAATTCAAGTTATTATTATTATTAATAACGATAACAGAAACATTGCTTGCACCTACTTTCTCTTTAAAACACAAAGCAAGCGATGCGGAACTCAGTCCTTGTCTGTAATTGTCTCAGTCTTTAGTCCAAAAGTCTAAATATATTGGAAAAAAGACAGCTGTAATCATTTACAAAATTCAAAAAACAAAATGGATCTAACAAAATATTCTGCTATAATCCATATTTGTTGACATTTAACCTTTCAAAAGCAATATTTTGTTTCATAAGCTACCATACTTTTGCTTCATCATGGACAAATACTGCATCGGGTGGCAGCATGAAAATAGTTCATCTAAAAATAGATAAATGAAAATAGCACATTTATCGCTATGAGCATATTAAGTTGGCTTTAATTGTGGGATTTAGAGAGAACCTGTGTTACCTACAGTAGGCTTCTGAAAATGAGTGTTGTGTGTTTGCAGTTTGTATATGTATCTATTCTGTTGCATGCAACTTCTTCATCTGAATTACCTGCAATATGTTAATTATTAGTAATGATATATGCCAACTCTGTTTGTTGTCATCAATATGGTAAATTGATGGCCATGCACATGGAAAAGGTGTGTTCACATAAGCTTGTGCTCAACCATGGCCAGAATTCACAAGTTACATTAATGAGAGTGCACGTGGGTATGGGGGTGCACGTGGGTACAGCCTTGCATGCGTACGCGAGGGCATTTATATGAATTAGGGAGACAGTTTTGTGTGTGTGTGTGTGTTTCTGTGCACATGTCTAGATGGATTTGTTTTATGGTTCATGATTCATTTGAATAAATATCTGAAATTAAATGGGGGCATTTATCTAGATGACATCCCCATGGGCACGCTTCTGGACATGCACTCGGAACATCATTCTGTCCAAGACTTCCTACGGAGCATTAGTGTGTGTGGGTGCAGATGAAGCTCTGAAGAACTTGTGTTTTATGTGTAAAAAATGAAGAACAGAAATCAGCAGATAAAACCGAGCAAATCCTCCAACTGAACCTGGCTGTGTATTCTGAAGCTGTTGTCCACAGCCAGAGCCGCTCCTATCTATCCCACAAATGACCCCATCAGTCTCTCTACAGCTTGTTTCGTTTCACCATAACCACGTTGAAGCCCAGAGACACCACAGAGGAAGTACAGACACATAAGAATGCTCTCCAGCTTAATTGCTTTTACTGGAAACCAAGTTTTCCATTCTTTCCTCACGTCCTCTCACTCTCACTCTAAAAAACTAATTACTGATTTCATCTGAGTGACTACAGAGACACACAATGCTGGAGAGGTTACACAGATATTTAGCAAATCACTGTATTTGCTTGTTGCTGTTTTCCTCCTTGAAAATGTTATTCAAGTTATTGGCCCAATGCTAGCTACACATTGGAAGTTTATACATTTTGATATTAGTATCATGCTTTGATGGCATTTGATTATTTGTACATTGCATTTTTGATTATTGTGTTAGTGTAATTTTTTTTTTTGATGAAATGTGTCTAAATGTCACAAAGTGACCTCAGGGGTGCAGTTTTTAGGCTGAGTAGTACGTCCTATGAACTGATCTGATATCAGATTTAACATAAACTTCATTTAGTATCCGTGCATATTGCACAATCAAAGATACTAAAAATGGCATCCCTAAAAACTGCATGAGTAATGTAAAGCCTCTTTTTTACTGAAGCTGGTTAAACTTTACATTTGTCCAACAACTTGCTTTCATTAAAGATCGTTAGAATTCACTTCACTAATGAATTTTCAGGCAGTAAGTCAGGTTCAACTGACGAACGTCATCACTATCTCGATTCTGAATCTCCCTCAGTGGGAGTCATGGAGAAGAGGTTCAATTCAATATATTTGTACAGCCCCATTATTGTCGTATGCTTTTTAATCTGTACAGCATACAACATCCTCTGTCGCAGGACCCATGTATCGGAAAAAAAGTCTCCCAAAAACCCCTTTAACAGGGAGGCAGTGTGGAAAACTGTGGAAAACTGCCTCCCAGATTGAGCATTGCCTTTTCCCCCCTTTATGACCATCAGTTAAGTCTCTTTGTGGAGCTGTCCGTGGTGCTGAGACTTTACACCGCTGCCTCCGTTCTGACTCGACAACCTGCCGACACCATCTTGGCTCTAATTACACAGAAAGCATTCCAAGATGGGTGAGCCAGCACTCTTATCACTTGTTGTTGTGAGAAGGCTCACAGAAAGCACATTTGGATTCAAATATGCCCACGTCTGCTAGTCCTTGACTAAAAGTGCTGCCGCAAATGTAGGTGGTCATTTCATTTCATTTAATTGCATTTAAAAGCACACTTGCCTCCTCATTGGACGAGTTGAAATAAAATGCCTGATTTGCCAACAGCAAGCTTTTTGCTGAATGAAGTAATAAGATAAGAGAGTTGTTGGCGCAAAATCAAAAGTGACATCAACTGATAGAGAAGATGCAACCTTCCTGGTAGCTGTAAAACAATCAGACAGCAACATGAAGAGGCTAAATAGCACTGCTGCTCGTCAAACTATATCCGCAAGCAGAAGAGACGATCAAAAACTTAAAGACATGAAGATACAATCATATAGAATAGACTATCACAGGACAGGAGCCAAAGAGAAAAGCCAAAGCAAAGTGTGAGAGAGAGAAAGAGAGAGAGAGAGAGAGAGAGAGAGAGACACAGAGAGACAGAGCGAGAGACACAGAGAGGCAGAGAGAGAGAGAGAGAGACAGACAGACAGACAGACAGACAGACAGACAGACAGACAGACAGACAGAGAGAGAGAGAGAGAGAGAGAGAAACAGAGAGAGAGAGAGAGAGAGAGAGAGAGAGAGAGAGACAGAGAGAGAAACAGAGACAGAGAGAGAGAGAGAGAGAGAGAGAGAGAGAGAGAGACAGAGAGAGAAACAGAGACAGAGAGAGAGAGAGACACACAGAGAGGCAGAGAGAGGCAGAGAGAGACAGACAGAGGGAGTAATGTAGAGGTTGGGGAGGTTAAGTGGATTCCGTCAGTGTTCTGTCTGAATCACAGACAAAGTCCAGCGAAGTATGACTGCACTATGTGAAAACACACACACACACACACACACATACACACACACACACTAGACAGACACCACAATATGCTGCCCAAACACCAGTAAAGATGTATCTGTGTGTGCAGATATAGAGAGGGAGGCCAATCACAGCTTAGAATACCAGAATTATATAATTCAATGACCACTGGAAGAATATACACATTGCGTACAAGTGTGCACAATAACTATGCACACTTCCTCCCCTTTTTGAAGTTATGATAATTGAGCTTAGCTTCTAACACCCGATAATTCAACGAGCCGGGAGTTTTTCATTTCACCACCTGTGGCTCATCAACGGCGTGAGTCGAACCCCTTTTTGCTCCCACTTGAGTGAAAAAAAACAACAACTTTTAGTTGTTATTGAATAGAGCAGATTGCTCACCGCTATGGACTACGAGCCGGTTCTCACCCCCTCGGACTGTGATCTGTCTGACGATCTATTGTTGAGAAAATTCTCCTACATATTAAGCTAAATTAACTCAAAAGCCTCTTGGATCAGCTGGAAAATGCATCATCACAAAGCTGAAAACCAAAAGAGAGAGGGAAACACATGCTGATCTTACAGAACATGATGCATTGCTGTAGATTGAACTAACCAACAGTATGTAAAGGAGTTAAAACATGCAGCATACACATTCATTCAGCAATAACATATATCCTGAAACATTTTACTGCACGAGTACTTTTACTTTTAGTACTTTAAGTACATTTTGCTGATAATAACAAACTTGACTAAGGTTCTGAATGCAGGACTTTTACTTGTAGTAGATTATTTTAACAGTGTGGTATTAGTTGTTTTACTGCATTAAGGGATCTGAATATTTTTCATCCACCAATTACTTGACAGTGATTTAAGTTTGGCAAACAGTCAATATACAAACAGTGGTTCCTAACTTTGGCTCCAGATCCTTGACCTGGTCAAAATTGTTCTTCATAGAACTACAGTATTATCCCATCAAGTTTGAATCAATTAAGATCAAATGGTGTCTTTGAGCTGTTTGTCACAAGAGGTTTTGACCATCACACGCATTGTATGTAACAGAATGATGGAGTACAGAGCTGTAGACCTGAGATTAGCGTTATGAAGAAAACCATGCTTTGAGTGCGAGGAGCGTCCCCTGGCCACAGGTGGCGAGGAGAGCAGAGAAACTGGACTGGGATTCCACGTCACTAGAAGGCAGAAAAGGCCTCGTTCACAAGTGATGAAGAATACACATTGTGTCCAGACACACTAACCAAATGACGCCTGGGTGTTACTTCAGGCTACCTGGGCCACTGTGTCCTTCCTGCGGGTCTGAATGTGAATGCATGATGACGCACAGACTTGATTTGAATTGTGGCATCTGCCATCCGTTTCCCTCTAACCTAAGTTATCCAATGAAATCCAAACAGTTCATTCTTTACCCAGCATCCTCTAATTAACGTTATCAGCTGTTCTCTCACTGTGGCTGATTGCTTGAGACAATAATCACAGCAAACTAAAAACAGTGATGGCACTGTTAACCTACTCAGTCGAACACAAACACATCTGACTGGAAATAAATCAATCAATGCAGCCCTGCGTCTCCAGGGCCTCTGTGTGTCATGTTTGTCATGAGGCAAATCCCCATTGGAATGAGCAGTCTGTGAAGTCTACTCGTCTGTGAAGTAGAAGACGAGCGCATGTTTCACACATACAGAGTGTGTGGTTGATAGGTCAGTGATGGTTCACCAGTAACAGCCCCTCACGGGTGGAGTTGAGGTGAAGTGTGAATTAAGTGACTTTTTCTGTCAGTTTCCTTGGTGTGTGTGTGTGTGTGTGTGTGTGTGTGTGTGTGTGTGTGTGTGTGTGTGTGTGTGTGTGTGTGTGTGAGAGATGTGTGTTAAGTCATGTCACACAAGCCTACTGTAGATGGATAGTGTACATGTAAATGCAAATGAAAGTGGTTTTTCTATGTGCTGTGTGATGCTTTAGACAGAGTAAATTAATGATAAGCCAAACCACCTTGCGAGCACTACAGCTTAGATGTGTTTGCAGCTTTAAAGGAAACATATTATGCTAAATGTAAATTTTATGATTTTTCAACACAAGTGTGTGTCCCTAGTGTCTAGAGCACCCAAAGCATCAGAAAAGACCCCCCCCCCCCCCCCCCCCCTCTTTTTCTCCTCCTTCATCCATCAGAAAACGTGTGGAACAACGAATCACTCAAAAATCAGTCAAACATGCAGCTGCATATGACGTCCTATGGCAGACATGTCAAACTCAAGGCCCGCACACATCATTTTATGTGGGCCGCGAATCCACCAGCAAAAATTAAAAGTTAGACTTGAAAATAAAAATATCCCCATGGTCGAAATTATGAGATAGAAAGTCAAAATTATGAGATAGCTGAGATAATAGATAGGCAGTGTCGGTGATAAAGGAATACAATTTACATCGACATTTTGACACCAAACACGAAGCCAAGTTTGCTAAATTTAGCCTCCAAGCAAAACATCAAATTGTCCAAGAATTCAAAGGCAGACTGCAATCGCAGCAGAGCATATTTACAAAAGTATGTGATCAGGTGAGCTCTGACCAGATACAGACTTTTACAAATGTCAGTTTGTGAAGAAACACCATCGCAGACCGAGTTCAGGAACTAGCAGACAATCTGACAACACTGAAGGCTGAAGCAGACTTCACCGTCAGTGAGGAGCTCTTGGTTGTCATCCCATGAACGGGACGACAACAGGGAGGAACATCAGTGATGCAGAGGTGACAAAAATAGCTTTGAACAAAGTGAATGTAATAACTTGTTTGATGATATTTGTCTTTGTTATTTTCTTTAAAAGTTTGATCTTTGAGAGAGTAATGTGGGTTTCTTAACTGAAAACTAAAAGGATTGATGTTATAATAACAGAAATGTGCTTAAATATATTTTTACATTTATATAACTGCATGTACAATCATTTTACACTTGAATAATCAAATGCAGAGACAGTTATTTAACAATATGTTAGGGAGTAGTTACAGTTATACAGTCTTACAGTTACAACCGGCCCTTTGAGGGCGACCATGATTCTGATGTGGCCCACGGTGAAAATGAGTTTGACACCCCTGTCCTGTGGGGTTTGTTGTAACATAGAACCACCTCCAGCTAAGGACCTCGCTGTCCACCATAGTGATGTCCTTGCTAGCTTGCGGACCTTGTAACACTGTAAAAGCAAAGCACGCTACTTGTTCCCTGGGGTCTGTGAGCCAGACCATGCAGATACTCTTTGTATGGAGAGGGTTTGATACTATTTTGGTGACCGATACCCAGCTCCAGAAAGAACAAACAGTACTTCCATCATCGGAGGATGTGTAGACCCATTAACTTTATTTTTCACTAAAAAGTCCCCTTAACGACAGGAAAACTTGTTTCATCACAATGTCATAGAAGTAACCACTAGACAAAATCATACACATACCTATAAACACATTAAAAATGTGTGTGCTTATGTGACAAATGAAAACTTTGATTTGTTTTCAGTGACTAGAGGGGGGCAATATCGTCGCCCAGATGGCAACAATTCCAAAGAGGAGGCGAGGTCGTGCCTCTGGTCATCCACAATTGTTTGCCTTCTCTAACGTTCTTTCTCTGTAGATGCATTCCATACTTGGTGGTGTAATCCTTAGCAATTTTTGCTTCTTCAGATTTGCAAATTTGCTCGTTTTTATGCACAGACTGGGACATGTTCTGAAGCAATGTCATCACAGTCATCACGCCTGTCCACAGAAAATCCTGTCCTAATAAATGTAATGATGTCAGACTGGTTGCTTTGACCCCTGTGCTGATGAAATGTATAGAATGATGGTGATCAGGCTGAGGTCTGAGGTCTGAGGTAAGCCCACAGATAGAACCGTCCCAATCTGCATTCAGACACCAGCGAGGGACTGGTGATGCAATCGGTACTATAACGTACATGGTCACTAAAACATCTGGAGAATCCCAAGGCCTATGCCAGACTACTGTTCCATGACTTTAGTTTCACAATTAACATCTTGCAGCCTCACATATTACTTAACATGACCAATGAGCTCAATGTCAACACATTCTTTAAGTGGTATAATTCAGTCCGTAACATCTGCACCCAGGATGTCAGCTCATGACCATCAGTACTGGAGTGCCCCAGAGTTAGCTCACCTTTGCTGTGCACTCTCTACAGCATAGAGTACACATGAATGAATGCACCAGTCATACTGAAAATCTATAATCTATATCACATCTGAAATATAACTATTCATATCAAATGTCTGCCACGCATTCCGAATTAGGATGAGTGGACAAAATGTTTCAGCCTGTGATACTGCTGTACAGCAGGAGCGGTGTGTCGGCTATAGCTTTTAATTACAGTCCACTGTAGTGTTCACTCTTTACATACCTGAAATATTGGGTGATTTATGTTCACTGCCAACGTTCAGAGTTAATGCAGAAAGCAGTGCACCCTTTATGTAATAAGTTGGATAGAAGGAGACCAGAGTTTGCGTCTTGTTACAGACTATTAAAGGTTTCTTTCAGCATTCTTGTCTGGAGATAATGTTGTCTGGACAGATGAAGTCATGGCATGGTAGCTGGGTTATGCCAATCACGGTTGACAATGTGCTGACATTACTGCTTTCCTGGACACACACCAACATTGACTAAATGAGACAGTGACGTATCCTGGACTTTTGTCAATATGCCGTCAGATTGTCTTTTGCCCTGAGGCTCAGGTTGTGTGCCCAGGCAGTTGGTCCTTGTGATATACATTTGGTCATCTGTCAATGTCTGAGTGGACATTCAGCATTAGACTTATGACAGCATTGATCACAGATCATATCTCCTACCTAGTGCATGTGTGACCAACCTTTCTTTTTATAAATGTTAAAGATTTTTAATACAACAAAAAACAACAACACAGAACACAGTAAAGGCCCTACCCCTCAACACCAACAACACACGCTTACACACACACACAAAGAT
This sequence comes from Cebidichthys violaceus, assembly GCF_023349555.1. Taxonomy (NCBI): domain Eukaryota; kingdom Metazoa; phylum Chordata; class Actinopteri; order Perciformes; family Stichaeidae; genus Cebidichthys; species Cebidichthys violaceus. The sequence continues at coordinate 12,262,830 of NW_027176361.1, read as the reverse complement.
AGTACAAAACAAATCTGAGGTTGGCACTAAGCACCTGACCGGCTACTCAGCAACAGGTCAGGTGCACAGCTTGCCTCCATTGGGACCAGGACCGGGGTAAAGAATCATTTAAAAGGAAGGAAACCAGCATGTCCTTTGTGTCCTGATGATCACCTTTCACCACTTAGATAAATAAGGATATCAAAAAGCTCTATATAAACACAAATCTATTCAGCGTGCTACAGTATACACCAACATAGAATTTCCATCATGGCCTTTTACTCAAAGCTGACATGATTAGACACAAAGAGCCTATATGGCCACTTCCCAGATCTTGAAAAACTGGTTGCTCCATAAATACTAAGTCTAAATAATCGTTAAACCAGTTGTCTAGACTGCTTTGAATTCCATTAGGCAAACAAATACAAAAAAAGATAAGAAAAAGAACATCTATCACTTCACTATCCATGACCCAATGGGTAGCAGGCGTTAAGTCACGGAAAACGTTTTACAGCAAATGTCTTCATCTTTAAATGAAACCTTGGATGTCTTAAAGAAGTCTCGTGGATATCTATTAGTGCTTTTGTCACACCTCTAATCCAGTGGCGGCTGGTGGAAAATGTTTCAAGGTAGGTCTGTGCCACATCTAATCAATTTCAGCAAACATCCCAGTATGATGTACAAAAAATGAATCAAAAACGCATCACTACTTTGCAGTTAAATATTTAACATTTATTCCAACACGAAAAAAAACAGTAAATAACACTTTAACAAACACGTCAGGACATCTTATTTTTGTCACCCTCCAGTATAATATCATATAATAATATTCAGTATAATATAAAACACACACACACACACACACACACACATATATATATAAATATAATATAATAGATGCCCCTATGGACCTTGTTTGTTGGGAAACCAGTAGGGAGGTAAAGATCAGGAGAAGTAAACATGAAGTGTAATCAGGAATAATGGTGTTAAATTAAGCTATGATGAGTTTTCACTGTTAATTTACCATCTCAATTAAATGGTGATGCCTCCACGACCAAGTTAAGCAAATGAGACTGAAGACAACTATGTAGAAGAACAGATGTTCACTTTTCCTAATATGTAGATTGACAGAGTTCTCCATGTGTGTCATGTTTCCTTACTTCCTCATCCCTCACTCCCAACTGTCCATGCTGGATCTGTCCCCGTTGTTTTAAAAAGCTAAATACGCTATTAGCATGACTGCATCCAGCTAGCCAAACCCGTCTGGTGTACAGCTACTAGAGAAGCTTCACGTGGACTGCTTCCCTTTCCCTGTCTGATTGTGAGGTCAGGCTGATCTGGGATCGGGGGGGGTGCCCTAGCGCCCTCTATCGACCAGCCACCACTGCGCTAATCCTTTATCCAAACAAACACATCACTGTCACTGTCTCAGCTTTCTCTGGAACGTACTTGTTCCGACCTACAACTGTTTTATAGTGATGTAATCTCTAAGTTACTGGGAACAGTTCGGTGTCTGCTGACACCCAGTGTAGTATTATTTGTAGTACTATTTTGGGGTATAGCACAGTCTTCAAGAAATTTTGTGGTGCTATAACGACACACTTCTTCAACCTTTGCTTCTGCGAGGGAGCAGTTATTATTTGGATGGCCACCAGAGGTTGCTCGTCAGGAAAGGGGCGGGATCATTTTAAACATTTAAACAAACAGACAGTTTGACAGAACAGTTTCTTTTATCTATTTTGGACTCTCTTTGCAAACGGATAGCCTTTGATTTTCACACAAATAAATACAAGACCAAACAAATACAGTTTGTAGTTCTGTAAATGAACCACGCCTGTGACTGTACGGCAGTTCTGAGCGGTCATGGGTCTATAATACCCATGGGTACATTGGTACTTTAACCACAGTGTTTTGATCAGTATTTGTCTGCTAATTTACTTTTCAGGAAAGCATTTGTAACCTCAAACATACACAAAGCCTTTTTCTCCTACAGTAGTTCAGAGCATCAGAAAGCTCACACTGATGTCTTCTTTATCCGACTCTGGTGGCAGCGATTGGATTTCGGTGCTATGCCAGGGGCTGCACTGACCGTCTGACTGTCCCTGAACTCTGCTTCAGCTGCCTTACACAACTCCCTGTGGACTGTCCACCAGATTTCAAAGATAACTCCAACATACCCGACCTCAGCTCACTCACAGCTACTCAGGTACATGTGTACACACCGTCCAGTCCAACGACACACACTCGCTAAATGGCTGGACTGATGCACACACCACAACAAGGCTTGACCTACTGAGTTACACATGCTTGTATCAACTGAGCTTGTGTTTGTAATAGTTCAATATTTTCCTCGTTATCCTACCCTTCGGAGTATCAAAACACATGAACACACACACACACACACACACACACACACACACACACACACACACACACACACACACACACACACACACACACAGTCTCTCTCCCTGTCTGAGTGCCCTCTCCACCACTCTGCCTCTCTTAGTTAGGGCTGAAGAGGCTTTTTGTAGCCTTGAAATAAGCCTTTCACAGCGTGGCTGACAGACAGCCCCCATGAGGGAGGCTGGATGGGTCTGTGCTGAGTGCAAGGTGAGAGGGCTGTGGGCCGACATGCCCGGGGTGTCTGATTAGATTAGGTTCTGGTTGGAAGTGTGTTGGAGGGGGGGTCACTGAGAGGTGAACACTCTGACTCTAGGGACAAGACAGTGATGCAGGATAACCAGGGTATCAGAAGACCAGCCTGGCATGCTGGCACGGAGCCAGGCATGGAGAGGCTGAACAAGAGGGAGGGGTTAAGAGGTGGGTAATGTAGGTTGGAGAGAGTTTTACAAAATGGCACGTGCATGTGGAGGTGGTATCGGAAGGACTGTTTGAGTTTTGCTGACAGCGAAGCGAAAATCAAAGAATGCCGATGTCTGTCAGGCACTTCATCCCTCCTTCCAACACTTGTTCAGATTGCAATGATTGATGATGTGGTGACTCCCCCGCCTTATCGTTCCCCAGACCAAAATAGTCCCACTTGTATACATGAAATTGTTTCATTTCTATCTGTGCACTCTGGAGGATGAGTTCTCTCCACTTCGGATGTTTTTCTAGACAACCCTCACAGTGGGTTACCATATATCAGTCTTCTTATATCAGAATGTCATATTGGCTTCTGACTACCAGATTTTGTATATTTTAAAAACCCTGTGGATCATATTTTTTTCTTTTTCAGATGCAGGACAGAAGCAGCTCCACAGGCGTAACGGTGGAGCCTGTCCCACAGTCTGAGGTCAGACAGGCGGCAGGGTTGCTAATCTTCTTCAAAAACATTGTTCATACGTTTGTCGAAATTCTCATTATATTCTGACAGCAATCAATGAATTAAATGCTCTAACTAAAAAAAAAAAAGAATGTGGTGTCTGTCGCAGGTCTGTAATATGCCTGTCCAATTGGCCCAAACGTGATGATTGGACAGGTTACCTGCCTGTCTGCGCTCATTGCTCGTCTCCACAAGCTGCTATCTTGACAGCTGTGAGTACTGACGATGTGTTTGTTTTTTAACTTCATCATGATCATTTTTCAAACTGTCACAAATTCCACTTCATCTTAGATTGTTTCCATCCTGCCTGCCTGTTTCTCTAACTCTCCTGTCATTTCAGGTCCTCCAGGTCATTACATTACATTACAGTCATTTAGCAGAAGCTTTTATCCAAAGCGACTTACAATTCAGTATCTATCCACACACCGTAGACGCAGCTACAGGAGCAATTTTGGGGTTAAGTGTCTTGCTCAAGGACACATTGACATGAGACTAGCGGAGCAAGAGCCGGGGATCGAACTGATTGAAACTCTGATTGAAAGGCAGCCCTGCTCTCCACTTAGCCACTCACACCCTATCATCAATCATTCCCCTCACCTGGTCTTCCACGCCCATCTCACCTGCAGCCCATTTCCTCATTAGTCCCTCACTATCATTTGAAGGTACAGAACAGTAGTATAATCTACTGCATCTTTCTACATATTGCTTTAATGATAATAAATGGTATCAGTTTATGAGGTGTAGATATAGTACTGATCCCTTGATTGAAAATGTTGCATTAGATTGTAAATATACTGTATACACATATTACAATTAATACAATTAAATGGGGTCGCCCAGGCTGCATGCCAAGTCCCTGTCCCATACTAAGGAGAGGACAGGCTGCCAGTGTGTGACAGAGCTCCATTAATACAGAGGAAAAAGCCCGGGGCTGCAATAGCAAACACACAGAGAGACAGCATTTGTCATAATTATCTTTCTTTTTGTGTCATTTGGGGTCGCGTCATCATTATCATTATTATTATGTTTTGGCTCTGGTGCTTCAAACTGGGAAATGTTTGATGAATAACAGCTGACATGAAGAGCAGTGATGTGATGGTTTGACAGAGCGTGTGTTTACTGCATGTGTGTCAGAATTATGCATGTGATTAAATGATTAAAAAACAAGAAAATTGTTTTCATTTATCAAGATACATTGCAAACAAGTTTGTTTGCTTTTTTTCAAAAGAAATTACAATGGAAATATGCATACACATAATTACATTTTTTTCTTGACATGAAAATGTGGGATGTGTTTCCATCTTTTTCGAATGTGCTCATTGGATTTTGGGTTTTGCACTCTACTGTGAATCCAACTGTTGAAGCGTAACCTCCTTTTCCAACGACGTGATTCTGTATAAGCAATCTTTTACACCAAGTGTGCAGTAGATCCTTCTGTGAGCCATTATCATCCTACATAGCAGCTTACTAGATGCTACAAACACATTAGACGGTCACAATATACATTTTCCATCCAGCACCTCCCTTATATTTCTGCCATCATTAAGAATTTTAACCTAAGACCCAAGTTCTTCCTCCATTCTTCTCTACACTGCAACTAATGTCACCAAGAGAAAGTAGTACAGTAAATAGTTTGTGTGAATTATGTTCATTTATTACATGTTTAAGGCCATGTGCACACTACATATGTTTTGAGCACCGAAAATGGATACGTTTGAAAACTCTGGGGTTGGCTCTTCGCGTTCGCTACTTGATTGGTTCTCACGACACGTCCTTCCCTCCTATCATGTGACCCTTTCCCGGAAAATCACAAACAACAGCAGCCGTGATTATCGATCGACTACCAGGTTAATTCAACATAGACAACTGATTACAGGTGTTGCTGACCTTGTTGTCTTTAGCAGCTGTTTTTCAGTTAAAGTCTGCATTTTTGTGCAGGAAGCTGTTAGTGGAGCGATTAGCGACCCACGTCTGAAGTCACGTCTGAAGTCACGTCTGAAGTCACGGTTAGCGGCTTTGAGGAGGACGGACACAAAACGGAGGACTTTTCTTATCATTGTTTCTTATTATTATTATTTCTTAATTTCTTAACTATTGTAAAGTCCACACACATAAACTATAAAAGAACAAAACATGGATTCATCTCCAGTACGACAGAGACTTCAGTCACCAGCAGAGCTACGAGTGAGAACAGACAACAACGAAACCGAGAGGCAACGAGTGAGAGATGAGTGTTGACCACATTTATGGATCATAATCTAGTAAACCATTATGTGTAAGTGTTCATTTTAAAGTAAATTTGATGTGTGAGAGAGAGAGCAAGACCCACAGCGCTGCAACTAAGTCTGAAAAATAAAACTTCTAAAACTTTCCACGAAATTTGTCTGTTGGAGTTTAAAGAGGAAGAATTTACAGTAATATCTTAAGTATCAAATACGACCTTTCATTATTAAAGACTACTTTATTATTCTGTCGTATTCTTTTAACTAAGCAACCAATCTACTTCCCGTTTACACCGGCACCCACGTGAGTCATGTGATATTCGTTTTCAGGCGATTTAGTCTGGACGGAGATCATTTCTAAAACGATGCTGAAACGCCGTGTGGACGGAGATGTCTTTTGTTTTAAAACGTATTAGTGTGGATGTAGCCTAAGAAAGCTTGACATAAAAAAGAAGGCTCAGAAAACAGTGAGGATTGACAGACTTTTACAACTGGGTGATAAAATCACCCCGAGTTTGGTTTATGAGGAACGCCCACATTAGTGTTTGGGTGAAGAGATGCAGAGGAATATAATAAAGCTGTTGCCTCTAGAGCTTTAAATCTGCCCACAGCGGTTTCTCAATTAAAAAGTGATTGAGCTAATGAGCACAATGTGCAACTAACAATTAGCCAATCAGCGCCAAGGGCGGGACTAACGGCATTTGTCAAGCTGTTGTCAAGCCGCGGAGACCGCTACAGACAACATTGCCGCTGCTATCGAGGCTGTTCTAAATCGATTACAAGTACTGATTACTTTGAAATCCGAACAGCACCAACTTCTGCTGTACCGCTTTGAGACTTTGGCAAAGCTTCTTTGTCCCTGGCGTCCTTGTCTTCGTGTCATGGTCACTCTTTTCAAGCAAACCACCCAAGATTAGACGCCGGGTCTATATGGGAGAATTACTCCAACATCGTTCACTCAATGAGCCGCAGTTGAGCTTCATGTATCTACAGAAAATAGTAAAAGCAAAAACATTATTGGCCGAGATATGTTACTAAGTAAGTAAGTATAAGTAAGGAAGTAAGGTGTGTGTTCGTAGTACTGACAAGGACGAAAACGAGAGACACTGCTTCTTACCTTGCTTGCTTGCTTGCTTTTTGTTGTAAATACAACTTTCGTTCCTAATTCCATTTTACAGGCAGAAGGTATATGCCGGGGACAGTCAGTCAGTCAGTCAGTGAGAGAGAGAGAGAGAGAGAGAGAGAGAGAGAGAGAGAGAGAGAGAGAGAGAGAGAGAGAGAGAGAGAGAGAGAGAGAGAGAGAGAGAGAGAGAGAAAGAGAGAGACGCAAGCCACGACGAGCTGCTATTTGTGCTGCAAACTGTTTTTTTATCGCACCTCCTCAGCTGATTATAGAGGATCTTCATAAATGCAAAATATATTTAGAACTCTGATGGTTCTACAGTCTTGTGTAAGTGCTCTGATTAATGAATGCAGCCCTGTTCTTTGATTTTGAAATAGCCATGTTGTTATTTATGAATGGTCCTTTGTTTTATTACCACAATTTCACTTCCACAATTAGACTGTGAGGTATTCAAATCAGGTTACTCAGATCCAACCGTTGACTATTCATGAGTCACCCCTAACAAAAAAAACATCAATGGAATCACTAATTCGATATCAATAGAGTATCTGTACTAAAATATTACCCATCACAATGTCCCACAGCCAAAGTGTCGTCTTCAGATACCTTTTGTCCAACCAACAGTCCAAAACCCAATGTTGTTCAGTTTACAATGATATATACAATGAGCATCATTAAATGATCAATCCATCAAGTACTCCACTAGTTTCTGTAGCCTTAGACATTTTGATCAGACTTCACTCAAGGATGCAAATCCAGACCACAAAGAGAAAGAAAAAAAAACAAGTTAATGAATGAATGAATGACTCCTTTGATTAATCGAAACTTTTCTACCTGCTTCCCTCTCATGACCTCTCTTTATGTCTTCTGTCTCGTTTCACGGTCTTGCACTGAAAACTGTAGCCTCTTTGTGTACGAGTGTGTGGTAAAAGCAGCTTTATTGAAAAGAGCACATCTTTCTATGAAATGAATTAGCTGACAGGACGATAGAGAGAGACCTGAGAGAAAAGGAGGTTAAAAGAGGAAGGGAAATGGACTAAAAGAGGGAAGAGTGAACCATCAGCATTCTCAATATGTTTTAAGAATCTGAAATTACTTTTTCCATTAATTTTCTTCTGCTAGGTTACAGTGGCAGCAGGCTAAGCAAGGTAGTCCAGACGTCCTTCTCCCTAGCAACAGTTTCCAGCTCCTCCTGGGTGACACCGAGGTGTTCGCAAGCCAGATGAGAAATATATAATCCCTCCAGTGTGTTCTGTTCTGGGTCTACCTCTGGGTCTCCTATCATGTGGACATGCCCAGCAAAGCAAGGAGCCCGGGGGGATCCTGATCAGAAGCCCAAACCACCTCAACTGGCTCGATGTGAAGGAGCATGGGCTCTGCCTTCCTCCAGATGTCTAGACTCCTTACTCTAAAAGTCACACCGATAACGTAAAAAACAGAGATGAAGAATGTTGGAAAATGTGTCAAAGCAAGAAAGATGGATGGACTAGTAGGCAGCAAGGAATAACTGGGCAGTTTATGATCCCGCTATCTGTCTTGGCTGTCTTAGCTCAGACCAATGGGAAAAGGCCCTCGGCCGAATCACCAGGAAGCCATAACTATCCATTTCACAAATAAAATATGCTGAGGAGGAGCTGGGCTTGGTTAGGTTGTGGTGTCCGAATGCCTGAGCTCACATTTGTCAGACGGCAGCAGGAGAGAAAGCATTGGGCTAAGAGGATTATCCCAAATCCTTGCTGATTTTCTTTTTCTTTGGGTTAAATAGAAGCTAAATCGGAGCCAAATGTCCCAGCCAGCCGCCAAATGAGCATTATACAATCTCTCCCTGATTGTCTGGGGTTTTGGGGCTTTTTGTTTCCCTACAAGGCTTCTTGTTCAGAGATTTAAATCAAAATGATATGGGGGCCACAATAATGTGCTTCAGATCACCGCAGCCATGCAGATGAGTGCTTTCAATGATAATCAAAGTTCAATCTCCATTTTAGACTACAATGAATCCATTCATACTTCACCCTGCACTCCACATGGACTGTGTATCTGATTCTGGTGAGACAGCGGAGCCCGATCTCTCTCAGCAGCAAAACCTCATGAGCTTCCATCCACCTGAAAGCTGTCCTCCGTCTTTACTCTACCACTTCCCGCCTCTCTGAAGCATTACGGGGAGTTTGCAGTCTATCTATGCCCTTCATCGGCCATCAAAGAGAGAGCAGCGGAATACTTCACACCAAAAGGACAAACAGGGAGAATATAATAGATGGAAAAGAAGGAGTTAGTACAATGCTGAGAGTCACGACAGATTCAGAATCTGAATATAGACAAGCTGAAAGAAGATCAACAAAGCTGAACAAGGTAAACAAACATTTAACTGGTATGTGCAGTTAAATGCCTAAAATATAGGTGGATATAATACAGAGTGCTAAGATTTATATTAACAGTGATGATATATAACAAAGGGTCATGTTTCCATCAGAGCCCATACATACCTGTGACTATCTGAGTCATTTGTCCCCTGAATGAATGTCCATTGTAACCTTTCCACTAAAGACAGACGCCAGATGTAAGTAAGTGTTAGTGAGTTTTTATCTGGTAAGAATGCAGCTGAAGATGACAGAATCAGGCACTAGCCTTATCGCCCTCAGTCTATGTGACACTCACACAACCACACACACACAAACACCTGCACACACACTAGTGACGTGCGGTGAGGTTCGTGTCTGCTGAGGCACTGACACTACATGAGTCAGATTTACAAATATATGAACTCAATAGAGTAGCTTAACTCACCATTCAATTGGCAGCTTGCACATTGACTACTGGTTGTTTTTCATATTTCATATCAGCATTCTTTACACACACATAGGTAAGGAACATATTTGATTCCACCGGGAGCGTTTCAGAAGCGGAGCACTCGCGGGCGCCACCCGCGAAAATTGTGAGATTCCTCGATAATCTGCGTAACAACCCCGGATGTATAAAGAGAACAACAAACACATAAAAAGTTACTTTACCTGTCCGACGGTGAATTGCTGTTGATTTGGTCATATTTCCTTGTTATTTGAGACATTTTAAGCTTGGATATATAATCTTACATTGTTGTGGTCAAAGCAAAATATAAGAAGAAGAGAAGTGTAGAAGAAGAAGAGAAGTGTAGAAGAAGAAGAGAAGTGTAGAAAAAGAGCAACGACGGAACAAGCATGAACCCGACCCGTGGGCTCTCGCTCGCCCCCTTCTTTGAGGCAGAGGTACTGTTTGCCCCTCTGCTTTTTCACTGCGGTTTAATGTCAGATCAGCAGGACTAAATATGTTCTACACAGACGTGAAATACATTACCTATTCTATGTAAAGAAAGGACATATAATAAACGTGTCTACAAATATTACAGTGTGTGCAGGAATGGGAAAGCAAAAGACACGATCTCAACCCAGTTAGTGAGGATTCACAGTATGAGGTGAGGAACAGCTGGTCGCTGCCTAACCTCACTGTCTCCTCTGTGTTTGAACAGGACATGAGATAATTCAGCGATTTTAATTATAAAAATGCTTGAAATGATTGGAATCATACAGAAATTACATTTATAGCACAGATCAGTAGAGAAATATTAATATTCATTTTATTTTAGTATTATTAGTTTTTTACTTTTCATGATGACCCTGACACACACACACACACACTGACTGAATGGTGAGTTTCACACCTCACAAGTCGCCCTGGTAGTGGTGAGGGAAAAACACAAGCTCCTGAACATTATTGACTTCCATCCTTTGGTTATCACACCTGCAGCTCATCCTGGCCTTGAACCCTCTCCTCTCTATCTCTCTCTCTCTCTCACCCTCCCTCTCTCACATAAACCATAACCTTTCTATAGCTGTGACCCACTGTATTGCTCACATGCATCAGTGCAGCTACACCTTTCTCCTTGTGTCACATTAGCAGTCTATCATCTGACATGCACATTTCCACTTTTCATTTGAGACATATGATCATCAGTGCTCTCTGATCACTCTGTTCACTATCCATCAATATGACGTTCCTTTTGGAGTAAAATTGTCAACCCAAGGGACACTAAAATTCCAGCTGGAGCATATTGAGAATGACATAGAAAATACAGATGATGCTACACTGTATGTTATAATACTACTGTCTATGCCCTTTTTGCTATAGAAGGTCAACAAACTCAAGTGCATAATATCTTCTGCCTTATATTGGAATTTTGGTTCCCATCTAAGTTCCAGAGTTCAGTTCGTCTGGTTCTAAAGTTCTGTTTTTAACATTTCTGCTGCTCTGTTAAAAAGGGTAACATAACCGCAGCTCTTGAAGGTAGGTGACTGTAGCTTGGTTAAACAAGGTCACGTTACTTCACTTTGGTTAATCGAGGTAAGGTGCAGCTCGTTCCAAGGTAATGGATAGAACATGGTAAAGCTACTAAACATAGGTTAAGGGTTTACTTAACTTATAAATCATGCTGTTCTGTGAGTTAGGGAAAACCTTCAAACTGTGTGAAATGCTGTCTGTGACAAATTAGTATTTATTCATGCCTTCTTATGAATTTGGCCAAGGAAGTTAAGGTATATCTTTCTTTGTGTAAAAGCACTGTCAATTTGTCCGAGCCTGTTATGGGGCCACTGTGGATAAATGTGCTTAAATCAGTGCTGTGTGAGCAATAATAATCCAATATAAAAGCAGCACCCATAATCTACCTCCAATTCAAGTTGATCACCTGAAGCAAGGTGTAAATGTTTATACCCATTTGAATAGAGAGGCAAGAAGGACTTGTCTGTTAGATTCCACAGTAATAGAATATAAACACAATATATTATATAATAAGACATCAAAAGTGTATGGATTTCAAACAACATATTAATGAGCCAAATCATAACCCTGGTCACACTTTGTATGACATCATTTCATATGGGATGAGCATAAATATCTCATCAGTTGTTGACTTGGCTCTATCAGACCACCTTTTGTATGTTTTAATGTATTTCATTGTGTACTCTATCGACTTCTATAGAGCAGATGATAAAAAAAACTTGGGTTGTTTTATGGTGTATTTCAAGCTGATGAATGATCAAGAAGGTTTAGGCTAAACATAATTGTATTTGTGCACAACTACAATAGCTGCTTTGTGGCATCACAAAAACATGTTATTAAGATGGACATTTTTTGCAAGGCATGAGGAACCAGTATTAAAAGTCACAGAGGGACTGCCTCGCACTGTAAGCCCAGCCAAATGCAGGTTTAATTAAAAAAACATTAACCCCCCCCCGTGTGCCAGTGAGAAAAGCTGCTAAGAAGCTAGTATTACTATTAAGTATTTACACAACTGACAGCCTTTAAAAGAATGTATTAGGACACCTGGCCTGAGCGGTGCTGGTGTTGTTGTTGCTCTTTGCAGTTTGATGTCATTGTGACAAGGGAGGGCATTCGCTAGAAGGGTCTGAGGCAGCAACAGCCTCCTGAGAAACACACTGTGTGTAGTCAGAGTTTGGCTCATTTCAGCCTCTGGTCAGCCACCCTCTCCAGGCTTTCTGCCAATGCTTCACAACTATTAGTAGTGTGTGTGTGTGTTTGAGTGGGGTGGGTGAATGCTGACAAGTTTTAGGGAGCGGCCATCTTGAAAAGAGGTCATATGATTCATTTTTTACTGAGATAGCTAGCCGTGACTAAACCTGGCCTAGTTCCTTTCAGCTTCTCACCTCAGGCAACAGTGAAATCCAACAGTAGCGTGTGTGTGTGTGTGTGTGTGTGTGTGTGTGTGTGTGTGTGTGTGTGTGTGTGTGTGTGTGTGTCAAGGACAGTGACAAGTGTGCCCAGAGGGGTCGGCAAGAGGAGACGGAAGAGAGCGGCTTTGACCATGTCCTGACCATGTCCATGTATCAAAGCCATACACCAGCCCAGTGCCTCCTCCACACTCACACATCCCTCCTTTCAGCTTCTCACTGAAGTATGAAGGGTAAAAGAATGCGTCTGAGCTGCAGATACACTGATGAGTAATACAGTACACAATATTCTTACAATTCAATGTACTCTATAATTAGATAAGGTCTTTGAAATATTTAATTCAGCTCATTGAATATATTGTATTCAGATTTTAATTATTTTTGTCATGCATACAAAATGCACAGCCCACAAGACACAACAAATAACATAATTAACATAACATAAACTATATTAATCCAAAATACAGCACATACATATTGAAATGATACTGCATAAGTTAAAACAAGTGTGTAACTCACATACACTATTGGACAAAATCAAATAAATCAAAGCTAATGCTTTTAAACAGGCCTTTTTTTCAAAAATTTTGATCAAAAGTTTGCTAGCTTAAAGTCAGACTATGTAACGTTTAGCTTGTTTCTCTGTTCTATTCCCTTGGCTCCTACATCACAGGACTTGGTCTTTTGGCTTTAGCTGTATTATGTAGAGCACTTTGAATTGCCTTGTTGTTGAAATGTGCTATAGAAATAAACTTGCCTTGACTATGACAAAATTAATATATTTAAAAACTAAAGAGCAATTCCAATTATTTTCACCAGAATATCCCGGGGTAATATCTTTGTCAAGGCAATTAAAATACTCTTTATTCATTTTAAGGATTCAAAGTTATACAGTACTTCTCCCAGATGACAGGTCATATACACTGCTATATTTTTCAATTTACGAACTTTAATTGTGAAAGGCAAAATACCTTCTTCTTTGGCCTCTAATTAATGTAACAATGTGACACATTATTGTTTAAGTATATGTTTTGACACGATATTTTCGGTCAAGTATCTTCCAACTTAGATAAAAGCCTGTTTTACAGGTGTTACATTTAGACTGTAATCTATTAATGATATACAGCATATAAGAATTTCCCAAAATTGTACAATGCTGAATTTAATGAAGTATGATGGGATTTAACACACCACGGAGCATGCTACTGATCATTTCAACAGTCTGACAGCCCCCACAAAGCTCCACAACAATAATAACACCTAACATTTGCTTTCATTGATTGCTCTCTTTTCACTTCCTCCACGGCCAAATGTGAAATTGGCCTCATATCAGCTAATTCTGCAGCCAGCTGGGGAGCTCACTTTGAGAGGCACTGGTAGCTCCAAGTGATCATGGGTAAAAGACCCAAAGGCGCATCTCCGTCCTCCGCTGCCCCGTACCCATCTTCCACCAGCTGCTGGCTCGTTTCCTGTACAGGACATGTCACTGTTCTCTCTTTGCCAAAGGAGATCTCTGGATCAGAACCATCAGCAGAGTTGGGGGGGGGGGGGGGGTTACTGCCACCTCTCTGGCACTGAAAAGTGTTGGCTGGAATTATGTAATGATGCTTTTCCCCCCTGAAGCACTTTCACCATGAGATGCCCAGCATCTCCAAGGACTTCAGATCGGGGCCTAACATGGCTTCAACTAAACACTGAAACTTTCAAGAGGTATGGGCTGGTTTAAGGTATGTACTAATTGTCCAAAAAACACAATTTTCAGCATATTTAAATCTGATACAACTGATATTTGGCCCGCATGGGGCTGCGAGCTTTAGACATCCAGCAGATATGGGGAACATTATCATTCATTTGTCATTATCATGTTTTGGCCAACTGATGACCAGTGATGGTGGTGTAGTGGCTAGCCCTCACAGCAAGAGGGTTAGGCCTCCTCACAATTCATCAGTTACTAAATAGACCTCGGCTTCCCAGGTCACCACAACAAGGGCTTTTGATTGTACCCTCTAAAAGTTCAAGACTTTGGGACTGTAACAAAAGAGAGACCCTAGACCAAATTCATGCAAACATTCCTAGCAGCTACAAAGACCTACCTAGACCCAGCTGATAAACAGGGTCAAACCATCAGAAAGAAAGTGTGGGCAGAAGACGCTTCAGCAGCTCTATAGGACTGTGTTCAGTGCAGACTGGCACATATTCAGAGATGCCACCAACCAGGAGAACCAAAGCAATCGCAAAGAATATACATCAACAGTTCAATCATTGATCAGCAACAGTGTTGATGACGTGGTTAACACAAAGACAATTAAATCATTCCCCAACCGGAAAACCTGGATGAATGGAAAGGTGAAGGCCCTATCCACAGTCAAGAAAGCTGCCACCCAGAACATCATTGGTATCTTCATACTCGCATATAAAAACTTTTTTGTTTCTCACTACAGCCTTCACCTCATTTGTTTCTTTAAGTGTTAGATAAGGTGATTACCTTCCTGCACAAACAGCTAATAAAAAGTCATAAACCAAGTCAAACAGAAAACTCTTTTCCGATCCAATTAGGCCCACAACATCAGCTCATAAGCTCATACCATGGTCTCAGCGCGCTTATCTTAACGACATCATTAACGTGATAATAGCCATTGTTTTATGGTAGTTATCCGTGCCGTGCTATTGAAAGGCTCATTGTTCTGATGATGGCAAGCTCATAAATAAAGCAGCAATAAGACTTTATGACGAGCTCTCTGTGACCACTAAAGTGTTACTGATGATGGAGATTGCCAGATCTATTTAGAAAACAAAATTGGTACGCGGTGGTGTGACTGTGTGTGTGTAGGTGTGTGTGTGTGTCTGTTTGTGTGTATGTTTGTATGTGGATCCAAGCATGTCACAACATCCGTTTGAAAGGTCGGCCAAACTGACAGACATATTTCGCGGTAAAACTACTGTGAGGGATTTGCAGTGCTGGAAATCCATTTATCTTTGTTTTGGCTTTTGATTACATTAATCAGACTACAAAAGCCATTTACCATTTAAAAATCTGGCCAACATGATCAGCTGAAGTTTGAGAGAAAACAGACTTTGTGCTTTTGACACCTCTTCAACACATCTACTGGGCTTCCAAGTTCTTCGAGCAAACCAAGGAGAGGCAACGTTTGGTGTACAGATGTAACAGTATTGAAGAAAACATGCTATGCTAAACTAGACATTTTTTTTATAGACTGTTAATGTTTTATTTGTCCATGTTTTTCTGGTCGGTGTTTACTTCCCACCACCATGTGTTAGTGAGGTGAAAACACCTGGCTGACCAAATAACTAACGTGGAGCAAAGTCATCCCTGCTCATTGTTGTCGGGGAATTGAACAGAGCAGACCTCAAAGAACTGACAAAATATATAACATCAGTGACTAATCCCACGGTGCACCGCTACTATACAACATTATAACAGTTGTGTATCCATCCTCAGCCGAGTGTTAAAAGTGAAATTGCTAAAGGATGAGTCACAGTTTCATGTTTTTCCTACTGTATATGCAAACACACAGGGGACAGCTCCGGCTTTGTGTGTCTGTGTGTGTGTTTAAACGTGTGTGTATTTCCAACTTCCAACTTCTGCTGCAGCCGTTGATTGAGCTAAACAGGCTTTTTCACTGATGCAGCCAGGACATGTGCCTTTCATTAACCACAATACCCAGATTTCCTAATTAATCATAATATATGTATCATTAAAGTGGGTGAACAGAACAGTCAGCAAGAGGACAAAATCTAGAAAATAAAATATTATCACCTAACGACTACGTGTGCAGATTGTCATAACTGTGTGGTGTTGACAAGGCAATGTTCCCCTCTCTTATCTGTGAAACTATGACATGTTGTTCTATTAAAGGGTAATTAACATTTTTACACGCTTGTCTAAACCCCAATTTCCTCCTTTTACCCCTGTCTTCCATCTCTGTCCCCTTGTTCTATCCACAGTGGTTTAGAATAGTATTCAAATGTTCTGACATGAGGTTAAAACACCAATTAATGCTCACTAATGAAAGACTATTATTCTTCTCATTCTATGTTTTTTTTTTCATTCTATTCTATTCTTTTCATTTCTTGGCTGCTTTGTCCATCTAATCTCTGTCCACCCTTAGATCCTCTTATGTTTTTTTATTTATTTGTCCCATTCCTTTTCTTTTTATCTTTTGCCATGTATAGAATCTGTTTGAAATATGTGTATAGGGTTCTGGTTGAGTTTTTGCATGTTTGCATGTGATTTTATGGGTAAGTGACTGTGTAAGTTTCTTGGTGCAATGACCATGCTTTCCGATTTTGCTACATTAACAAATTCATTTGGTATTTGGATTCAACCTCTGGAAAGAATGGAAGTCTGTATAAGATGTTGCCGTCCCTAAAACCACAGCAATAGTTTGGCAAAAAAAGCACTTTTAATGGAGCACAGATGAAATAGTTTGCCGATGAATCCAATGTAATATTATTTAAAAACCAATGGTATGTCCTATCTGAAACCACTGTCCGTGGGTTGTCAGATGTGAATAGTCTCTAGGGCTGCAGGCATTTATCCATTACTCAATGAGATTAATAATTGCTTCTTTTAATGTTATCCGTGCCAGATGGGGTTTGTGAATTAATATGACTAGAGAAAACAAAAGAATTGTTCAAAACAAGAAGTAAAAACCAATATTATAGAATAGTATGGCAGTAAATTTGCAGATAGAAGGGCTATTGAACAGTCTTCTGCTAAACATGCTGTGTCCACTGCAGCGATAAAAGACAGATAAGGCATTCAAAAACCCTGTGCCTGTGACATCCTGACTACTTTTGTTGTCATTACACTTCCGTCTAAAGCTGTGATATTCAGCCTTTTCACTTTGTTCAGCCACCTCATAGGTCCTCACTTTCTATTTGACTTACAGTTAATGTCATATTCATGTCATATTCATTTTGGTGAGTTAATGGCTGACAAACAAATACTACTATGCCAACCACATTCACCTCAGACTGAGGAGCTTTAAATCCCAATAAAACTACCCTAAATCATATCATTATGCCTGCTAGACTATTGTTGGGCCTTGCTCTGCAGTGTGTGGTCCAGACGACAGTGTCCTTTTGGTAAATAGCGCTTAACAAAGCCATGATAAAGATAAAGAGGAATGTGGAAGATGATGTGTGTGTGTGTTTGAACTCTCTCTGTCTTCTAGCTGTGTGCAGCTGTAGACCTGTGTTCCTCTTTGCCCCATCCACAGTGAAAGTGATCTGACTTCAATACATGTACACAGACCAAAAACACAGCTAAACCTTTGCACAAAATATTGCAGTTTGTGTAGTCAGGTGCACAAACACACACTGAATGGCATTATGTAGTATACATGGCCACAGACACTCATTTTCCAGTTCATACAGATACTGTATGTGTCCAAGACAAATTTCCTTCTGGACAATAAAGTCTATCTTATCTTATCTTATTTCAGGCCCAATCGGATATTAAGCTGAGTTTCATTTATCTCTCCATCCTCCATTGTTTAACAGATTAATACTGTGTTACTGGACAATTGGCAAACTATATGAATAAACTTCCTTATCCTGCTTATTTTGTATTTTCAAAACTCAAAATTCCTATATTTATCAACAGCTGACATTAAATTAAGCAATAAGGTACGAGAGGCATCGATTCACTATGATTTTACAACAGCTAAGCTAACAGCTAACCCCCTTAGCTTGTATAAAACGGTTACTACCTATACCTGGCGAGGTTTCATGAAATGGAAACACAGCACCAAAAAATGAATTTACTTTTTGCTAACAAATAATCATTCTTCCATCAAACAATGAAGTTCTTCAGCAACATTCAGCAGAGCGGTTGCCAAGAAACACAGACGCACTGGAAGACATGCTTAGAGACTGAGGAGATTGTTAACATTTATATGGATATCGCAATTAATTGAGCAATTGTTGAAGTAGTGTTCAATTATGTTTGCACTCCTCTTTGCTGCTTCAGGGCTGTTTGAAACGACAGGTATTTCGGGATGCAACTTTCGGGATACTGCTTCAACTTAAATCCCAGAAGGCTCTCTTTGCTTCTTTGGCCGGCATGTTTTTTTTTTTTTTGGGCAGTCATTGAATGACAGAATAGCGTACTGACCATTCTCGTCCAGGCAGATGATCAGGTGTGAAATCAGCAAATGGAGCACAAGGTCTGGTTAAGTGTCCCGACTTTGTTTCTTGACTTTTCCAGCTCTTCGATTTCTCTCTCATTATTTTCAGCTTGTTTCCTTTCTTTTTTATCTTCCTTCTCTTAACATCCATCTCTTCAAAACACTTATTAGCCCACTTAGTAAATACATTCTCAACAATTTAGCAATCTATGACTAATTGCTGCAGTGATAATATTGTAATGCACTGACAGCTGTGTGTTATTAGAGTATTCTATTGTTAATGTTATTATTATAATTACTTGAAAAACTTAATAACAAGACCAAGAGTCTCCAGCCATGCTAGCAGCTCTGTGAGGCTGTGCTTGAGATGAATGCTAACTTTAACGTGTTAACATTAATTTTGCTGATATTTGATCAAAATGCAAAGTAAGGAACAAATAAATAGTTTGACCACATGATGGCGCTACATGTCTCAAAGTGATTACAATTCATCCTCTGGAGACCATGAATGCATGCACACTGCATTCACTGCAATCCACACAACATTATTTTATAACAATAATAAGTTGTCAAGCTCATCGTGGCGTGATGTCAGCAGGAAATAGATTTTCAAGATTCAAAGTTAATTCATTTCAGTTTAGTCTTTCATCAGACTTTTGGGTGTGCCCCTGTGGCCTAATGGTTAACAGACATCTTACTACTATATCTCATAAATGCATAAACTGCCCTACAAATCAGACTTCACTTCTCTGTGAGTTTGTGATACAATTAGTCTGGTTTAAATGTAACCCTCTGCTTGCTAATGGACGATGACTCATAACTTTGAGCCCTTTTTGGAAGGACAGGTAAATTAACAAGAAGTTTATTTTGATAAAGTGAGAAAAGCGACAATAACCACAAGTTGAACAAAGTGACACACAGATAGCTGCATCTCTTCTTCCTCTTGTTCAATTCATTAGAGAGGAAAGTGCGGGGAAAATAGACACTGCCGGCTTCTGCTCTACCCAAACATAATGAATTTTCCATCACTGGAGCAGCTCATTGATTTTTTTTTTCTTCTCCATTTTACCTGTGTTTTTCAATCTTTGAAATAATAGATTTAAAGCTATCTTTAAGCTAGTTTTTCTATGTAACTGTAATGCCTCAAAAAGTTCTATACCCTTAACTATCTTTCTGAAGTGGTTCCTCGCAGCATTATATCTGGTTCTATATCAAACACTACTTCTGTGTTGAGAGTAGACTCTCTGCTTGGCATCTTCAGTAGCAAGCTGAGCTTTCTTGGATGCTGTCTTTCTCTCTGTGTCTCTCTCACCAAGCTGTAAAATATGCATGGAGGAGGGAAGTGATGAGGTGGTGGAGGCGGGGGTATAGGGATGCTCTTGGCTTAATTAAGTATTTACAGCACCCCACACCACCTGGACCATGGGAGAACCACTGAGAGAACGAATAGAGACAAAGAAGAACAGAAACAACCTGAGAGGGAAATAAATTAGTGGGAGTGTAGGATGGGGGGGAAATGAAACATGCTGATGATTAAACCCTAAAGCGTATATGTGTCTACTTTGTGGCGCTCTCTCCTGGTTTAGTTTGGGAAAATGTGATCTGAACCCCAGGGAGGGCTAATCATCAACACATTTGTAATGGTGGAATAATTGTGTGTGTGTGTGTGTGTGTGTGTGTGTGTGTGTGTGTGTGTGTGTGTGTGTGTGTGTGTGCGGCATACACCCATATCTGAAAGGAACTGATTAAGGAAGTGGGAAGTGAGCTGTACATGTAGATGTGGTACTACCCTGCAGCCAAGAAGCCTCAAAGCAACAGCCTAAAAAGATTGAAGCAAACTGAAACAAAGATGATCGACTGTAGCATTAAGTTACTATGAATACTCACAGTCAATATATCTCTGTACTTGTTTCTCTCAACATACTGTGCTGGCGTTATGTTGTCATTAATTTTAGTACATCATGTTCCCTATGTTACCTCATTCTCACTTTAAGCTAAAATCCCTTAGACTTTCCTCACATGAACCTATTTATTATTGCTGGCATTTTTTCAGCACTAGCAATTCAACATATTTCCAATTTGTAATTTAGTAATTTTTTTACCGGCAAAATGTTAACTCAAGCTTCCCTAACTAGCTTTTTCAAGAGTCTTCATCAGCAGGAGTTTACAGTGAGTGAGGAGGATGTGGCTGTCAACTCAGCCATTTTTCAAATGCCTAAAAATTGATGCGTTTACATTTTTTATGTTGGCATGCTTTTTCTCTTTTGTAACAAATTACAGTTTTGATGCTATCATGACCCAGTTTCCTCACAGGAAACATCAATGCCTCAACTTCCACCATCACTTATTATTATCTCCCTGACTGCTCTGCCTCTTCAATGCAGTTTTGAAGATAAACATACAGTTTTACTTCCATTGCACATTGAGTCCATGTGCAGAGAGGAATGGAGGGACAGAAACAGGAGACAGAGGGAGGAGTGTGAGGTGTGGATGTTGAATCTATGATCTATGATTAAAGAAGCTATGGAGACTCTTTTGATTTGCTTTCCTCTCCTCTTCACTATCCAGCTCTCCTCTCTTTTACATTCATTCAATTAATGTTATCCATGAACAAAAAGTACACACATATACATATACATATATATATATATATATATATATATATATATATATATATATATATATATATATACATACATACATACATACATACATACATACATACACATACATACATACATACACACACACACACACACACACACACACACACACACACATATATATATATATATATATACATACAAACATGCATGCACATAAGTAAAGCCACACATGCAGCCACACATGCAGACGCAAACAGACTTATTAATATACATAGCAATTAGTGCTGGGCAAGTTAAAGCGTTATTATCGCGTTAACGCATTAATTAATTAACGGCGACAATTATTTTATCGCAGGTTAACACAGTTTTTATTTTATTATTAAGCGGACATTTTTAACACAAGAACCGGTGTTACGGTTTAACCAGGGACCCTGTTAACTGGAGACCTTCAGCCCGTCTCTTCCTGTTGCCTTCACCTACATTCCCCTGGGTCCTAAGTCCCTCCTTGTACAGCTTCTTATCACCCTCTATGTGCCAACGTACATTTATAACAAATACCACACATATTACACGGTAATCAGCGTTGCATATATGTCTGACCAAAATACCCAAAAAAGGAGTTTTTGTTTGGAATATGTACAACAAGCATATCATTTAGTTATCGCTACTGAGAATTTAACAAACATAAAAAAAGAAAAAAACATGAGTAGGTAGGTTTGTTGTTTTCATGGTGTACATTTGAAATTGCATTTATTACATATATGAAGACAAAGTTGTGAACACCGGCTGAATATCTATTATCAGAATCATTATAACTGTATTTTATCTGTTACTGTGTAAAGGGAATACTGCTGTTAAAAAGAACCTGATTTGTTTAAAGTGTTTGCAAACCAAATGTTATTGTACTTTTGTTCATATAGCAGTACTTTTAAAATAAAAGTGCGCAATACACTACTTTTGAATTCATTGAATTTTGCGCATAACAATGCGATTATTCGACAATTCGCGATTAATCGCGATAAAAATGTTTTAATCGCAATTCAAAATTGTAATCGTTGCCCAGCACTAATAACAATACACACAATATACATACAAGTATATTATATGGAAACAAAAACACAAATACTAAGCCCATAAAATCACACTCATATAAAAAACTAGCTATAGAATACACAGTTTAACATATATGACGAACAAATTGTCAACAGCAGGTGTGGTGTGGTAGATCTACTCTACGTGAATGGTAAGGGCAATTTTGTAGCGCCTTTCTAGACTTACGACCACTTAAAGCTCTGTACACTACACCAACCTTCACCCATTCACACACACATTCAGTGAACCAAATAAGGTTAGCAGACACCTTGAATATAGTTAAAACAAAAGTTCACAACCACAGTCCTGTAGAATACTGGCCTGTCAGACTTTTCCCACATAATGGAGCAGCAAAGCCCTCTGGTGCGCTGGCTACTAGCCCCCCTTACATCTTCAAAAGATGTGTGAAGAATTTTAAACACCCCCGGACTTTCACACCAGCACCTTCTTTATGTGAGTGTATGATTGCTGTGAGAGTAAATGGATTCAAAGATTCAAGGATCATTTATTGTCATTACGCAACACAGGGATGCACAACGAAATTCAGTTGTAGCCCATTTGTAACACAACAAACACGTGACACGCGAAACAAAACAAAAACAGTAGTAAATTCCTGTCATGCATTTTTAAAATTTGCATAATAAGGAATGCAAACAGCAGCAACAAAAACAATTCTCTGGTCAGATAATATGGCCGACATCTTCACATTAAAAATTCAACAAGAGGAAAGCATTGTCCATCAACTGTGACTGTGTTTGAGCACCACGCATCATGATGTGAACACAGAGACCACCCCCTCTCGTCCCACTGGAGTCCTGCTGTCCGCCTGTCAAGTGCAGCTTGATCCGGGATCAATGATGGAGCCAGGTCTCTGTGAAGATGTGGGCTCAACAGTCAGCGACCTCCCGATGCTTTCATCCATCTTATTTTTCTGGGACCGGACATCAGACAGCCAGGAAAAGGCTGGGTAGTGGAGCGGCCTTAGGTCCGAGCTGGATTAGCTTAGGTTCCACCTCAGCTCTCCTCCCTCTCCTCCTTCTCCTCTCTCTCCTCCCTCTCCTCCCTGGAGCAGTTTGCTAATGTTTGGTCCGGTAGGTCTGGCTGGTTGGTCGGCCATGAGAGGTGATCGCCTCAAAGTCCGCTGTATTTAATCCAGTTGCCACACTTCCTTTACAGATGTTGATGAATGTATTCTGTTATATGCCATTAGTGATAAATGGGTACTGTAAACTTTAAAAGCAAAAATTAGGATATAAATACTTATGGAATTTTGATGGTTTACTTTGAATGTAGATAATCAGTATTTTTTGAGGATGAAGCTTTAAATAGCCAACATTTGAACCAATATATAAAATACCTGGATTCAAGCCCTGGTAATTGTAATTCCAGTATGTAAAAAAATATTTCAATATATGACCTGTTTTTCCAAATCAATGTTTCAGAAGCCTCTTAAACTTGGTTTAGCAATCACTAACTTCACCAAAGATCAGTATATTATGTGACAATCATTTCTGGTAAACATTAAATTCCATCCATCAAATCACAAATGAATGGCACTGATTGCCTGATATTTGAAGCTCTACGTATATTTCTAAAAAAGAAACACTTGCACTGAGGATTCAAAAGCGAAAAAAGCGCACATCTGCTCCTCTCAGTTTGAGGATCAAAAAGGTTTACTGAGTATTTCATCGCTCAACTTGGAGCAACAGAGTCTTAAGAAGTGTTCTGTCAGCCTGCAGTCATCACAGTGTTTAGTAATGCAGTGCAAATCCTAACATCTTTGCCTAATCTACAAGTACCCTCTGTTTACTTTGATGCAGTATCAATTTGATCTCTATTTAAGGCCTACATGCAGACTAGAAGACAGAGAGGCAAAATCAGATAAGGTAAATATTATATAGTGTCCTCAAGCAAGACTCACAGTCAGAACTCATTGTGGGTCTTATGTTCAGCCATCCTCTTTCTTCTTCTTCCATTGCCAGAAACTCCAACAGCTTTACATTCTATCTTTGGAAAAATAATGCCCTCCTCCTGTTTTGTGCCATTGCACAGATTCCTCTACATTAGTGCCCAAACATTTTCCCTTGGAGGGCCAAAACTGAAACTCAATAGTGGGTCACGGGCCAAAAGCAAACACAATTGTATTGTATTGTTTCATTAAAATACTCAATGTTTACAGTATCAGAATCAGAATTTGACTCGGTGGATGGTGCATAACATTAAACAATCAACACAGTGCAAAATACAAGACATGATTTAAAAATAGAAACATATTGAAATTTACAATAAAATATAAAAAATATGGTAAATAAACAAACAAACTCGTATTAAAACGAGTATATTATTAAAGTGTCAAGTGTATATTAATAGGGAAAGGAGTGCAAAGGGTGTTAAAGAAGAAATTGTCCTGGGGATGTAAGTGTCAGGGTCAGTGGGGGTCCCTGGCTTTGTTAATGAGTCCAACTGAGGATGGGAAGAAACTGTTCTTATGGCGTGAGGTCTTGGTCCTGATGGACTGCAGCCTCCTGCCAGATGGAAGGTGCTCGAACAGTTTATGTCCAGGGTGAGAGGAGTCTGCTACAATCCTTCTTCCTCTCTTCAGGGTCCTGGAAGTGAACAAGTCTTGGAGGGACGGCAGATTGCAGCCGATCACCCTCTCGGCAGAGTGAATGATGCGCTGCAGTCTGCCCTTGTCCTTGGCGGTGGCTGCAGCGTGCCAGACCGTGATGAAGGAGCAGAGGATGGACTCAATGATGGCAGTGTAGAAGTGCACCATCATTGTCTTTGGCAGGTTGAATTTCTTCAGCTGCCTCAGGAAGTACATCCTCTGCTGAGCCTTCTTGGTGATGGAGCTGATGTTAAGCTCCCACTTGAGGTCCTGGGTTATGGTGGAGCCCAGGAAGTGGAAGGACTCCACAGTGTCAATGGGGAAGTCACACAGGGTGATGGGTGCAGGCGGGGCTACGTTCTTCCTGAAATCCACAACCATCTCCACTGTCTTTAGAGCGTTGAGCTCTAAGTTCTTCAAACCGCACCAGGTCACCAGGTCACCAGGTCACCAGGACTAGTGACTGGAGGTGCAGCTGTTTGTGTACAGGGAGAAGAGCAGAGGGAAAAGAACGCAGCCTTGGGGGGAACCGGTGCTGATGGTCCGGGAGGCTGAGACATGTTTTCCCAGCTTCACGTGCTGCTTCCTGTCAGACAGGAAGTCTGTGATCCACTTGCAGGTGGAGTCAATAAGTGTTTATTTATTTCACTAGAAAAATGTAAAAACAGATTCTATCTTGCAGGTTATCAATGCTTCAATGTTATCAATACTTCATGTTAATATCTTAATATTAATGCAGCAAAAGTGTCAGTCTGATTTAAACAAAGTGCTTGTGGATTGTCTAACATGTAGGGGTGT
Source organism: Cebidichthys violaceus (assembly GCF_023349555.1). Classification (NCBI taxonomy): domain Eukaryota; kingdom Metazoa; phylum Chordata; class Actinopteri; order Perciformes; family Stichaeidae; genus Cebidichthys; species Cebidichthys violaceus. The sequence goes on along the minus strand of NW_027176361.1, from coordinate 12,237,202 downwards.
CACAATTTAAATTCTACGTCAGAAATGGGCGTAGATTGTGTAGATTGATGGGCGATTCTCTCCACAGCTCAAAGCTAAAAGGCGACAAAGTGTAGCGTTAAGGATGTCACAGTAAAGAAATTGGCTCAACAGCACCATATGTAATATCATTACTAAATTTATCCTGATTTTAGTGCTTTATAAATAAAGTGTATTGTTAGGCTATTATTAGGTATATTGTTTTACCCAAAGGTGAATAATGTTCCACTCTTTCAACCAGAAAAACAAAAACAAATGTGCAACACTCATCACAGCGGCTCATCATTAAACACATGGGTTGTGCCGGTTGCTTGCCATCCCCTGCGATTGGCTTGTCAACATGGCAATTTTGCAGTTGTAGACAACATTGTAAAATCCTCCTGCTTTCCTAAAGTCGCCAGTGTGGTAATATTTTGCCTTCCCTGTGAGTTATGTCAGCAACGGACATGTCGTTGACACAAAATACTGAACTAATTTTTTCCGTCTGTGTACCGGCTACATAGGCAACATGATAAATATGACAGGACATATTTTCAGGCATCATAAACAAAAAGATTTGACTAGGAAAAGAACAGGATGTGATGGATTTTCACATGTGAGGACACTCAAGCTGTAAAGTACCCATCTGCCATCTAGAATAGAGGTCTTCAACGTTTTTCAGGCCAAGGACCCCCAAACTGATAGAGAGATGGAGCAGGGACCCCCTACTATACATATTATAAACATACCTTATTATTGTGCATTCAATACTAAGCTATTCAAATAATACACAGGTTCATATCTTCATGTTTTTATTTTAAAGGTACAGTGAGTAGGGTGGCCGTGCCACTGCCATTTAGAAACACACCTTGTATGATAATCAAGCATACAAGCTGTTCAAATTGATGTTTTTATTTTAAACATCAATGTGGAAATGAAAATGAGTGATGGCCTGTTACTGCCACTGCCATGTATAAACATACCTGTTATCTTGCATACAATACTGAACTATTAAAATAATGGACAGATTCATGTTTGGGAAAAAAATAAAAATGTCTAATCAACCCAAAATTTCGTGGACCCCCTGCAGTACCTCCCTGTTGAAGACCTCTGATCTAGAATATCTTATTTTAGCTGAATTGAACAGTTTGTTCCAAATTGACTGTTGAAATAAGTTATTGTTATTACATTGTATATACCACCGGGTATTTCGCACTAGGTATATTCCTCCCTAAAAATGTTGCCCATGTGTCAAGTGTGGTATAACCGCCGTTTCATGACAGAATTTCAATTTCAATTTCAATTTATTTTTGTATAGCCCAAAATCCCAAATCCCAAATTCTCCTCAGAGGGCTTTACAATCTGTACACATACGACATCCTCTGTCCCAGGACCCTCACAACAGAACAGGAAAAACTCCCAAAAAACCCTTTAACAGGAAAAAAGAGGAAGAGACCTCAGAGAGAGCAACAGAGGAGGATCCTCTCCCAGGATGAACAGAAGTGTGCTAGATGTCATGTGTACAGAATGAACAACATAACAGAGTTCGAAAATGGGAGAATGACACAAAATGACAGCTGTGCAGTACTACGGCCTCACATGGCTAAATCAGAATCATCTACCTGGTACATTTTCCCTTGCGTACTTCAACAACAATCATCAACTGTCTGGGAAAGTGGTCCATGAGTTGCCACTCAAAAACAGATGAGACGAGTTAGAGGGATGTTTGGAGCTCTAATATCAGCCATATTATAGTCCAGTCTCAGCCATAACAGACTGAAGGACAGACATCCACAGAGACATGGCACCAAGTGTGGTTATGGTTATGATTAAAGGAACAAGTTCACAATTTGCCACTTGATAGTGCATGGAGCAGTCCAGGGTAACAACCTACAGTTGTGGTCAAAAGTTTACATACACTTGTAAAGAACATAATGTCATGGCTCTCTTGAGTTTCCAGTTATTTCTACAACTCAGATTTTTCTCTGATAGAGTGATTGGAACAGATACTTCTTTGTCACAAAAAACATTCATGAAGTTTGGTTCTTTCATGACTTTATTATGGGTTAACAGAAAAAGTGACAAAATCTGCTGGGTCAAAAATATACATACTGCAACATGAATTAGCAATTTTGGTGACTTAGAAAGTTGTGTCAATGAAATGAGCTTCATAGCATGGCCTCTTAACTTCTTGTGAGTGATTATGAGTGACTACAGCTGGTGTCTTCTCTGAGGCCATTTAAATAGGGCTCATTGGATACAAACGCCCACAAACGCTACAATGGGAAAGTCAAAGGAGCTCAGCATGGATCTGAAAAAGCGAATCATTGACTTGAACAAGTCAGGAAAGTCACTTGGAGCCATTTCAAAGCAGCTGCAGGTCCCAAGAGCAACAGTGCAAACAATTGTTTGTAAGTATAAAGTGCATGGCACTGTTTTGTCACTGCCACGATCAGGAAGAAAACGCAAGCTATCACCTGCTGCTGAGAGAAAATTGGTCAGGAGGGTGAAGAGTCAACCGAGAACCACCAAAAAGCAGATCTGCCAAGAATTAGAAGCTGCTGGAACACAGGTGTCAGTGTCCACAGTCAAGTGTGTTTTGCATCTCCATGGACTGAGAGGCTGCCGTGCAAGAAGGAAGCCCTTGCTCCAAAAGCGGCACTTTAAAGCTCGACTGAAGTTTGCTGCTGATCACATGGACAAAGATAAGACCTTCTGGAGGAAAGTTCTGTGGTCAGACGAAACAAAAATCGAGCTGTTTGGCCACAATGCCCAGCAATATGTTTGGAGGAGAAAAGGTGAGGCCTTTAACCCCAAGAACACCATGCCTACCGTCAAGCACGGTGGTGGTAGTATTATGCTGTGGGGCTGTTTTGCTGCCAATGGAACTGGTGCTTTACAGAGAGTAAATGGGATAATGAAGAAGGAGGATTACCTTCAAATTCTTCAGGATAACCTAAAATCATCAGCCCGAAGGTTGGGTCTTGGGCGCAGTTGGGTGTTCCAACAGGACAATGTCCCCAAACACACATCAAAAGTGGTAATGGAATGGCTAAATCAGGCTAGAATTAGGGTTTTAGAATGGCCTTCCCAAAGTCCTGACTTAAATCCCATTGAGAACATGTGGACAATGCTGAAGAAACAAGTCCATGTCAGAAAGCCATCAAATGTAACTGAACTGCACCAATTCTGTCAAGAGGAGTGGTCAAAGATTCAACGAGAAGCTTGCCAGAAGCTTGTGGATGGCTACCAAAAGCGCCTAATTGAAGTGAAAATGGCCAAGGGACATGTAACCAAATATTAACACTGCTGTATGTATATTTTTGACCCAGCAGATTTGATCACTTTTTCTGTTAACCCATAATAAAGTCATGAAAGAACCAAACTTCATGAATGTTTTTTGTGACAAAGAAGTATCTGTTCCAATCACTCTATCAGAGAAAAATCAGAGTTGTAGAAATAACGGGAAAACTCAAGAGAGCCATGACATTGTTCTTTACAAGTGTATGTAAACTTTTGACCACAACTGTACATAACTGATATGATTTCTGCACCTGTCCATTATATGGTTTGTGATCTGGAAAAGTTTGTGAAACTAAAACACAGTTTGATCGCCTTCATGTTTAACTGAAATGGGGCGCTGTGGCCCAGTGGATGGAGCTGGTCGTCCTTTAAGCAGAAGGTTAGTGGTTAAGTCTCCGGTTAAAATACACATAGACATGACTGAGTGCTACATACAGGACTTATACAATCTCTACTGTTTATTGGATAAGTGATCATTGGATTGCATTCTTTTTGGAAAGGAAAAGACCAGCGTCAAACACTAAAACTCTATCAAAGACAGTGAGTAATACTAACTGGCTGATACCCAGTTGTTTGGGTTGAATCCACCTAGGCCACTAACGGTTATAGTTTCTCAACTGTGCAGACACAGATTGTGTGCCTCTGTAGACCACCGCTGATCTAAAAGGGACTCAGCTCATTAACTCAGCTGCCCTCAAAAACTTTCCCCTCTCTGTGCTGTTAACTTTCCCCCAGTGTGAAACCTGACATGTTGATCTACACCACCTGACAGAGCAAGACGGCAAACCCATTCATCTTCCCCCTTCTTCCTTGTTTGATGCTACAGCCCTGGGACTTCAAAGCATACAGGCCAGCGGATTGTGGCTGTCCACACACCACAAACTGACAACTACAAGGATCTGAGGTACACTCCACACATAATACCTACCAAAACGTGGTCAGAGGTCCTCTTGGAAACATGCTAATTTCTGCTTTTTGGACAATGACGCCAACTGGCAGCTTTTTCAGTCTCTGCCAATTTAGGTTGAATTCAGATTAAAGTTCTGAAGCGGGGAATCTGCAGCATTTTATATATATATATATATATATATATATATATATATATATACTGCAAAAATTAAAACATTAACAGGGGAAGGAATAATAGGCTTTGTGCATTATTCATATCTGTCATACAGGAGGACAGGCAGCCAGAGCTAATGAGAGGCCGGAGCTTTAAAGTCATGGAGCCCTCAGTGAGGTGAATGGCATTAATGAAGTACCACAATTAGACGTGTTTTGCCATATGTGAATGCCTTCTAATTTTAGCCAGTGTTATGAGCCCTGTCTCGTCTAAGTTTTTATTAGGATTTGAATTTAATTAAGTTTCCTCCACAGCCTTATCTAGAAGAAGGTCAGGCTCAACTACATAGCAGTCCCCCAGGAGCTGGTAGGTCGATGCAGAATACAGAGGACATTAATAATCCATGAGCTTGTATGTAAGAGTGCAAGATATACTTGTTGTGAAGTGGAGTGGAATGGATGCATTGCCTTTTGCGCCGCTCAAAGCAAGTGACGTGTGAAGTGTTTTGGCGAAAGGCCGCTTTGCTCTGCCAGCCAGACTTGACCCCTTTCCCTGGCACTGCCGGTGCCCGCCGTCCTGCCCTATGCCATGCTGATATGCTATCTGCCCAAACAGATGTCTACTTTGGCCTCGCAGCGCCACTCTCCGGTCCCCCACTTTACCAGCAGCTGCCTGCTGATGTTTTGACCGCCGTAGCGCTCTGTATCACTCTTGTCTCCTTGAGGAAGCACAGCGGAGAGATAACCGAGACCTACGCTGACCTCGCTGTTAAAAGGAAGCCGCTTGCCGGTGAAAGGTCTGCGTGGGTCTGGGACAAACATGACATAAAGACATCGAGCAAGAGCAAACATGGTGTAAATGTTTGGCCTACCTCCACAGTGAGCTCTCCAGCACCTTGGTGGAGTCAGCGTGGTAGTACTTGGTCAGGATCAGGATGACCTGTAACACAAGGTGGAGGAGAGAGACACGTGTAAGCTACTACTGAAGAAAATGACTGGTTAGTGCAGTGCTTCTTAAAGTAAGAAGTGGATTCTCCAAGGAGGCTGTAGTGAAAATAACGTTGAATGATAATGGTTTGTGTGGGAACAATAAACAAACATGAGCGCCCTGATGCTAGCATAGCTATATTGCTAACCTGAAGCTACACCATTCACCTTGACTTATTTTCCTACTACTTTCCTTAATATTGTTAAAGACTGATAAACATAAATCCATCTCCGCGAGGATGGGCATGACAGAAAAAGTTTGAGAGCGACTGAAATCAGGGCCCTCACCAGGCTGTTCAAATGACTTGTAAATCAAAGCAGACACCAACAACCACTAAAGCAATTTTGATAGCACATGAAAAAGTCAAGTATTTGTATTCATCTAGATATGTTTCTATTGTAACTTATACAACTGCTCAATCAGACTTTTATTATTTATTTCAAAAGCTTTGTGTTTTAGTTTCCCTAAATATATAAAAATATGTGTTTCTCCATGTATGAATTTATCCGACTGTCCGTCTGAATACATTTTCAAACCTGTTTTAAAGCTTTTAATTTAAAGCATTCACAATTGCCATTGATCTCCAATGCTAAATGACAGTACTGGCAGCTATCGCTTGGGCTAATGTCCAACTGAATACTGTGCAAACTACAGTGGAAACATACACGTCTCATCCTGTTGTGTCTTTAATCGCTTTACAATTTTTCAATTTAGTGTTCTGGAGTCTTTGGATGCTTTCGTAAGAGCGCAATCTGGCAAAAAATGGACCGTTTGTTAATTTGTTGCGCTGTTGTAACGCACCATTCAGTTATTCAGAGGACCACAGTGTCGGAGCGGCAGACATAGCCTACATTTTTCATAGGAATATTGTTACAGTCTCATGTCTCATCATAATCATTGTCATCCTCACTGGCAAGCTTTTCTTTCATCCGTTTCTTAGTACCTGTTCACACATTTCTATAGAAATAGAACACCCTTGCTCTAATTTTAGGGCAGAGCATCAAATTGGATTTACGTAAGAACCCTTTGGCTGCTTCCAAAATTCCATTCTCACATGCTATTTTTCAGAATTGTGTAGATTGATCCATTTTTTATGTGTATAGAATGGAGAAAACAGCATAAATACTGCAGTACTACTGCAAATAAATACATATTTGAATACTTTAATCAGTGGGGTTTCACTCACCATTGTCTTACCTTCTTTGGCAATAGATAGTGACTTTACAAACATGTATTTAAATGAAAACCTTCACGATTGCCACTTTAAGATTCTATAACATTTCTCATGTTTATTTTAATTTTAAAGGAACAAACATTTGCAGATTTTAAACAATAACAAAGATATTAAACTACTTTTAATCAGTAGTTATATTTTACTGCGCCATTGATCTGTCAATAGACCTGCATACGTGTTTGGCCAAGATTTGATCTAATCTGTCGTCTGCATTTATATTTCAAACCAAGGCAGCCTTCATCAGGGAACTTCATCTGCACTGGTGCATATTTTTATGCTGAGTATTGTTTGAGGGTGCTTGGAGAAACTATTGGCCAGAACAAATAACATTGTTTGCCACTATGATTCTAGAGAGAGCTCACACAGTGCTTCCCCCATTCTTACTCCTAGTCTCCATAATCTTGCTATGCAAGCAAGATTATATATTTAGTTGAAACACATTTGTCTTTGGCGTATTTGATTATACAATCTAAAATGTATAGTATGGGTCACAAAAAAATGCAATAAATAACGATGCATCATTCATGTGTGGTCCGGGGCACACACCCCATGCCTGTAAACTGGATCAGAGACTCTTGTCTTTCATACTTCTGAGCACTCCTTTTTTTGACAGCTAGGTCTGCTGGGATTTGTGTTGCCATGGCAAGATTGCCAGTGGGTCAGGCAGCGTGAGGGTGGGGGGGACCCTGGAGGTGTGATTGACAGGCCTGCTTGCAGTCCTAGGTTGTGAAACGAGAGAGAAACCCAAGCCTTTCTCTGACAGATGGGTTTTGATAGGCCAAGGCGGTTCTGCCCAGAGGCAGCTGCCAGTAGCAGGCCAGGTTGAAGGAGGCAGCTCCCACGGAGTGGAGCTGCAAACTCTGTGCAATAGATACACTCCTGATACATTTTAATGTGGACATAAAGCACAGCCTGTATCACCATATTCTCTGCGGTGGTAGTACATTATTATGACTCTTTTACGCTGCACCTTTCCTTGAATTGTTGGTGACTTGCAGAACAAGTGCATGAACATTTTACAGTCTCTGTGGCCTCTGAGAAAATGAAAGACAGATATTCAAGAGCTCAATATTTGCTCGCTTTCATTGTCAGATAGTATACAAGATTTGCTGTCTGACATAGTAAAATATCTGGCTGCACCTCCAAACATTTTCTGAAATATGTTTTCGTCCTGTCACGTAAACAAAGTCCTGTCACGATGTATAGCCTGCTAAAATCTAGCATATAGTAGTGCCCAAGGCTTTCACCAAACAGCCTGTAGCATCCAGCATCAATTAGTATTCAAATAGAAAACCTCAAGAAGTTCCACTGAGGCGGTGCTGGACTTGAACTGTTTCTTGAAAGAGTTTTCTTCTGCACAAAACTTGGTTAAAGTAGAAAACCACCGCTGGGGACATACAGAATGAGCTTGAGAGCTCTAGACCAATTTCTACAACACAGGCTGCCATCAAAGCCACTCAATGGAGTCTCTAGGCACTTGGCTCAAAGCAACTCAAACTCAGGAGTTCCAACCCTGGTGGAACTTGGCTTCCAATGATGTACATAGAGTCCAAAAAACCGGAACAGAGAACATTTTCTGGAGCAGCAGGCTGCTCGCCTGGGATGATAACAGCTCTAACAGATGCAGTGACAGCAAACAACCTGATTTTTCTCTGCCTCTAACTGTCATGAAACTCTCTCTTTGCTGATGAGGAATTAGACAGTATCCAGATCTGAACGAGCCACTGTGTGAGTGTTCCACAAGTGGTCGTTGGCCTGTTATGACTAAACTGGTGTCTCTGGAAACAGGCTGTCCGCCTCTGCACAGCTGTCCTTCTCCTAATGAGATACTGGTGCAAAGCTTAAGCCTATACCGTATGTAACAGCACTGGTCCCTTGATTTAAGGATTAGATCCACCCTGCTGCACACGTATGTGTCTCCCAGACCTGATCTTGCTTTTTCTTTAGCTTTAGCGACTGTGGCTCAGTGGAGACCAGGGTCGTCCTTGGGCAAGACACTTGCCAAAATTGCCTACGGTGTGTGTATGTGTGATAGAGTGTTGATGAGCAGGTGGCACCTTACATGGTAGCTCCTGTCATCAGTGTATGAATGGGTGAATGATGACATGTAGTGTTAAAGTGTTTGAGTGGTCAGAAAGAATAGAAAAGTGCTATACAAGTACAGTCCATTTACCATTTTACCATTTAAAGACCCAGAGAAGGGAAACATTTTCCCAGTTTGAATCCTGTGTATCTGTCTTAATGCTTCAATTATCTCATATATGGCAAATATAAAAATCCACATCAAAACCCTGTCTTTTCTTTTCTGTAAAAGGGTTTCAAATCTTTGATAACTGAAAAATAACTTACAAAAATTCATCCAATCAAATGAGACTTTGAGTGACTTGCTAGCCACACCAGTCATATAAAATTGCACTTCCCCATTTGTGGATCGTATTAGCTAACCAAGCAATATGGAGAGAGAGACGGGAAGAGATATCAACAGCAAAAACTTGTTTTTATCTCCAAAACTATGTGGCTAAAGTTGAATTAATCCAAGGGAAACGTTGTGGATTTTCAAATGGCTCTGTGTCACTACAACGCGGGCAGTACATGCAGGTGAGCTCCTGGAGCTCCCACTCACCTGTAGGCCAAACTCCTCCGGTAGTTTTGCATCATCTGCCAGATGTTCATCTACATGTACTGCCCGCGTTGCAGTGACAGAACCACGTGAAAGTTTCCTGTTCTTCTCTCCCTCGTCTTCCTCCTAACCCATTAGCAGGTGAGGTGTGTGGAGCTCTGTAGCTTTGTGGCGTGCTAAAATCAATGCTAATTTATAGATTCAACAGATACGGAGCAGCGTTCGCATTCATTTTGAGTTGAGTTTGTAGCCACCTGACAAAAAGAAGTCCAATATTTACTCCTACTCCTACTCCAATATTTACTACTTTTGCAAACTCTAGAGAAAAAAGTAAATCCACCAGCTGTTTGGTGCTGTCCAGGTAGTGCACAGCAGGTTTAACAAAGCTTTCTTGCTAAAAACAGCTGCTAGCTACTGCTGTTCATTAATATTGTAGGCCAAAAAATCGTAACAATAAGCCAAAGAAGCTAGAAGCCTTTGTAGAGTATAACTGCAGAATTAGGTGATACATCAGCTGTTTATACACAAATATTGATTAGTGTAGCTTAAGAGCAAATTGTGATTAGACCCGGAACTAACAATTATTTGAATTATCGATTACTCTGCCTTTTATTTTCTCGATTAAACAAGGAATCATTTGGTGTTTAAACTGTCAGAAAGTTGTGAAAAAGAATCATAATGGTGTAAAAGTGAGCTTCACCTACAAATAGTAAAGATGAATGGAAATATTTAGATAACACTTTATATTGAAAGATGAACTACTGGAAATATCTGTTTTGTGAAATGGTGTGTGAGGTTCTACCTCCCCCACATTCCTCAGGTCTGAATGTTGTGTGTGGGGATCTGAAGGAAGGGAGAGAGAACCTTCTGCCAATGAACTTAGTCGTAATAAATGTCCTAAATTTGTATTTCTTTAACAGAGAATGAAAGTGAAACTGAGAGGACTGACAGCTGCCAGGGCCCAGTGAAGCACATGCAGCATTGTGTTTATTCTGTGTTTTTATATATAGTTAATATTTGGTTAAAAAAAACAACAACCCTTTTCTATACTGAATTTAAGCTTGATAAAGCTTGATCTGCCTAATGTGAAGACAAACTACACTTCTACTCAAAAAGAGTTATTAGAAAATATAATTTTAGACACAATTACAATTTTGTAATTGTAATTGTGTAACATTATACTACTTCTGTGAACCTAAGACTCTGGTAAACCCATTTCAAGCACCAAAACAATTTGTCCACATGGGTAAAGGAATGGTTTCACAAGAGATTTAAAGAGTTCAACTTTTCATCTTTTGAGCCAAATGATCTCTTCCTACAGTGCTCGAGGACTACTGGGCGCCTCGGTGCAGAGAGCACTGAGATTCATTTTGCAGTCCCAGTGCTGGGTTCGAAAAACAGCTCCACATAAAAATGCCTTCCTACAGTCTCTAACAGCTTACATCCTTCCTCTGACACAAAATACATATAGCCTGCTGGTTACAAGTAAACCCTGAATACAATATCAATCTATAATTATAGCTCTCTAAATGTGTAACACATCAAACGCGCATCCAATTGATGATGTCAATAACATATTCTGCCTCTCTATCTCCATGTAGAGTCTTCAAGGCCTAAGTTCTGCTCAATTGAAAAATAATTTTTCTTTGTGGATAAAGTGGACAGGGCGAGGATGTATTCGGCCATAAATCACTACTGGCAGGAGGCAGAGAGAGCGTTTATTTGGCACCATCAAACATAGCCACATTGACAAAACCGCTGAACAGCACAGAAGCCAAATTCCTCTGTCGCCTCTCGTGTACAGAGCAGTGTGTTAAGACTACAACTTGGCAGCTTCTACCTTACAGCTTATTGGACTAAAGGGCAACATTGGCACGGAGTATTCAACCAGAGAGTTAAGGAAGACTCCCCTTTTTTCAAGAAATGACATGCCATTTAGTTGTAATTCAATGCAAACAAATCACGGGTCCATAGTTAAGTATCGGAAAACATGTCATGCTGATTTAGAAAAGCTCTGGGAGCTCATTGTTTTTATGAGCAATGACAGAAAACATTCTATGATGATTCCGATAACACACTTTAGGCAGGGTTGGTTATTTTAAGAAACTAGCAAGAGTACGCTAGGTTTTTAAAATGATCCAACCAAAAAACCCAGCCTAGTGATGCCAACTGTTTTCCAATGAAAACTAGCTAGCAGCACTAGCTTGAAAAGTTACTAAAACTATCAAAAATGTTGCCAAGTTGGCAACACAGCCCGTCCCTTCAGGCCTTCCTCTAAAGCCACTCCCCCAAATTATCTTTACAAGCATGGCAGGTAGCCCGTCTACTTCTTACATTCAGGCCGAATGAGATGATTGAACAGGCGACAGCCTCAGGTACCAGATTCTTTGATTCATTGATTGCTGTCAGGATCTAATGAGAATTAAAACAAAAATATCAAATGTGTTTTTGAAGAAGATTACCGACACTGTTTTGAGGTTCAATTCAAAGTTACAGATTATGTAAAGGTGTGTGCATCTCTATAATAATTTTCTCTGTTTTCATGTGTGTGTGTGTGTGTGTGTGTGTGTGTGTGTGTGTGTGTGTGAGAGAAGAGAGAGAGAGAGAGAGAGAGAGAGAGAGAGAGAGAGAGAGAGAGAGAGAGATTTTTTACTCTCGCTTTCTCACACACACACACACACACACACACACACACACACACACACACACACACACACACACACACACACACACACACAGATGGCGTCAAAGTCTCATTCCCCAAATATAATCGCTATGGAATTTACTTTTGGGGGAAAATAACAAAAACGATTTCCTCCCTTTTATTACACACTGTGATTAATTATTGATGTGTGTGGTCTGCTTCTGGAGAATGTGTAGCACCGGGAGGGATGAGGAGGGGGTGTCACACACTTCCAAATACATGTATTTCCCTGTTTTCGCTTTAAAAATGAATGACCGCATTCTTTCTCGAGATCCTCGGAGTCTGTCTGTCTTTATTTCACCCCAGTCCCTTTCTTTCTTTAAAGCGTTCTCCCTCTGTCTCCTCAATGGTTGATTTATAGCATACAGCTGATGGGAATGTCTCTGGGACAAACAGCAGTTGTCAAGCTGGAGTTCATGAGAAGCTCAGCTATGAGCTTGCCTCTCAATGGGGTCTCTTGTAGTTTCTGTATGAAGTCATCTGTGGGTCCTGACCGCCCTGTTGACTTTTACCCAATAAAAGCCATTAGGCCCATTGTCCACTAGCTTACAATCAAAAAACCCACAGTGGCTGATTATGTGGTCGTAAGCTACAATAAAGGGATATTTCCTCTACAACAGTTTGATTAGGTCAGCAGGTTCATCACAAACTTCCTTAATATCTAATGACGCATTCATTAGTCGCTGGCTTTGTTTTTAGCCATTATGGCAATGTGATGCCTTAATGGGACAGTTCACCCAAACTACACAAGTTTCCTAAACTTAGTGGTAAATAGTCATGCTGTGGGTTTATTTGTCCAGGTGTTGAGATAATTTTTTCCTTGGGGTTTACCAGGCGTGACAATGAACACTTACATTTTAAAAAACAACATCCACATTACTTTACATTGATGTCGTGCCTGTTTCTCCACAGACCTCATTGTGGACAGTTTCCATGAGCACTTTCTGGCAAAGAAATAGTCCCAATGTGTTCTGTTAATTGTACATTGACTTCATTTTTTTAATAAACTTTTTCAACAATGTGCGTGCACACAAACAAACTTCCATTCATCTTCAAACAAAGGAGGATTTGAAAAAGATATCTTACTACCTGGACAAATAAAATCTAACTAAACTATTTGCGCGGCTGGATTTCACCACGGGTAAGTGAGACACTATGCTTTTTTGTAATATGGGTAAAATAAACCTTTAGAGAAGTAACAATTAAGCATTATTGTCTTATTCCAAAGTCAAAAACCTTATCCAAAAAACATTTGGTGCCTCTACAACCCTGCCCTCGCTTGCTCAGGCAGATACATACACACACCTACTGTAGATAAAATAAAGTGCTTCAATCATCCAAATAGTTCCCCATTACCCTCATCCTTCCCGTTCCCGCCACTGACTCGTCAAATCTGGTCGAAGTCGTTTTTGACCGTGTTCTTTATCTGAGGCTATAGTGACCCGCGCACTCGTTGCCATTTTAACAGTAGCTTAAGATTGCCACCATTCATTAAACTGCTCAGGCAGAGAAGAGAGAAGGGTAATTACATGGACCTTTGCTTCTGCTTGCCTTTTGCTCTGTCCACACAGAAAGCTCCTGATCTCACTCGCAAGAGTCCATATACCTATGTGGAATGTTATTTCAACTTTGTTATTCTTTAAATTTCTGAAGATGTTCTCATCTTGTCAATTATTAGGCCTGGACATCTGTATGTCATGATACAGATATTGCAGTTTAACAGAATTTACCTCAATACGTTTCAGTCTGATTAAAAGTACTGAGAAGTGCTGAAAGTAGTCCCTGTAAACCCTGCAGCTGTTTAAGTAAACTGCATCTCAGTTGTACAATCAGACAGAACTAGAATCATCTTTTTAATAAAAGCACTTGATGAAAAGGGCATGATATGAACCTTGTAACTTGTTTTTGGCAAACATGTTTGAATATTATTTTGGACTCTATTTTGGTATGGTTAATGTTAGGATAGGTTGTTGGGCAACAAATCTTACAAAAGGACATATAACTTTAACAAAACTGAGAAATGTATTTAATTTAAATGTAAAACTATTTTTTTATGTGTTTTTCTAAAATATTTAGAATTTTAAAATAAATAACAAATAGATAGGCCTACTGCTAATGGTGATGGTCTTTAATCATAAGAACCACTCAATTGAAAAATGGACATTTAAAAAAACTGTCAATTCAGGGACATCATGACAAGCTAAATTAAACATAGTGTGCACAACATCATTGTCTAATGTAATAAAGTTTCCCTTAATCTATAAAGTTGGCTATTTTTGAATAAAATGGTCATTGGACCTGAAATGTACCACCATTTATAGAATGACTCACCAGATTCCATGTGTGCCATATCTGTACAACAGAGTAAAATGATACAATGACCGTAATGTTGGATTAATAAGTAGCAGGATAAGGAACAGCAGAACGTAATCATCCATCCCTTAAACCTGCATTATTATGTGAAATGTGAACAGCAGATGTTTCAATATGAATTTCCCTGCTACTATCTAAAATAATGGAAATTGTGTGCTTGTTTAGTTCATGTTGGAACTGAAAGGGACTTTCATGTCTAAATCTCCTTTTGATCCAGAATCCTTAGACACCTCCTGACTTTTTCATTTTCTTCCCCTAACGTCAAACAGGTCTTTTGTTGATTCCATCACTTCTATGATCTCTATGCTTCTTCAAGTCTCTGCGGTTTTCTTCCCTCTTTTCCAGCTTCCTCTGTTCCCCCATGAATATCTGAGCAATTGCTATAATTGGGCTCTGATCAAATTGACGGCTTGTTTTCTAAGAAAGAGGCTGGAACACAGGACTGACGATGTCCTTTGTTGTCCACAAATAGGCATGCGTCCTTCCCTGATTTTTTTTTTTTTTCTTAAATTATGGGGTGCATCCCCAACAACAACAGGCTATCTTTGGTAACACACATTACTGTAATCCACTGCAATCCCGAACACATATTTAACCACAAAACTTTTCATCCATGCAAACATATAGGCCTAATTGCAAGGTTGATTTTGCCTGTGGAGACTCAAGAGAAATGGCGATGCTCAATCTGACAACTAATTGGACCGGCCGGACTGATAGAGCTGAATTCCTTAGATGTGTGATAATCCACTGCTGGGAGCCTGAGGCCTTTGGGACGGAGAGAGAGAGAGAGTGTAGGGCAAGGGAGGAGAAGCAATAAAGACAGATATGAGATATAGAGGGAGACGGGGAGATAAAAGGAAGATGGTGAGAAACCAAGAGACAAAGAGACAAGAAAAGAGAGTTTAGAAGAGATAGAAGACGCTGCATGAAACAAAGAGAGGAAAAGAATAATTACAGTTAGAGAACAACCAAAAAAGATGGAGGGAAAAGGGAAGGGCTAGAGATTCATAGTGGAGAGAAACAAGAGAGTGAGGCATTAGAAATAAAATAGGACAGGAAGATTTGCGGTGTGAAGGCTGTAAGGGGATGGTAATCGATGAAGCCGAGGGATTGAGACGAGCCTTCTGGCCCTCAAATCTGTCCATTGATCTAAGCATCTTACTGGTGAGGAGGAGATGAGGTCCGACAGGGCTGCTGGACGGCGAACCCAACTTAACCCGGCTCTAAGTAGCCAGTGCTGGTCTTCAATGGAAAACCCGATGAGGTTCATGACCTTTCCGACATGTACTGTAATTCTCCAATGCAAACAGAGAAACAAGAGGCCATGCCTGTTTGTCTTTGCAAAGACCCAGTGGAATACAAGCATCCGATCATTCCTACAGTCTATTTGCTCTAGCTTGAGCCATGGTGGAACATACTCACACAGCCGTTTGGACAGTTTCGTAGCTGGACGTTCTGCGATGTTAGAGATTTTTAAAGATGATGATAAGTGAAAAGTGAAACTAAAAAGGTGCAAACAGGAGAGTGCAGATACTGCCCTAAAGCACAGAAATTTGCGATATTTATGCAAAAGTGCTGAAACAAATAGTGTGAGTACTTACTATATTACACACAAAAACAAAAAAAATGAATAAATCTCTGCTTTGAAGAAGAAATGGCTTGAAAGTATTGCATTGTTTCTATGGACACTGCAGTATGGGTCATTTGGTCTTGATTTCAATTCTAATCATGAGGAATACTTGGCTTTTGGATGACAACATATATCCACCTACATCTTCCCAATTTAGATTATAATCTTTCTCTTACAATACTGACTAGATAATCACAAAATGGGGGTAAACTGTTCCTTTAATCTTGAGAGTGCATTACCACCATATGCTCCCGGAGTGCTGAAGAGCCTCAGAGGCATCAGAAAGTACTCTGATTCTGTATCAAAGGATGCCTTTGATACAGAATCAGAGTGATTATCTGTGATGTTTCTATTTCTTTCATGCAGGCTGTTGCAGAATTACTGGTCTCTGCTGACTAACAGATACTGGCAGTGTCCCATCTGAAAGTCGGAATCACTAGAAGACTAAATAGATGGCTAAGTGGCTGAGGATGCCTCTCCTCCTTTCAGGTGGACAGATATTCTATTGTGTTCTTGTGTCTACCCCAAAAATGTACCGAAAGGAATATTTGGAGGAATTAATAAAATCAGCGAAAGAAGCCCAGGTGGAACTATGTTAATAATATCTGTCTGTTTACATGTGGTTGTACCATAACATCATTATATAATATTGTTCAATCAATGAAAGAGAAAGACCAAATAAACATGGATATTAAAATTGCAATTGTCTCTTTTTCCGTCCATATTTTCCTATCATTGTATCCCATGTATTGCTATTTGTCACGACTCCATGACTCCATCCAGTCAGTGGATGAAGGATGTTATCACAGAGTGAATCAATGCTAACAGATGCTATTGTTCACACAGGTAATAGGCCTCATCCTTCTTAGCGGTAGGAACCAAGAGTGCTGAGTGCATAAGAGATGGTGTTGAGATTAGTATAGAAAATATAATATTTTTTAATGACTCCAACATTGGATCATCAAAACAAAAGCTGAGTTGTCTTTTAGAAAATAAAACTTCTATGCCACTAACTTCATAAGGAACACATACACATATACACATATATGTGACTAATTTTTTAAATAATTGGGGTCGTGGCTGCGACAGACAGGCCTTACTAATGCATTGTTGGTTTTTGTATAGTACTCCCATGATTGGTAAATTGATATTTTATAAAATATTACTTTCTTGACTTTAATATAAGGAATCTGAGTTTAACAGATTCTGTTATCACCTGTTTACTTTCAACACACATTTGCATGCAGCTCTGTTTCTTTGTGTGTGTGTGTCCTGGCTCCCTTTACTGTAATGGTGGCATGGACAGGAGCTCCTGTTCTGGCTCAGGCTTCATCCCCTTCAGTGGATACAGCTGCTCGCCACAGTTGAACAGCTGTTGCCTCGGCATTATCATAACCCCCCTCCTTCTCTTGACGTTCCTGTTGCTTTGTCGTAACTGCCAATTGCCAACTCTATCTTCCCTAACCACCCTGAGCCCTTCACCTTTTACTTGTAAACACACTTTGTGCCCCACATTTAACAGAACAAAGTCTAAACCCACATCTCATGAACAAATCCTACTGTTAACAATCGAGTGAAGCCTGAGATTGTTTTGTAAATGGAAGTTAAAGATGACTTGGGTAAGTGGAGCAGAGCATAACAAGTATTAAATGCAACGTTAAACACAATGAAAATACTCTCTGGGTCTAATTTGGGCTAATGTATTCAGGGAGTAGCACTAATTACACTAAGGATATACATTATTTATCCAAGTAAATTATTATACACAGTGTGGTCCCTGCTCCCAACAACTGCTGTTCAAGCCCAGTTTATCCTACATGTTGGGCATAAACCTTCATGTATAAATGAGCTGTAAATAAACGGTAAATGTTATGGTGGTTGTTATTCATGTTTCCAATTCTGCTGACTCTTGAGGAGACTGAAACGCTCTCCCTGCGACATGTTCCATCATAGGGCAGTGTGTAATCACCTGTAAATGAACAGGGTTATTACAATACCACCAGTCAAAGCCAGAGGGAAATATTATGGGAATTACAAAATTGATTAAGAGTAACTTTTCAACATAAATGGTAGTCTGAAAAAGCACAGTTTAAAACCAGAGAGAACCTTAGAGGATCCCAAAGATCCTCCAGGTTTACACTGATCATTGGATATGAAGCCTCAGTGTGATTGATTATATATTGATTGTAGACTTCAATACTAGTTGTAGATGGGAAACACTTAACCGGAATTAATTACGACATTATAGTCCCAAATTACACTGGAACTTGTTAGAAATCATCTAGATCTAGTAAGACTGTCTGATTTTCTATGTTAAATCGTTTTTTACTACTCTTTAAATGTTCTATTATCTTTTCATCTAGGATATTATGTGTTTGGTGGTGTGTGTGTGTGTGTGTGTGTGTGTGTGCGTGCATTAGTCTGTCTGTCTGCTCACAGCTAATGTCAAATACTGCTTGACCATCAGCCGTATATTCTTTGTGCTCATCTACAACTATATGCTAATAAGTCTAACAGGACGTATTTTTGTATTGAACCGTTTGGTGCAAGACCTTTGGTTCAATGTGTGACATCCTTATGGTACGCCCTTTGACCCAAACAGCTGTTAATGTCTAAAGCTCGCAGACACGGAACAGAGATTCTGGAACAAGTTTCACGTCGGAAAGCACATGTTAGCTGTAGTATGCTAGTCGGTTCAGCCCGGTGAGCCAGGTCCATCAAGCTCAATAGATGACGATTTGTGTGTACTGGGTTAAATGTATATTACATTTTCATGACTTTTCTGTTATTTATTTATATTTATTAATTTTGTATTAACAATATGCCATTATTTAAGTAAGAATTATGATCTATGTAAACACATTAGGTCTAACAAGCTTGGTGCAACCAAACGGAGCGTTAACATGGATAATTGAGTTTGTTTTTTGGCCGTGAAGCTTCATTAATAGTCAGCTGAAGCAAGACACAATGTTTCAAGGCTGAGCCCATCTCGCCTCATCGGATCATTGCAGTCTGTCACTCAAACATTGTCACTTCTGGGAGAACCATTAATTGGAGTCCTTTTGTTCTGATTTGAATGGGGAGAAGCTTCAACATAACAGGAAGGCTTGAGAGGAAACACCACAGCTTGCTTCTCACCAGAAGCCAGGAAAGGAGGTCTTTCTAAAGTTGGGAAAAAGTTTTGACTATGTCGCACATTGTGAAACAATGTTCCATGTGTGGGCTGACTAATCACATTGAAGAGCAGACTGTAGTTTTCATGAGTCATTGCTGGCAGTTTACAACATCAGCAAAAAAATAGGGGGTGCAGTAGGTAGTGGCTGTGTCCCTGATGGGAGCACAATGGCTGTGATGTGGAGTTTCTAAGTGTTTAGGAAATTCCTCACAAATTGTACATAAGGACTGTTTTCTAAGTGGCAGCTATCGCCGTTAGTCATTATGGAAGCAATGCCACGTTTCATTATCAGCACAAAATGCAGTTGAGGCTTTCTGTACCAAGAAAAAAAAAGAAAAACTGTGAACTTTTGTTTTCCACACACGAGTCCACAAGGACACAAAAAAATTCAAAGTTTGTACAATATAAGACATCTTCTATCCTAGAAAATGTGATTTTGGGCTATATAAATAATATTTAATTGACTTAAAAACATTTTAAAGTAAGAAGTATGTGGTTCTATGTCGCAAGAAACCTCTGCATGAGTTCTGACAAGACCTGTCCAGATGTACTCAGAGTCAAGTCAATTTCATTTATGTAGCCCAAAACCCAAAATTTGATCTGTACATTATAAGACACCCTCTATCCTTAGACCTTAGGATTTTGTGGTTTGGTGTGTTTAGCTGTCAGGTAGTCTTTGGTGTCATGGATGTTCCGCGACACCAAAATCCCCAATCCCCTCACATCCAACCAGATCTTGAAAGAGGTTGTGTTTGGCCACAGACCTACACCCTGGCCACTGTCACAAGCCATCAGCACCTTCTTGCTATTAAACCCTTCCCACCACAGAGCTCTGGTCCTACTTTAATGCCCTGTCACACTTCATTTGGCCTCTAAGGAGGAAGAGGAATGGAGTGTGACGTGGGTGCAGGCTTTAACACATATATTGCAGCAGCACCTACATATACCTGTGCACTTGTACAGGAACACACATGAATGAAGTCAGAAGCTCATTTTGCTACTGTAAGCACTCTTAGAAACTATGCACAAAACCAGAATTTGCTCACAGTTTCCAGGTTTTGTTTGTTCTTCACTCTTCTTACTAGCTTTTTTCTATGTTCCATCTCTTTGTGTTGCCCCATTCAGGCTAAGACCACCCAGCTATAGAATGAGGTCAGAGAAAGTGTTAAAATCTAAACAAGTAGGAACCCCCTGGCTGCTTTACCCATTGAGGGACGCAAATGTACTGTGACGCGTGGCCAAGACGCGCTGTCCGTCAAACCGCAATGGAAAAGAAGTCCCTCAGCAGTGACTGAAAGGGCTTTTAAACTTTGTAACCTTTGTTCCAGGTCCAAGTCTGTGAAGTTAGCAAGGTTCTGCATCGTTAGGCAAACCGTATGAGGTGTTGTGCAAACCAAGCCTTGGCCAGGGGCTGATGTAACCGTCAGATGGATGGCAATCGCGGCGATGCTTGGTGTGGTGTGTTCAAAAGGAGACAGCTAAATAAAATAGTATAAAGCCTGCCTAGGTTTTGAAAAAGAAGCACACTAAGCGGAAACTGAATAGAACCATGTAAAATAAACCTCACAATTTAACGTACCTAACTTCTTAACTTTGTTAGCTTAGTGTTAGCTAAAAAACAAGATCAATCAGTCTAGAACCAATGACATTACGTTATTTCTTGAACAAGAAGATCAAAGTTTAGATCTAAATAGATTTCATCGTGAAGTACTAGAGTCCATTGTTTCAGAGGTTGGACGGTGGATTGTCTTTTTCTTAAAGGTGGACAATCTTCTGTTAATAACAATAATAATAATAATAATAATAATAATAGGAAATGTTTATATACTGAACACGACAGTTCAAGCAAAGGATATGTTTTCTAAAGGAAAGTACGAAGAACATATTTCTATCATTGGAGGAGAATTCAATGATGCTCCAGACAATAAAATAGATCTATAGATCTATTTTATTGTCTGGAGCCTTCTAGATATAGATTGATGAACCTCAGAGTCTGTCTATATATCAAGGGTTCAAGGGTCACTAACAGGCAGACCGTGGCAAACGTACCCACTCAAATCCCAAAAGAAGTCACAGGAAATATAAATTCTAAGAGCCCAATATGATCAGAATCCTAATACATACAACGCAATAAAGCCGCAGGTCAAGGACGATACAGTTACTTTTTTTTTTTTTTAATTAAGTACTATATTTCAAGATGAAGTATTATATTTATAAATGCACCCTTATTTAACTTGAAATGAGAGGAGAGGCAATATTATTACACTTTCATTGTTGTGCAGATGATAGCCAGATATATCTATTGATCAAGCCAGACCAAACCAACCATTAAGCTAAACTCCAAGCTTGCCTTAAGGACATACCTTATGTCATTACCTGGGATGACCTGCCACTTCCTGATGTTAAACTTAGACAAAACTGAAGTTATTGTACTAGGTCCTGAACACCTCCGAAAGAGATGATCTAATGATATTGTTACTCTAGATGGCATTGCCCTGTAATCCAGCACCACTGTAAAGCCTCAGAGTTATGTCCTTTAACTCCCAGATAAAACAAATGTCAAGGTCTACCTTTTTTCACCTACATAACATTTCAAAAATCATAGTATTGATTCTTAAGTACCCTATTGCCTCACTGGAGCACTACGCTCTAAGAATAAAGGACAACTTGTGGTTTGTGGAGTCTTCAAAAGTAAAATGGGAGCTCCTCTCCTGTGGAACCAGATTCCAGTTTCAGTCTGAGAGGCAGACACATTTACCACATTTGGGAGTAGGCTTAAGACTTCCCTTTTTGATAACGCTTATAGTTAGGGCTGGCTCCAGCTTGCCTTGGACCAGCCCCTATATGCTGATCTAGGCTTGCCAGGGGACTACCTAGGATAGACTCAGCTCCTCTAGATTTTGCTTGGCAGTTATTGCACTTCTGACCATCCTAAGAGAGGGATCCCTCGTCTGTTGCTCTCCCTGAGGACAGAGGATGTTGTATGTTGTACAGAATGTTAAAGGAAATTCATGGGAAGATTATTACATATTACACAATTGTGACCTGATGGGGGTACCAGAAAAAAAGTTATGTAATCAGCAAAGTTAATACAAGTTATCCTGAAGGGGACATGAATGTCTGTACCATTTGTCATGGCAATCCATCCAATAGTTTGTGAGATTTTTTAGTGTGGACCAAACTGGTGTACTGACCGACATGACCAACATTGCCATATTTAAATATAAATGGAATAAATACAGGTGACATTCTCTTAAATTAAGTCACAGTCAGCACCGTGTAATCCAATCCAGTTGAGCTACATTTTAAATCTACATGTAAGATTAGCACCATGCCAACCTTCTGTGCATGCACAGCCAATATACCAAAAGGTGGCAAATGGGTTAATAAAGTCAGTCCTTCCTATATAGTCAAGCCAGATCTGAGTATCAAGGCCTCTGAAAAAAGAAACTAGAATTCAGCACACATAACTACACACACACACACACACACACACACACACACACACACACACACACACACACACACTGACAAGATAGTCCAACTGCATGTGTCTATGTCATGTGGCTCACACTGGTCCCTGCATACAAAACCACATGGTGTTATGACATTACGACAACTTCAAATCTTGCACCAGCCGGGAGGTGAACACCAGATGCTCGTGCTCATTCACTGGTATGGGAAATGTCAGTGCTGCAGATGGAAGAGTTTTTATTTTGCGGGGTCCGGTTGCGACCTGTCCCTGTGGTACGATGTGCGACATCTCATCCATAAACATGGCGGTGAGCTGTGGATGTCGTGGTTGGCTTGGCAGTCTGCAGGAGAGATGCCAAGCTACTGTACAGGCCTTTAAATATTCATAGCAGGTCCGTCCTTTGTTTGGAAGCAACGCAGATGTGAGAAATAGTTTTAAAAAAGTAAAGTAAATCCATCTGATACAAAACAATGGCCTTCATTTAGTGGCAGCCAAATGCAATATTTATTGCATGAAATGTCCTTTTTTCCATATTTTATTAGCATGTCTTTTGTTTCACTTCTCTTTGATCTCAGAAAGACACAACCGCAGTAAAAATATTCAAGGATGACTTTGAGCACACCCACATTTCCTTTACTTTCTTTGGCAGCTCTTTGTTCTCACACTGCTCAGGAGAGGAAGCCGCCCGCCCTGCACATGCATGTAGATGAATACACATAGGAGGCGATACAGCAAAGCTCTCTTATGCTATAACTGTCATAATCACACAAATGTAATGTTACAGAAGGTGTGGGGTAAATACAAATGTGGCTTCTTCTTGTGTGTCAGTATAAGATGTTTTTATCATCAGTTTTTTTTATGCTTGTTTCTATGATTCGAACAGACCTGCAGTTGTTACTACGGGTTTCCAAATTGAGCCTCATGGTGAGAACAAAATGAAAAGACACAAAGGAATTGAAAAACACTTTTGCCATAAATACATTAATAATGTCCATGGATTCAATCATACTAAAAGATAAATATCGTCTGTTTGATGACTCAATTATCACGATAAGGACCAAGGATCAAGTCTAACGAAGATAAAATGAGCATTACATCCCGCTAAAAGTACAAGAAACTAGGAGAGCCTGTGTTAGGCTCCCAACATATAAAGTGGAAGGGACTTTAAAGGGTAACTGTCAACCCTCAAAGTTAATCACCAACAGAAGGGAGAACACTTCTGTGACAACCTGTTTGTCTATACAGTACACACCTATTTGTGTGAGATCAAACCAAGGACAGTGGAGATTACATACTGAAGGCAAACATCATGTTGGCTCTTACCACCATGTCTCTGCAGCATGGCAGGCGAATATAATCATTCTCTACATGAAATAGAATACTTCATTAGTATTGCAAAGATGGCTGTCTGGTTATGGCCGAATAAATAAGACACAAAGGCAGAGAAGAGGATAATGGGTTCAAAGAACAAAGAAGGACACAGTAGAATACAAGGAAAGGGGCATGAAATGTGTAATGCATGCGACACAAACAGAGAATATGTGAAAGAAAAGAGTAGTTACTGCTCAATGGATTCATGAAATCACTTTGCACCATTCTTGTTTGTTGTTTCAACATTGTTGCTCATGAATTCCAAATTGCTGCTAATTATTTTCACGACACATTTCATCAGAGATAAGTGTGTGTGTCTACATTTTTATTTCAGGTGTTAATAAATAAGTCAGACAGCGAATACCTTGATTATATGGCTTTTAGGAGCACAATCTTTCTGAAGTTCTCCATTTCTGCACTCTGTGCTTTTGTTTACTGTACTGTACCTCAGTCATGTTCTTTACAGACATATATATGTAAAACAAGATCTCTTAGCTGCCAAACAAGACCACATTCTCTACAGTTTGAAGCTTTCAGCAGACTCACTGCTGAGATTTCCATATTTGTTGCGGCTCTGGCCTAAAAGCTTCAATTTCACTTCAGGATGATATTTCCACATAAACTGTGAAGTTTGTATCCGTAGGGCAGTGATACGGTCTCACTCTCGCTGCTTCCTCCCTGTAACACAATATTATGTGGAATAATGCAAAACTGCATCTGAGAGTGACTGTTTGATTCAGATTAGCCATGGCTTGCAAGTACTAATCATTGGCCAGAAGTAGCAAGTGAGAGATAGATGCAAGGGCTTATTATTGGCTGTCCAACGGCAGCAATTGGGCTCTGGCATCGCCGCGGCTGCAGCTCATCCAAACCTCAGCCGATCATTCTTTCTCTCCTCGTCTTTTTGGTCTGCAGCCATTCTGCCGTTCTCGCTTTGTGATTTTTTATTTCTGAGGAAGAGTGAGTGGGAGGGTTAGAGACTGAGAAAAGAGAAAGAGGGGGGAGGTGAAGGAGTAGCAACATGCAGCAGGCGATGAGGAGGAGGAAGAGTGCAAATATGATAAGATATTGAGAAACAGTAAAATAGAAGATGGATTAGAGATAAACAAATCTCAGAAGAAGGAACATTTTTTTTAAAAAGACGAACCTGTAACATTGCCTTTGGGAAGCTCCAGGCTTCAGGCAGTCAGGAGGCAGAGACAAAGACAAACAAGGGAATGACAGAGAGGTTTAAAGTGGAATGGGGAGGAGGGGTATACTGAGGGAGAATAGAGCACTAATGGGACACCCCGCCCCCCACCCACACCTCCTGCCTATGTGTGTCTGCTAGCAAAGGCCCTCTCCCCTCTAATCCCCTAATCTGACACTTCCACACTTCCAAAGACCCTAGACACTCATATTGATGTGTGTGCCTGAGTGTGAGCTCTCACACACACACAAACACGCACACGCACGCACGCACGCACACACACAGGAGACTGAATGCCAACATTAATCAAATAGACTAAAGGCACACACATAATTACGCATACAAACAAATACTCACAGAACCACCAAATTAACATCTTCACACAAAATGCAAATCGTTGTTTCTACACTCCAGTCAGATGTGTGTGCTTATGTGTGCATGCATAGCTGTACCTATACAATGTGTGTAAAATAGGACAAGCTTGTCTTGAATGTGTAATTTCCGACAAATGGCTCACTCTCAAATTACAGGTGCCTGTGGTATTGAATGTGAGTCTAAGTGGGCCCATTAAGGCCAAATTGGACTAATTCAGTCTGCGAGTCTAATTGTTGGACACAGCTACGGAATTCAGCGGGGTTCATTTGAAGCTATAGATTTCAATCGACACCATCCAAACATTGTAAACACAGTTGTTTTCTTGATGATGTAATAATTTGGCATCCTTTTTTCTTGCACTACATTTGAATGGAAACATCTGGATACGCGTTAGTCATCTAGTGAGATTCTTTATGGCCAGTGTAATTTACAGAAAAGAGGATTAGTTACAAAAGGAAAATGAATGTAAGTTTGGCCACATGTAAAAAATAGGTAACACTTTATAATAACTACACACTATGAAGCATTAGCTAAGTAGTAAACACTTAATTCATCATTTATAAAGCATTGTTCCTACATTCTTGATTAATAAGCTTGTCTATTATGTGTTTGGGGATTGTGTTTTCATACTTTATAAAAAAAAAGGATTCCCCATTTGGAAATTAAATATTATATCTATTACAAACCAATTATTAAGGAGTTGTAGATGATTAATAACATTATTTATAAAGTGTAAGTAAATAATGAAGTATTTTTATTAATGTATTTAGATGTACATTATTCATTTATTTATATATATATATAATGATTTAGATATGCACTAATGATTAGGGACTATGTTTATGTATGCTTTATAAACACGTATTAATACTGCAATTCAGGATTAATTCAGGTAGTTACTAGTCGTTAGTAAAGTATTGTGTGTGACCTCATCTAAAGTGAGGACTATCTACGCCTTACAAAGCATTTATAAATGGCATTGAAAGGCCAACTGAAGTCTCAGTTATGGCAGGAGTGCATTGGTAGCTGAGTGGATCCAGTGCATGCCATACCGCTCTCTCTACACTGCCCTATAATAAAGGCAAAAAAATAAATAAAACGAATAAAATAAATCTATAGGTTGAATCAGGTTTTTATCAGTCCACAGTGTAACCAAATGACTTCTAATTGATTGGGGCTTATGTATGGAACATTTGAACCTGTAGCTGCATGCACAAGGAGGTGTATGCGTCTCATCCACTCATCCACAGTGCGTTTGGGCTGCGTGTGTCTATGTGTGGCTGAATGTCTCATATGCTTCCATGCATGTCTAAGAAGGTCATCTTTAACCAGGCTGCAGTTTGGACGGCCAGAGAGAGGCTGAGAATAGCTCACGACACGTCTCCCCCGCATTAGCATGACAATAAAGAAACCCACACACTCATCTCCTGCTCCCGCTGCAATAATCACTTATTTACCTCCTTCCTCAGGGCTGTTTTTTGACCTTGAATGCAGCCATACGCCAGTGTGTGTAAGTGCGTGTGAATAAAAGGCAGAGTGTGTTTCTGTTTTGTGTCTATGTGTGAGTGTGTCTGTACCAGTCTGTGTTAACATTCAAACCAGCCCAACAAAAGCTGCGGCCCTGTCTTTAACAGTCCCTGCTGCACAAACACACACACACACACACACACACACACACACACACTTGGGGAAGAAAAACAAGTGAAAGAAAAAAAAAAACATGACAGAAATGAGGCAGCCGGCATCTCGGGTCTGTTCCGATTGGCTGGGCAGCGTTTGAAGGTTATCCCAGCGAACAAACATATCATTCCAACCATGGAAGCACACACACACACACACACACACACACACAAGCAAAGGTGCACACACCCATACAGCCTTTTGTGGCCAGACAATAGTCTGTAACCTTCAATTCTGTGGCAGTGAAATATAAGGTGCATCAAACAAAGTGAGTTCCTTACTCATCGACCACATCTCCAGGCAGCTGAGGGGCTCGCAGAGGTGTAAAAAGTGTAACAACCACCCAAATGGAATGAAAGTAAATGTACTAAAGCCTAAAACATTATGAGAGCAGATGAGAGTTTTAGTTAAACAAACATCGCTGGGAGGCAGAGCTGCTGAGACAATTCAAACTTGTCAGTACTTACTGTTGTTAGAGTTTCTTTAACGTTTTTATATATTTATTCATAGGCCTTATTACATTTAATTTTCATTCAATTTATCATTGTGCTCTATTAAAGAGAAACAAGGCAGTGATGGGAGAAATAAAGCGCTTGTAAGATAGTGAAATGGCGTCCATTACCGTCTCCCCCCAAATGCCCTCAGTAGGTCAGAATTACGGCAGATCCATCCAACAATTACATTTTTTTCCAAATCATCAAACCGGAGTTCGCGCCTACCTCACACAGTGATTGGCCCGGAGTCGAACCATGCTCTGTTTTTTTATTCTTAACTGAAATGCATCCTTCACTTTATGTCAAAAAGCTGAGTGCAGCCCCATAAAAGCCTCTGAGGACACTCATTTGTATGATTCATTGCGTCTCAGCCCTCTCTATGGCTGGAGACCCTTGGCCTCGCCTTCGAGCGTGGCCATTCAGAAAAGCTATTATCACTTTTTCCTTTGGATGTGGTTGTATGACATCCTGTTTATTCATTTCTATTACTAGAACATGTTCATGCTTTAATGTTTAAGAAACACATTCTTTTTCTTGTACTGTCTGTGCTGCAGACCCTCTATTACCTGTCTCTCTGAAAAAGTCTCTTTAAGGCCCCGCCCCCTGAAAAGCCCGGTCTGCTCCGATTGGTTGGTGTTTTCCATCTTCCATGTCTGCTCTCCCTGCGACTTTGCAGCCAAGGAACCACTGTAACCAATGAAGTCTAAGCATTTTATGATTTATAGAAAAGTCAAATCAATGATCACGGTCAATGATAAATAAGTATTATACATCAAAGCCTAAATTGATTCAGTTCGGTGGTTTGTGATGCTTTTCCTTCATTTCTATTTGACAATATCCATTTGATGAAATAGATACCAGAGATGACACATGCTGTTATAGCTGCATAATTCTGCAAATATGAATTAGTTTGGTAATATGTGTAATGTAGTTCAAAGTTGTGACGGTAATAATAACTTTATTCTACAACATGTTAATGCTGATTTACCAACCGGTGGCATTAATACAGTCTGTTTGTAATGACAGTTAGTAATATTTTACCACATCTTAAGGCAGCAGGTATCTGTTCCATGCAGTCTCTCAATCACGGCGGATCCGTTGGTTACATTTTGTGCAAACAGCATCAGACTCCAAAATAACCACAGATCGCAGCTTGCTCAAACGTCTTGTCTTTATCAACTATTCTACACCCAGGGTTCATTAAAATATAGCCCGCGTTGTCCTCTTGTGCACACGGAGCATCAACTATCGACTTGTGGTGCTAAAGAGATAAAGACAGAGTACTGACAGCAGCTGATTGTGAGGACAGGACAGCCAGCTGCAACATGATGCATCACAAGAGTCAGCCTGTACTTTCCGTTTTGCAGTTTTGAGTCAGCAGCAGCTGAGCTTGCAGGTTTAAATATCCTTATTTATTTAGTATTTCACAGGATACTTACTATTACATTTAAAAATGACCAAAAGCCTTCACAGAATAAAGCACTTTTATCCAAAGCCAATGAAATGGAAATTTAAATTCACTGAAAACTGTCATAGAGGCAAGGCCTGTCACTGAGCCTGGAATAACAGTATGAACATGTTCCAACACTGCATTCATTTTAACTAATAAAGTGGCAACTGACACACCCACACACACACACACACACACACACACACACACACACACACACACACTGATCAGTGGAGATTGATGTCACAATGTCACTCAGTTTAGTAGTCGGCAATTCAAAGTATTTTACATAAAACACAATTTAAATGTCTTTTATATAATGAAGAAGAATGTGTGGAATCACAAAAAGACAATATCTCTGGTTCTGCTGCATCACTTTTGATAATTTTACCAAAATTGTCCATTGAGACCCGACAAAGTCCATCGCTTGAGCACTCTTTATATTATATGTTCTTTTTTAATCACAGCCACAGCAGTGAGGCGCTCTCGACAACCCGCTATTAAAAGTAGGAGAACCTATTACAAAATATTGCATTAGAATTATTATTATGGAAAGCACAAGAATCTGTTTCAACATAATTTGGTGTTTGCTACAATAATATGAATGTATTGTATATTAACACAGTAAATTGGATTCACATAGTTTCCACTTCCTAAACCACATCCATAAAAATTAATTCTCCAACAAACGTTTGTCATTACACCCGTCCTCCTGTCCCTCTCTCTCTCTGATCGCTGATGTCAAGCGGAGCTATTTCATGTCACACTTGACTGAAACCGGCAGTCACAATGAATTAGGGAAAGATGTGCAGGTTTTGGAGTTAGCTGAGGGCAGCGGTGGGGCAGAGTTGACCTGTCAGGATTTAACCCAATATACCGTCTCGGCAACAATACTGCCATGAATGATTTAGAGCTGCTGAGCGAGAGTACAAAGCTTTTGTTTGGCTCTCCCATAGGACTCATCCTCCATTTCACCCTTCCAAAAACAAAATGCTGAGGGTAACTGATCGTAAAGAAGGTGTGGTTCAGTAGATGGATCAGCACATTTTATTCTTTTTCCAAGATAATGTGAAACTAACAAATTACACATCAGCAATGCAACAAAAGCCCAAGGTGCACAAAACAGTACAGCCATGAGGTGATTAATTGGAATGCCTTTGGCTATGATTTGTGATCAATACGTGCATTTTCCTTAGCAGCACACAACTCAAGGCGAGGTGTCAGTGTTTAGGGGTGGCAATAAATTGCACACAATAATAATTCACTCCACTGTGAGAAGCAAAATAAAATATCTAAGCAATTAGTCAATTAAATGTGAGAGTAAACAAGTTGGTTTAACGCAAGCCTGCAGCCAATCATTGGATTTTGATCATTAGAGGGCATTCTGGGAAAAGCTCCAGATTAAGTAGTTTTTGGCTTGAAAAGCAGGCTACTTCTTTTTCACACGTTTTTTTTCACCCTCATTTGTTCCATTAGCTCTCTGTCTTACCGTATGAGGGCACGAGTTTAAAAGAGCTCAGTTTGCTAGTCATGAAGAGTACTCAGCCTGTGTAAACGGTTGTATAATGTCTTCGGTAGCTCTGGAGGAGCTTCAGGTACAAAAAAATAACCCTGATGAAGGGCAAGGGCCCCCTTTGGAATGGTTTGAAATGCAGTTTGAATGGGACAAATCTGTTTAGCCACTGTGGATATATCAATGCCTAAATTCAAAGAAAACTGTCTTGCCAGCAAGTTTGAAGGCATGGGTTTCAAGAAGTTTGAACACAAAATCCTTTGAAGGTTCTCCTAAATCTGCCATATTAGGAGAACATTGAGCTGGGTAACATAGCAGCATAGAGCCTTGGGAAAATAGATACGCTCCTCCACCAATTGGTGGCAGATGGCTAACATTGAGATTTTACCAGTTGTTTACTGATTTTATAAAAATAAAGATTCTTGGATGTAAAGATTTGATTGCTATGCTGATGGTGTCAATGGCTCATTGATTGTGTGTTTGTGACGTAGGCATACTTTACAATAGCTCTGTGCTATTGTTCATTTTAAAGAAGGTCAAATCCGGCCTTAACTTTGAATTCTTTTTACAGCCAAATGTTGTCCAAAATTGTTGCATCTCAATACTCTTAATTTAGTCTTGACTCATGGCCTGAAGATTATTGATGTTGAACATGTAGCAGCCTGTAGTTCTGACCCAATGCCTTGTGTTTCATTATGGTGTTACAATGTGTTTCTAGTAAGCCGGTCCCTAGAACCAGATCTGGAACTTTCAACTCATCCTCTGCTGCTCAATTCAACAGTCTTTTACATCCCCACTAGTTTCTCTGGCTAACCTTTTTCTGCAAGTGAGCTGTTGAATAATTCAATAACACATGTTCCTCCATCTTAGATGAACTTGCTACCGTCAAGACCAAAAAAATCTCGTCGCATCTCAATGCTCTGGATGAATTAAAATATTCCGGTGCTGCAGTGGAAATATAGCAAGGTGGTTGTGGATATCATGAAAGCTCACAGTTGGTTGGCAGAGGTTGGAAATTCTAGATCGGCATATTTAATACACTAATCGACAACAATCAGAGCAATCCCAGAACGTTGAGTCTGATCCCCCAAGGTATCAGACTCACTCTTAAGAACTGCGAAGAATTTTTTTTCTTCCTTTGACAGAAGATCTCAACCATAAGAAGTTTAATTTATCTTCCAGATTCTCCACTTGCCATTGAGAAGCCCTGTGCATTTTCCTTCTGCTCATTTCCTCCAATTCCTCCATCTACACTGAATGATATGGTAATGGAAATGAAACCCCCTAAGCTGTCTTTTAGATATTCTTCCTGTTTTTAACAGTGACACCCTCTATTCTGCACATTTTAAACAGCTTTCTGTCGACAGGCTCTGTTCCTGAATCTTTTAAAACTGCTCTTGTTCAACCGCTTTTAAAAAGACCATTTCTGGATTCCTCTGATCTTAATAATTTTAGACCTTTTTCTAAGCTCCCATTTTTAGCTAAGGTTCTATCACCAGTCCTCTGTCCCATTCATTTACCCAGTATTGCAGATATCCTGGTGTCATTTACGATCAAAACCTCGACTTTAATTAAACCAATCAACACATTCAATCAATAGTTAAATCTCGCTTTCATCATCTCAGAAACATTTCAAGGATTAGAACATTTCTTTCTCCCAAAAATCTGTAAACCACCGTCCACGTCTTCATAATTAGTCGATTAGATTACTGTAACTCTCTGGCATCAGCAAAACATCCTTGTCCCGCCTCCAGCTCATCCACAACTCTGCATCTAGGAATTTGAATCAGACTGGGAAATATGATCACATCTAACCAACCTGGCATCCTTTCACTGGCTGCTTGTTGCTTTTAGAATTGATTTTAAGAGATTATTGATTATGTACAAAGCCGTGAGAGGCCTCGCTACAAGTTATCTATTAGATTTGTTATTGCCTTATGTCCCTTCCCACACCCTGTTATCAAAGGATGTGTAGTTTCTTGTTGCCCCAAGGTCCACATTCATACATAAAGGCGAGATCAAGCCTTTGCAGTCAGGGCTCCAAGACTGTGGAATGCCCTACCTGAGGAGATAAGGGCTGCAAGTCATGTCTCATATATGAAATCACTTTTTTTTGGTTTACTTTTGGTTCATTTCATTTTCTTTGTGTTTTAAATGTGTTCTGTTTTAAGAACTTTGTAATTGTGTGAGAGGTGCTGTATAAATAAAGTGTATTAATATCATCTCCATCTTTTTGTGCCACATTTAGCATGTTGCAATTTTCCGTTGATCACATTACAAATTGAACATATCAATGTGATCAGGCCTACCATCTGTTGTCTGTCTGCTAGTCTGCCAACCACACCTTTGCATTGATTCAAAGTGTGTCTGTTGTGAGGAAAACAAAGAGCTGACTCACTGCATACTGTTGTGACAACAGTTCGATCTTTGGGCTAGGTAAGGACATTAAGTCAAAAGGCTAGTAATAGTTCAAGTGAAGTCATGAGTGGTGCTGGACTCTACACACGTTTAACTGATTTGTCGGATCAATTATTTTTGGAGCTTTCCAACCCATTCTATGAATTAAGAGTCAAAATACTTTGGTCTCTGTTTCATCGACTTAGACCATTCTTTTTCAATCAGTCTCTTGAGATATACCAGTGTTTGAGGACTCCAAGAGCTGAACCCCACAATGACAAAAGACAATAAAATGAAACATATTCCAACGATGGTTTGACCAATTTAACAAAAGAAAAAAGAAAAACAACAAATTCAGCATCCATCCATCCATCCATTATCTATTAAGCCATTAATCCTTTCATGGAAATGTAAAGCTTAAAAAACTGTTCAAATTTCAGATTTCTTATCAATATCCGCTTCACTGCTCTCTTATGATGCGTGCTCCTCACCACTCTCCTCCTCCCTGCTTGTCTGCCCTCCCCCGCCTCTGTTTTCTCTCTTCTCATCTCTTCATCATTTTCCTGCTTCCCTCCCCGTCTCTCCCCAACCGGGTGAGGAAATCAATCACTGATTTGTCGATTCTCACTGCAGCACCTCACACCCAGACAGGAGTTTTTAGCATCGACCAGCTCCTCCCTGCCAAGATTCAAAGGTTTGTAGGAAGAATGGGTGGAGAGAGTGTGAGTAAGTGTGTTGTGATTGTGCACATATGTGTGTGTGTGTGTGTGTGTGTGTGTGTGTGTGTGTGTGTGTGTGTGTGTGTGTGTCATTTCAAATAGGAGTTCAAACAATGGGGGAAGACAAGCATCTTCCTCCCTCTTTCCCTAAGGATAGACTCCTGTCTCATGGTTATTCTTTCTTTCTCTCTCTCTTTGTTTCCTATGTATCACACTCACACACACACACACACACACACACACACACACACACACACACACACACACACACACACACACACACACACGCACTGTTTCTGTTGCCTGTGTTATTATTTAGTGAGCCCTTGTGTCTATGGAGACTCCTAATGATAGGGCTGGGTTAGTTGTGCTGCTGTTATTTAAATTTTATAGGATGCTAACACACGCTCACACACGCACACAAACACAGCCCCATCATTGTCCTGTCACAGCCGCAAGCTATTTTTGGAAACCTTTCCCACAGCCCTGAGTACAAGTGCCTTCCCTGCCTCTCTTCCCAAAGCACCTGTCAACCCTCTGTCGCCCTCTGTCACCATGCCAGCCAATCAGAGCCCTCTCTGAGCGGCTCTGACAGGAAGTAAAGCTGACAGCCCACCAATCAACTAATAACTACTCTCTGCACCAAGACGTTGACAAGGCTCATCGTGGATATGGATGCAGTATTTATGCTTATTTATGGTATAATTACAGCTTGATTACATGAAAACACTTCGCTGTGATATGACACAGGCTAGTTGGAGAGTTACACACACATCAGAATGAGAAAAAAAAACAGGATTCTTAGATGCATTGTGCTCTATGTGTAGATTTAGTTTTTGTAATTAAGAGGATGCAGTACACAGTTCTGTTAAATTACTGTAAATAATTGAATACACCAAGAGATTGTTAAAACCAACTAGACTGTGACTGTGACTGTTTTTAATGGCGAAGCTTCCATACAAAGCAACTCAACGATGACAGCTGCCGTCAACTCTTGAATCCTCCGTTGCCCGTCTCTCCTCCACTCCGCTGAGCTTCGTGTGTGGGAGCAGAGGCTGAGCCCCGACCATAAAAGACAGCAGAAAACGCAGTATTTCACCACAGTCTGACATTATTTAGCATTTTGCTGTCATGTATGTATTTCACAAAAGCCCTACAAGCAATAAATTATAAATAAATAAAAAGCTACTGTAATGTAAGATGAGATCAGGGAACTCAGGCAAAGGCTGCATCAAAGCAGACACTTTTGAAAGGAAGCATCAAGGCCCAAAAGAAAAAAAATAACACATATAATAATAATTGGTCAACAAGGCTCCAGACCACTGTGAAGTCTGTAAACCATCAAAAATTCTAAATGTTATCCTTTTATTTTACTTATAGTGTTTTTCTCTTGAAACACATAATTCAAATGATAATGAAATAAAATATTCTATTTTTATGGATTAAAACAAATCCTGTCATTAGTAGTTTTAATGATGTATTATTAGAGCTTAGTGTAAACAGCTCATAATTCATCTCTAATATCTATTCTATATTCATGTGAAAACATCTCCTTCAAACAAGTGGATTTATTCAAGTTTCTCACCAACACTACATTTTACAGATTACATGTGAACACATCATGATGACCTTATAATTTACCTTCAGCCAGTACTCATTTCACTGAACAGAACCTGAACGCATCATTATGTAACTGAACAGAACCTTCCTTCTCCTGCATTAATTTAAACTCCGAATGGTTGTTTACAACATAACATTATCAGATCAGAGACTAGAAAAGCATAAATTATCACATATCTTACTGAATATTGGGAGATAACGATCATCAGTAAACCTGTATTTCACACTGTGGTAATTAACGTTAAACTGTGGAATTAATCAGGTGCGTGCCAAACCGCAAGGGAGGATCAACCATGGTCCGCTACACCACTACTCAATACTAAATGATTGGGATTGGGGCAAAAAAGCTTGATCAGGACATCCCAAGTTAAAACCCTTACTATATAACTGCAAAGTCCCTGGTTCATTCTCCCCGGGCTTCTATCTATAGTTTCTTATCTATACAATCAAATAAAGAAAAGACAAAATTGTGATAATATTTGGTGATTTATTAGCTTGCTCTCATGACTTTGGGAAAGGAGCAACATTTAAAGCCTTCTTTAAAGGCAACCCTATACCCAAACAAAACATTGGACAATTCAGCAAAACCCCAGATTCTGTTCAATGAAAATGATTTTTTACAGTCAATGCCAACGTGGCCCAGTTCACCTGGGCCCCTCAGCTATAAAGGCTGGCCCATGTGTCCCTCCCTTCCAATAGCTTACATCCACCCTGCATTATTCTCTTTTCTCCATAGCATGTTAACCACACATCCATGCACTGCTTTCATTGCTGACATGGCTGATCTACACATCCCATTGTTCATCTTGTGTTAAACGTATAATATGCAACAATTTCTAAAACTACAAAAATCGACCATCTCAAAAAATCCAACACCTTCCCGCGGGTTTGTGAGGAGGTGTAAATAAAGTTTTATTCTACTGATTCGCTTGACCGTCACTGCAGCTCTCTCACTGAGCTTGAGAGGAGCGGCACATTTTGAATGCTGAGTTTACAAACACCAACAATGTGACTACATAGAATACCTTCAACCCTGCTTTAAACGATGGCTCCTGTTTTAAGTATGGACTCCCTCCTCGTCACATTGCTCGAACCAATTTCCGACACCTCATTTTCTTATATAGTATATTAAAAGAAAACATAATGTTCTGTAACATATAATACATGTATACTTCTATGTTAAATGTGTCTGTATGAAACACCATATATCAATGTCAACCATAGAACTTAACAAAATTCAAAATAAAAATGATTATTAACCAAACCCAAGGAAACCCTAACCTTTGAATCAAATATACAATTGCGCCACATGAAACATTATACTATGAACATCTTGCTGAGCCCTCTGAAAGTCACCTTTGCCATCTTTTCCAGTTCCTTCTCTACAGAGCTATAGATCACCGTTAATGAATCAAGACAAACTCTTTTATCTTGTTTTGCACAGTGGAAGATCAAGCAAATGTCTAGTAATGAAGACCAAGCTGTCCTGTGACATAAGTTGATAGGCTGAGTGCTGAGAGGGTGAACTTTGGATTTTGCCTCACAAATCAAAACTCTCTTTTAGCGCCTGCTGGGAATGAGTTTGGTTGATTGAATGCTAAAATACACTGACACTTGAACACAGCCCCTTCCTGCAGATCTGTAATTGCCCGTGTTCCCACAGAGAGGACACTTGTAATCATTATGGCAGCCTCACCAGCGCGAATCACAACAAAGCAGTTCATAAACACATTAAATGGAAGAGGGAAAATTGAGGTTAGGGTGGAAGAGAGGACAGAAACAGACCGAAATGAAAATGCAAAAGTTTAGAATTGGATGACTTAGGAAAGACAATCCTGTAGGAAAATGTTGCTAAATGAACACTTTCATAAATCTGCCCTTCTTTAGAGACATTTGCTCACTTCAGGGCCCTTCCAAGAGTCATCTTGCTTCCTTGCATCCACTCAGATGGGGCTTTTCTTCATTAAAATCATTAACCGGCTTTTTGAATCAAAGGGGCTCGTCGGGCAGTGTCTGCTACATGCTGCTGCCACGGGTTTCACTTCAGCAATCATCGTCCGGCTGAAGAAACTGTACTTGACAACATTACAGGAGAGGATACAGGGGAGTTGCTTTGACTTTGGCACAAGGGTCCACCAGGGTCCACGGGAGGTAAACTCCGTTACCAGAGGTACGACTGGGCTCTTGGCATCGCTTACCGGCTATTTATCTACCACATGTATGGAACGCGTCCTCCAAGCGGACGATATCAACAGAACTACTACATGTACATGGTGTCCGCAGCTGTCCATGTGCGCGTCTGTTTGGGAGTAAAGCCAAGGCTTAAGGCAGAGAGTTGTTAAACTAGAACAATGTTGTCATCGCATCAATACACAATAATTAGTCAGAGTAGCACAATGTGAAAAATATATCATCCAAGTACGAAGGCAAGCATTCTCCGTCTGGTGCTCATGGTGAAATAACGATGTAAAACAAACAGATAGTAGCCCAAATAGATAATAAAAAGCAATAAGAGCGATGCTAGTCCACCATACAACGGTGGTGACATGTTGTCAAGATACTGTTGTCATGGAAACATTAAATAAGCACTCAGGATGATTCGCTGGGACCCAGCGTCCTGCCAGAGAAAGGCACTCTGTGGACACAGGCCAAGGATGCCAAGGGATGATGCTGAAAAGTGGTCATTACTAGTGTCACGAAAGACCTACTCTCTCTCCCACCTTTTAGCTTCTATGTTTTCCAAATATCAAGTACCAGAAAGGAGATTAGACTTTGTGATACACTTCAAAAGAACACCCAGTTTCATCCACAGTGATGTCATCATCTACACTATGCCAGATAAAAGCTGATGAGCTGATTGGATGAAACCTAAAGAAGCAGACACAAAGAGAAAAGGACAGAGCGAGGGGGGGGGGGGGGGGGGAATAATAAAGAGATGAGGCAGAGAAGGAGGAAGAGTGAATTGAAAATATGCGATGAGCGCCTTGTAATTACAGTGCTGTTTCATTATTAATCGTTCCCAGTCCAGATAGGACTTGCATGAGAGTTGTATGCATAATTAATAATGAGGACTGCAGCATCCTTTTCTTTTTATTCAATCATGGATGGGTGGTTGAAGAAAAATGATTCAAATGAACCACAATACACTGTATTTCCTTTACGTTGGAGTGTTGAATTTGAATGCTTTTAGTTTGAATAATGTGTTTTGAATTAGAATCAACTATGAAATTAAAGGAGAAATCATTAAAAAAAAAAAAAAATGCTGTTGCTGTACATCGTCTCACACAATGTTGCTGCCGAAATAGTTCTCTAGAGCATCGTGAATAATCCAACGAAAGCATCGGATGAATTGAACCCAATCTATTTCCTCAGCGGTCATGCATAGTTCATGCATAGAGGTCCCTGTTGGTTGTAAACACACACTATTCAATAGAATGAACTGCAGTGATACTATTATTGCACTATTGAATGCATTGAAACAGGTTTTAACGCTTCCCTGTGTCAAAAATGAATGCGTTAATAAGTATACTATAACTTCATCATCTCAAAAGACGTGTATTCATACAGTATTTTATTAATTTGATTTGAACAGTGCCATCATGGACACCCAAATGCACACCTGTGCACAAGCTGCTATTCTCTTCCTTGTTAAATCTTATGATTGTATTAGCCTGGTGTCCCCTGACCTCGTGTTGTCTGAGCCATCCAGATGGAGGTGCAGAGAGGATTAGAGCACAGCGGAAGGCCAGAGGGAAGCCACAGCTTACATCCACACCAACACAACACTGCTGCCTTTATAATCTACTGTATTAAACAGCCTGTCACTCCTCGTGTTGGCATCATTAGGTGACAGGCTGTAGCAGATGAACAGAGAAATAACTTGCTTGCTGTTTAACTGAATATCTCTTTTACTGCCATTACAGGAGGGTCAAAGCCGTTGTCAGAGACACAATGGCTTCCCTGGAGCTGGTACAGTTTGTGTTTTCTTTAAAGATGCATGATCATTAGCCATGAACCATTGATTAATAAAACAATGTCTTGAAGTAAGACTATGCAATGCTTGCTTGGCGGCTGGATTCACAAAAATCGTGGGATCATAAGATGACACAAAAATGTATCCTGTCACGCTTCGAGCAATGTGTTTGTATTTGTTTTACGGACCAACCAGCAGCCTGTGAGGAGCTACTCGTGGCTACAGCCGTGACTTAGGTGCGTGTGAGAGAGTATTTCTCAGAGAAAAGAACGGCACTGTAGGCTTTTCAGAAACTTCTTACACAACAGCACAGTTTGAGGATGAAGGACATCTTAACAGGTCAGTTCAGTCTTCTTCTCCTGGTGCCTCAACAGCCACAAAACAGCTTGTCTCACCGTCAGGCTTCCGCATAAACACTGATCGACACGATGACACTGCACATGCTCTCTGTGTACCAAAGCTAACCAGGATAAGTTATTGAAGAGCACTAGATCAAATAAGACGGAGGTGAAGAGTGCTTCTTTGATGCTTCACTGATGCAGGCATGAATATGTATACAGCATGTAGTAATGCTGAGTTGCTATTTCATGGAGAGGGTTGTGTGACCCTCGGGGAATACAGCTTGGTATCTGGGTTGATAAGGCTGTAGTTTGGCCCGCAGCTTACAAAGTGAAAGGTCTCCCAGTGAGCGTTTGGGGAAAGCGAGAAAATCGGGGATTGGGTGGAAACAGTCTGCCATTTATGAACACAGAGGCATGAAGATGTATGCATATACCTGCATACAGTAGAGTTCACATCACATACACATAATGGGACTGGCTTCCCTCTGAACCCCAAAACCCACTGGCAGGATTGATTCGCATTTATTCTTAAACAATCGCCAAAACTACACAGTTTATCACAGCCAAGCTTTAAAAAACGTCATTATTGTCAGATTATCTTTCTGACAATCCTTGAAAATATCATCTGTGACAAATGCTTCTGTCAACCAAAACAAAGATAGAAATTATAATTCATTAAAAACATTTTATTTTACATGTCTCATTTCAAATCTCACCCTAAATGAATGGTTTGAAGTAGCCAGATCCTGTAAAATACATACAATGTTGCGCTCCTCTGCGCAACTAGGATCCTTCATTGACTTGACTGAGACCAACAGTCACGTGACAAAAATCCCGTGAAACTTTGACTGAACTGCAGGCTGCTGAACACAGAGCATTTGGGGGAGGACGGGAGAGGTTGTCAGTAGAGGTTTCAAAAAATGAAATAGTTCAATATGTATACAGAACGTAGAGCCAACATTTCTTTTCCAACATTGGTTGTGGACACTTGGGGAGATGTTGGATATGTTGTTGGATTCCAGTGTTTTCCACTTTTTGTAAAATAAATCACCAAAGAAATTCAGAGAATTCTTTTTTTAGGAATTATGGTAACATGTGACTGTGTTTCACTGCACAAAATACATTTTTGAGTTGTCTCTACTTCTAATCATGATTGTGCCATTTCCATTAATGTGCATGACTCATATTGTCACGAATTCTCCTTCATATTAGTTTGTTTTCATCCTGTCTGCTTGTTTAATTAACTCTCCTGTCATTTCAGATCCTACCATTCACACCCAATCACCTCTCATTCCCCTCACCTGGTCCTCCACACCCCATCTCACCTGCAGCCCGTTCCCTCATTAGCCCTCACTATTTAGGTCCCCTCACTTGCACTTGTTCCCTGCCAGATTGTCTTGTGTGCTATTGCCGAGCTCTCCAGCGTACCTTAGATATCATTCCTGATCAGTCTGTTCTGACCCTGTCTGCCTGTTATTCGACCTTGGATTTTGCCTGCCCCTTATTGGATTTGTTTGCCTGTTTGACAGACCTCCCGGTTTTGACCCTGTCTGAACTAAGTAAAAAGAACTTTACTTGTATTTTGTCTCCGAGTTGTGCTTTTGGGTTCTAGTACCTGTAATCCTTACACATATATTGATAGGGAGCAAAAAAACGCCCTGAAACAGTTCGGGGTTCAGTGGGTTAAGAAAAGGGGCAGAAACTACTACAGATACTCACAGAATGATATGAAAAGAAAATGTCCAGTCAAAAGACATTATTACGGAATCAAACATTTATCACATTTATTGCCTTTACTAAATGTTTTACCCATTTAGAGGACATAAGTACCACTATGAGGCACCATTACATCCACAGATCCTACCTGAAGTCAGTTAGAAACATGCTCTCATAATCAATCTATATCTCCCCTTAATCATATACACATACACACACACACACACACACACACACACACACACACACACACACACACACACACACACACACACACACACACACACACACACACACACACACACACACACACACACACTGTACACCTCATTCTCCACCACCACCCTTCTCCTTTCATGTGGAGCTAATTAAGTAACAGTGTTGCTGTTAATTAATTACTAGCCCACGTTCAAGGCCCCCCGCTCGTTTTGGCAAATTAACGACGTCCTCATTATTGTTGCTGTCTAAGGAGCGCCCTGGGTTTAGACAAAGTGTGTTTGGGTTGCATCTGCATGTGTGTATGTTGCAGGTGTTCTAGTATCGTCATATAAGTAAATGGACTGTACTTGTATTGCACTTTTCTAGTCCTCCAACCACTCAATGCTCTTTGACTCTACATGTCATCATTCAGCCATTCACACCCATTCATACACTGATGACAGGAGCTACCATGCAAGGTGCCTCCTGCACATCAGGACTAACTAACTCATTCATACCCAGAGACCAGAAATTTGGGGTTAAGTGTCTCGCCCAAGAACACCTCGACATGGACTGGAGGAGCCGTGGATGTACTGATTGGAAGATGACCCAATCTACCTATGAGCCACTGTATAAAAGTATAAAAAACAGAAGATTGATTTGAAGATTTGAAACTTTTTTCATATACCTGAAACAATGCCTTCAGCTACGGCTGTCACAGAGGCATAAAAGAAAGATCTTGAGTCTCAATATCACTTGTATCTGTGTCCCTGACCCCAGTGTGGTGCACTCTAACCACTCTGCTAGTGGTAATCTAAATTAATTAGAACAAATGTTTTATTAATGTGTGGCAGCGTCTCCAGCCATAATGTAATGAACTTCAATGCTAAAGGGGTTCAACCCAGAGCTCTAAACACATTTTCACGTTTGAAAAGATTTGTTTACTGTTGGCTTCTGTTCGCTCTCATCTCAGACTTGACTTTAGGTCTCAGAAAACTCATTGCACCCATCTCTGCACACTGCCCTCAACCATTTATGTGAACTCTTTTGTCCTTATAATATAGCTGCTAGTGCACGCTGTGGAAAAATATTCTAAACGCATACTGGAAAGCCATCAGGAAGGACGGCGAAACATGATATAAACCGCAGGTTTAGTCTTTAGACTGCACCCTTAAGAAGCAGATAAAGAAATATCAAGATTTTACTCTGAGTGAAAAATATTATTATTCTGTGTCACCATCAACTGATGAGAGGATGCAGGTCCACATCAGCCGTGTGCAGACGGACAAGATGCAATTACGTAATTACAGAGGTTTGACGTGGGGTTCACAAGAGTGCAGTCAAAAGGCAGGCAGTGTATTTTAGTCTCGGTCTGCTTTGGACCTGTTTTGGACTCAAAATCACCTTGTTTCGGAATTGATTTAAGAATGCTGGTGTTGATACCAGCCCTTAAAGTACAGCAAAAGATAAATGCAATATTTCTAAAGCCCGACAAGTTATCATGCTAAGCTGTCAGAGTCACTTTATACTTCTCATATTTAACTCTAACACCAACCATTTCTCAAACGCAAACAAGTTCTGTGATTTATATCAAATTGTTGTTTTTTTTGCTGCAGAGCTGACAGATGACTAATGTTCCACCAAACATCCGTCACTCTTCTGTCGGCCTCTGCGATGCCTTAACGAGCATGATGTCCTTGTCACCCTGCAGCTTCCCTTCCCTCCTTCATCGTCACTCGCACGCACAAATCACATGGTATTTCCATACATATGAATATCAACGTCGTTTGCTGGTGTAGTCTTCACTCAGGTGGCGACCATGTGCCTTACTGTGTTAATGCTGTGGCAAAAGTCCAACAGCGTCATCAATGTTCCCTTAATGTTTTGATTTTGCAGGAACCTGCCTGAGGACAGAGAATGCAGCCATGGGAAGAATGTATTCTTACTCTTCTATATAACTGTTGGCCGTTGTGTGGCAGCAACATCAATTCATTTCTCAGGTTCAGTGCTTTTTTAGCAGCAGCCCTCCCAGTTCTGACATCAGCGATTCATTACAGTGGAAAGCATAATTGCCGGTGACATCCGGTTATTTGTCAGGAGCATCAAGAAGATCACTACTAGGATCATTATTCTTTTCCCATGATTTAGCAGTAACCCGCAGGGCTTGCTACAAAGATGAAGAGATAATATTATATTGGTTTATTCATGGCGACGGTGAGATTCAATCACAGAGAAGCAAAGGTGGGTGTAAACAGATTAACCTGAATAAACCTTATCAGGGTTATGGCGCAATGCCGGGTTCCTTCATGCATGTAAACATAGCCGGTGTTAACAATGAACCCAGAAAGAGGAGATGTTTTGAAACAGCCAAACACTTCACCTGTTACTTTAAATACTCACTTTTTTCTATTTATTTTGACTGTTGTGTCTCATTCTGACTCGTGATCATGTCCATTTATCCCTCAGTCATG
This sequence comes from Cebidichthys violaceus, assembly GCF_023349555.1. Classification (NCBI taxonomy): domain Eukaryota; kingdom Metazoa; phylum Chordata; class Actinopteri; order Perciformes; family Stichaeidae; genus Cebidichthys; species Cebidichthys violaceus. The sequence continues at coordinate 12,193,134 of NW_027176361.1, read as the reverse complement.
TCTGATTGACATTATATTCCAGCAGTTTAGAAATATTATAAATATTTAAGGTAGCTAAAACTCTTAATAAACGTCATCTGGTTGTCAGTAGTAGTGTTGCATTGATGGGACTTTAAAGTTTTATTTTCCACCCCAGGGCGCTGTGGTATGACAGCAAATTAGAACAGTGTTTTTCTATACAGAGAATGAAACAGATTGTTTTGATCTTTATTGCTCATAACAGTTTTACGTACCCTGCTGCACTCACATTTTGAGTTTGCTACAATGCACACTGTTCCCCTTAAATGGGGTATGTGCATTTCATTAGCTTAAGCAGTGTGTGTGTGTGAGTGAGTCTTTGTTTATGTATGTGCACAAGATTATACGACAGTGATAAATTCTGCTGCTTAACTGATCCGCAGGGAGACACACTTTAGACTTCAGAGTGGTCAGTCAATGATTACATTCTGTATCAAGAGGCACACAGACGCACTAAAGCCTCCTGCAACATACTGGAGCGCTGCATCACAGGAACCAGAGTTTGGATCATGACGTCATGGCCATGGAATAAGGCGCAAGGGGGCGCTTGCTGCTGATAGAAATGACTCTTTATTCTGACCCAAATTAACCGCAACAACAATAGAGAGGGGAGAGTGAGAGTGGGTGGGTGGGGGTGGGGGGGGGGGTATTAAGGGGGAAAGAGTAAAAACCATTAGAGGTCCACTGAGTGTCGTTTTCATCTGTGCTGTAAATAAACACTGCGGGGTAAAGACTCGACTCCCAGGTTGCCACCCGCAATTACACCTCCATTGCTTCGTTGCGCCTCTGTGCCACGGTACTAAATTAAAACATAAAGACCGAGGGAAAAGGGGTACAGAAAGGAGCGAGGGTAGGGCAAGCAGTCTATGTATTAAGTTGTGTAGTAGTATGTGGGTGCTCTTTTAGGGAGTCCCAGAATGTGTTTGTGTGCTCAATACTGTTTGCACAGGGGTGTCAAACCCAAGTGTGTCCCAACACTAAACCAAGACTTGATGCACACTTTACACCGCCTTACACCACAATTCAGAGCCAGGTATATCCCACAATTCACCACAGTTTCCTGCACAGCAGTCCAGCTGACAGCAGCAATCAACAGACAAGTAGAAGTGTAGTTTATGTCTTGTTGGATTCAGTGAGAACATTACTATTAATATTTAAGCAGCTATGGCAGATGCAATGGCTGATGGTTTTCACTTATAAACTATCAAATTATAAATGATAAGAGGAGATTGATTACATCACAAAAACTCTTGACTACTTGCAAATACTGTGTGTGTGAGTGGGGGCATTGGGGCAGACTCAAAGTCTAGAGTTAGTCTGAAACAGAAAAAGTTGAAAGTTTTGAAAACTTGAAAGAATTTTGCTTGCGAAAATGTTTTTCAGCTTCTGATGTGCAGAAATAAATAGTGAATGAAGAGCACTGAGCTCAAACCACGTTGCCTACACAGATCTGCATATTTCAGTCACTGACGATCATCTTCTGTAAATGTGTTTGGTAAGTTTGCAAAGAATCAATATGAAAAATGTTTGAGGGAAAAGACACATAAAACAGCAATACTAGGTCTCATTGCATGTTGTTTATGCTCATTTAATTGAATATGATCTGAAATTATTTTCAATAAAATTACAACCCTCAGCATGCACAGTCCACCCTCCCATCACATGTGCAGCCCAAACTACTGCCAACACTACACTGCGTGAGACAAAGGACTAATTTGTATTAAATTGCTGGAAGTGAATATATTTCATATTCTTATGATATTTCAGTTAACCAGCAACAGCCGAAAGCAAAGTACACAGCTTATAACTTGTTAGAGGCATTTTAATTATTCTAGTTCTATTCATTCTTTATTCTAAGATAAATGAGTGGTTCACATTAAACCCTAAGTTTGTACACAGCCCACATTGTCGGCTTGAATTTTCAAACTACATTTCCCCATTAGTTTAGTAAATCTAAACTCAACACCTGGAGCATTTCACATATGTATTGAAGTAATGGATTTATTTGGATTATATCTGCTTATGATATGTTAAAAGGTCTGTTCTATAATTGACATGGTAAATAGAGCCTGAGCAGATTACCCCTATTTCCATTTTATTCCCATTATTTCTCATAACTTCTTAAATTCCTATGGAATGTTTCCATCTTGAATATTACCAGAATTTTACGACTTTTTTATCTCTTAAGTCTCTCTTTTGGAAGGTTTTCATGCAATCAAACTCTATACTTCATGAACCGTGTGTGTACATGACTGTTTGAATAGAATACTGAAGCCAGACAGTACAGTACAGCGGGTACAGTATGTATAAGTGTGTGCTCAGCTGCTGAGGCTTACATACTTAACATTCCTCATCAACACCATTCTGGAAGACAGGCGAACATGATGTGATCATGCCCTGTCTGAACCACATACAGGAGAATTTACACAGTTAATAAATCACTTTCACACACAGCCACTCTCTTCCTGAGTAACAAAACAATTCTCGTACCATCACAGGATCTTTTAACCATCTGTCCCACCTCAATGATATAAAGTGAAATGTATGATGGGTTATATTCAGGTAACTAAATGTCCATCTGTGTCTGTTCCAAGCAAGGAAGCATCATGGGATGGCTCCAGGTGAAGGATTGTGGGAGGGCGGACAGCTGCTGAGTCTCACACCCCGTCAGACCGTTCAGTGCCACATACTCGGAATACTTTCAGGTTTAAGACCCCAGAACCGCCTGTTGGTATGTGTTGTTTGGATGTGTCACCACAGTAATCCAAGAAAGCAATGCTACCACAGAGAAAGTGGGAGAGGAGGAGGCTATAAACAGGACAGCTGAGTGGAAATGATCACTTTGATCCCATTCCTCTGTGTCTTTTCCCCTCTGACCACCAGCCTACTGTCTGTTGCTGAACTACATGAATGCAGTCTTTCAACATCTTCACACAAAGAATGTGTTAAACATGACATAGACACTAGCCTGATCATCCAAACCTCACCGCTATCGACTACCTTTTTTTGTTGTTGCAACAACAACTGACGCTGTATCACCATACCTCATTCGAGTCTAGACATAATAGACAAATGTTCCAAAGATGCTGGAAAAGACAGATTGAGGATCACAGATATTCTTGCTCTGGGTAGACTGCACCGGGAAAAGACAACTGGAAAGAAAGACGGCTATTAAAGCCAAGTAGCCCTGAGCAGGGAGTGAGCTGGCACTAGTGAATATTGTCTATGTTCTGGAAGATGAATGACTTGGCAGTTAAAGGAGCTCTGTGGTCCCAAAATGGGTATTCATCATTGCTATGTGACTTCCTTCTGCTATTTTGCATTAGAGATAAATACTGTTGCATTAGTGTATTATGAAAATTAACAAGAAGGTACTGATCTGACGAAACATTTATTTTTCACAAACGTAAATGTTGGCTCCAAAAATGAATGAAGGGGGGGGGGGGGGGGGTTACTTAATCAAAGCCAGCTCTAAATAAAATCTTAAACTTCCATTAATGACTTTAAAGACTTCACAGTTGGACCAAAAACCAAGGAGATCTATTAAAGGTCAGGCTGTTCGAGAGCTGAAGCTATTATTCAATTCATTGGCAGAAAACAAACCCAACCCTAACAAATATTTATGATCATCTGTTATAGTTTTTGTTTTGTAAGTTCCTTTTATGAGTAATTCATCAATTTTGCTTCCAACTTCTCAAATGTGAAGATTTGCTGCTTTCCACTGTTCTACGATAACATCAATTTAATATCTTTGGGTTTTAAAATGTTGATTGGACAGCACAAGCATCTTCTATTTTATTCTATTCCATTTTGTGGACCAAACAATTAATTGATTAATCCCAACATTAATGACAGATTTTGCAATAAAAAAAAATAAAATTACAACAGGCTACAGTGTTGTTAAGTCAATCAAGTGTTTTTTGGATTTTGAGGGGTGAAATGAAGTGAAGTCCAGCCACTCACTGTATAATAATGGGGTAATCACAGTTACCTAAGCAAGGCTCTGGTAGTTCATACAGACACACAGAGTGAGCTGTTAGCTACCAACAGTATACCCAGGATGTGCTGCTCCTTCAGGCTCTGTAGGGTTGGACCACTGCCACCTGCCAAGGCTTACCCTGGAGAATGGATGTTTTTCAGCTATGAGGATGATTTTGGCAGCTTGTACTTTGATGAACACAAGTATAATGATTTTGCACGGGTAGTCTGCATTGTTCAAGATACGCGCCAAAGATGCAAAGACAATCAGCATCATGTAGAATGATATGGTTGTGGGTAATTAAGTGCTCTAAGCGTGGAATAAATAGCATGGAAAAAAGCTGTTAGCTGGCTGGCTGCTCTGATGCAGCACAATAAAACACAAAAACACCTTAGAGGCAGAACCAGAACAAAGACCAGTATTTACCAAAGTAGAGTTTGGCAAATCCAACAGTAGGAGGCCCTGAGGGGGTGGCAGCTTATGAATGAGTTCATGAATTTGATGTGACAGTTGTTGCCGCTAAATACATTTAATTTTTTGTAGAGGCTGCTCAAAAACATCAGCCTACACCGAGACCCCCTCATGATGGACAGTTTAAAAAATAAGTCTAAAAATCAAGCAGCAGAACCAGAGGTATCTGCTTTTTTATTCCTTACCAGTGTTTCCCATTAGATATTTCCCATTTTGCCCCACCACAGTTTCATAATGAAACATTGAACTTTTCAATGATGTGTAGAAAATTAAATGACTTATTAGTGCAAACTGAACAGACATTTTTATCATGTAGTCATAATAATACATTCATTTAGCAGACATTTTTATCCAAAACGACTTACAATTCAGAAATCACACCGTAGGCACAGCTACAGGAGCAATTCTGGGGTTAAGTGTCTTGCTCAAGGATACATCAACGTGCGACTAGCAGAGCTGGAGATTGAACCGCCGATCCTCTGATTGAAGATCGGCCCTGCTCTCCACTTAGCCACAGTCGCCCTCTATGTCAAATGTAGGGTAACCTGTAATAATTGAGTAGATTTGAAGAAACTGACGCACAGACATGTCACTGGACTCCCCAGGGGTCATGCTTGCTAGTCTTATCCAAGTCCACAACAACATGTAGACCGGATGGGCAAACTCCCATGACCCCTCCATCAGACCTGCAATGGTAAAGAGCTGGTCCACTGGTACACTGTTCCACGGCCAGGACGTAATCTGCATTGCTCCTCCTGGATCTGAGGCCTCAAAACTTTCCCCAGGGAGGCTGAGCAACGTGATAATTGGAGCATGTCTATGTGCATGAATCAAAAGATTACATTTTTTGACTTTTTCATGAACTGCCATGACCCTAGATTTGGTCAATCATAGCCTTTTTTTCCATCCAATTATTAAAAGGTAACTTTGGTAAATATTTGTTTCCATCTGTTTCCATTTGTTCTTTCCCAAATAATCAGATTTGGGTAGATCCCTGGTAGAGTGGGTCAACCTTTAATTAGAATGTTTAATCCCAGGGTCCAATTGTCCACATGTCAACATATCCTTGAGTGAAACAATGAACCCCAAGTTGCTCCCCATGTGCTTCACAGCAGCTCACTTTTCCTAAATGCTTAGGATGAGTTAAATGCAGAGATCATATTACACAACAATTTGTAAGTTCAAGATGTTTTTTTTAAAGTTAAAGTCTTTCGAATTTTGAGTCTGGTATCGCAAGATTCTGAGAAATACCACTGCGGGAACCCAGCAATTAAAACATCTACAGTACGTGTTTGTGTACTGAAGATTATTGTATGTACTTACTGAGAAAAAGACGCCTTCTCCAATCCTTATTAACACTACCACTCAACTGCCATAGCCAATATAATAAAATGGCGGCATGTGTGGAAGCTTTGTGTATGTGTGTATGTGTAAGTGCATTCTGTAACCAAAATCTATGCAGGCAGTTCAACAATTGGCTTATTTAGACAAGCAAGTTTGCTCAAATTAGTATACAGAGCATTCAACAGATGGACTTCAGGTACAGAGAAGATACAAAGAATTGCCCCAATATTGCAACTAACAGCCAAGTCCCCTATAATCACTAGGACCTATTAAAACTATAGGACCAAACTTTTTGCACCTCAGGATGATGTTACGAACCCAGAAAGGACAGGGTTGGGTTTCCCAGCATATCTGGGACTTCCACATCATGTACAAAGCAGGAATAGTGGTTATATCGGCCATGGTTGATGAAACGTTGTTGGTGTCTACATGGGCACCCCCTCCTCTCCGGCGCATCTAGTGCGAGTGACACAAATAAACCCATGTTTTCTCCAACTCAAAAATAGTGTATCTTTAGGGCAATTATTGTTCTACTACAGCAAACTCAAAATAAAATCAATTCAATGATTGATTTTCTGCAGCATGATAATGAAGTAATAATTAACTCTAACCCTAAAATCACAGAGAATCCTTACAACCTTACACCCTGATTCCATCACAGTTTCAATCCTTTGACATGCGAGTTCCACTCTTGCCATTGTGTCCAGGTTCATTGGGGGCTTTATCTGTTTGTATAGGTAACCACAGGTGACCATAAAACAACCAGTATGAAAAGGCACATTATTCTGTTGTCTATTTAAGTGTATTCTGCAAATCTTCTCAAATTGGGTCCATTCTGTGTTGACCATGCCCAATGATAGCTGAGGTGTCTATCAGCAGTGATGTACATAAACTTGTGTTAGCTGAAGTGGCTATCAGCAGTGATGTACAAAAAATTCTGTTAGCTGAGGTGGCTATCAGCAGTGATGTACAAAAACTTCTGTTAGCTGAGGTGGCTATCAGCAGTGATGTACATAAACGTGTGTTAGCTGAGATGGCTATCAGCAGTGCTAACAGTGTGGACCCGCTGTTTCCCTCTATATCCTCTTTCATACTGGTCTGCTTAAGACAACACTCCCTGGGCTAATCTTCACATACCTCTTATCTTTCCACAGCAGACTGTGTGTGTGTGTGTGTGTGTGTGTGTGTGTGTGTGTGTGTGTGTGTGTGTGTGTGTGTGTGTGTGTGTGTGTGTGTGTGTGTGTGTGTGTGTGTGTGTGGATGACTAGGGCATCTATGTGTCCCTGGTCAAAGAGCAATGACTGCATAATGAAAGAAAAGATAAGATAATGACACAAAGTAAAGGAAATGAAAATGACAAAAGGAGAAAATGAAGAAGACCCATGAGGATAAATAAAGAGTTGGAGGAAGAAAAATAAATCGTAGATGGTGTGAGCAGCAATGTGATGAAGAGATGCTGCTGCTAGAAAAGAGCAATAGTGGACAGGAGAGTCACTGTGGAGGAATGAAAAGAATCGAAACAGAGCTAGGAAGGAGGGTTCAGAGGAAAATAAAAAGGGTGGAGAGAGATAGAAAGTGAGAAGATGAGTGTGAGAGAGATACACGGTAGACTGAGCAGGGACACCCAGGCTGTATGACTGCAGAAAGCTGTATTAGAGAGCTCAGACAATGGCTCTCTGTGGATTCCAGTATAATAGTTCTTCATACATCTTCCCTTCTATTGGAATATTCACTGCATTATCTGCTTAATTCTCTGGCTAACCCATCGATACTAGCCTAAAGACACACACAAATCTTTGAAGTCAGTTGTTCCACTGCCACTGCCCAATCATGTAGAGCACGTGTGTGTGTGTGTGTGTATATACACATATATGTATATATATGTATGTATGTATGTATGTATGTATGTATGTATGTATGTATATATATATATATATATATATATATATATATATATATATATATATATATATGTGTGTGTGTGTGTGTGTGTGTGTGTGTGTGTGTGTGTGTGTGTGTGTGTGTGTGTGTGTGTGTGTGTGTGTGTGTATATATGTATGTGTATATATATATATAGCTCTTCACAGGTTACACTACATTTGACATAGAAATGTATTGTGAGTACATTGAAGACTTTAAACGTGGCTTTACAACAGATGAAATACTTCACATGGGATTGTACTAAGCAAACACACCCTTGAAAGGATTTTAAGCAAGAAGCAGCTCTGGCGTAGAAAGAATAAAACCGATGTGGCTGAGGTGGAAACCTTCATTGAACAGCAACTGGAAACATCTGGTCAGTGTCATGGTTACAGATGGATGTTCTTGCCCAAGGACACTAGCCTTTTTTTCATCTTTTTTTGTAAAAAAAAATGTTTGCTGCCGGCAATGGGCTTATAAAAAGGCATATGATTGTCTTAAAATTAAAGTCTATGCTGCTTTACAGTGTACAAACTACATCTCCCACAATGCATGTCGATTTTGTGACCCGCAAAATGATGGCATCCGGCCACTAGACAGCAGTTTTTCCATATCGGCGTTTACTTTGTGAGTCAAATTTTATTTCACACTGTGATGGTGAAGGTACACTGTGTAATTAATCTGTGGTTCACATGTGTGCCGAACCGTGAGGGGGCTCCATTACACCACTATTATTCACTCACGGCAACAACATGTTGTCAGTGTGCTGACATGAAAACTATCAGGACAGGTGGACAGGAGAGGGAACAGCCCGTAAAGCGGTTTTCTAACAAGTGACTGAGTTGAAAAAGATCGACAAATAATCCCAAAATGTACAAGAAGAGAAATATTGATGCAGAGGGAAGAAAATGTAATGAAAGATGCAGTGAATACATGTTTGAGCTTCAGGGAGAAAACCTGTTATGTCTTCTGTGTTATGAGGCAGTGTCGGTGATAAAGGAATACAATTTACGTCGACATTTTGACACCAAACACGGAGCCAAGTATGCTAAATTTAGCCTCCAAGCAAAACATCAAATTGTCAAAGAATTAAAACGCAGACTGCAATTGCAGCAGAACATATTTACAAAAGTTACAGCCAAAAATGATGCAGCAAAGTGTTTTTCAGAGGGTGCATTGAAGCAGTGCATGCTTATAGGTATGTGATCAGGTGAGCTCTGACCAGATACAGACTTTTACAAATGTCAGTTTGTGAAGAAACACCATCGCAGACCGAGTTCAGGAACTAGCAGACAATCTGACAACACAGCTAGCTGAAGAGACGAGCATTAGCTGTTGATGGAAGCACAGAGAACACGGATACATCATACATCATCTATCAGTGTTCATAAGAGGCTGAAGCAGACTTCACCGTCAGTGAGGAGCTCTTGGTTGTCATCCCATGAACGGGACGACAACAGGGAGGAACATCAGTGATGCAGAGAGGTGACAAAAATAGCTTTGAACAAAGTGAATGTAATAACTTGTTTGATGATATTTGTCTTTGTTATTTTCTTTAAAAGTTTGATCTTTGACAGAGTAATGTGGGTTTCTTAACCGAAAATTAAAAGGATTGATGTTATAATAACAGAAATGTGCTTAAATATATTTTTACATTTATATAACTGCATGTACAATCATTTTACACTTGAATAATCAAATGCAGAGACAGTTATTTAACAATATGTTAGGGAGTAGTTACAGTTATACAGTCTTATAGTTACAACCGGCACTTTGAGGGCGACCATGATGCTGATGTGGTTTGACACCCCTGCTGTAGAGAAAAGTGCTCTGAATTACCTTTTAACAGGCAAACACATTGGGATTGGGAAAGAATCATTTGTGGAATAGCAGAACAGAAGCCACTAAACTGGAGATAATCTTTGAGCCTCTTGACCCATGCGGAGGTTATCACTGTGACCTGAAGATAAGCAGGTCCACAACCAGCTGCTCTTTATGGTATCTCTAAGGAAGAGGACATCACTGAAAATAATGTCTGTGCAAGTAATTGAGACTCAAATTGAGTCTTAGGAAGAGCTGCTTTGTTTTTACAAAACCTGCCAGCGTGGGCGAGATAATTTCACGCTTCATGTGACTGCATTGAGGCATAAATCTCTACGAGTATAAGATGTAACAAAATGCTTGAAACCAATAGCATTGTATCAAAGACATACAAAAGACATGTGTCTTTTGGGATTGCACTTTTTAAGATGTAATCGCCACTGCATTTAATATCTGAATTAAGGTTAGAGAATCTTTCAGAACTGACCAAACACATTTGAAACTTCTCAGGCAAAACACATTTCTGTGAATGTAAAGTTGCAGCAGAGAATCCTCACAGCGGATGACACAGAGGATTGGATGCACCACAAGCCATGTTAAGGTTTAAAAGGATTCAGCTGACTGGATTTTGGAGGCATCCATTTTCTACTGACTCACAGTCAAGCACTACGACATAGCTCCTTCCATCTCCTGTAACAAGTGCTTTCTTTAGCCTCTGGGGCACTCTTATCCTCTTCCAGCCCCTCAGTAAATTAAATACCATGTGTTAATTACAGCGAGTACACCTGAGCCCCCAGGCTGCCAGTGCAGGGGTTTAATCAAACACTAGTGACAGTCATTAGCTTCATTATTAAGCCTCCAAGAGCCAAATGCCACGGGAGAGTCCATCGGAACTGGCAGCATCCGAAAGACCCGAAGCCTCATAACGCCTCAATGCACGTCCCACATGGAGCATCTAAGTACAGGATGTAGTAAACTGTGCTCCTCCTGTACTTCAATGCTGTATATATAGAAATTTGGTGGAAGACACTTCATATTTCTCAAGAAATAAATCAATCCTGTATACCTCCATGTTTGTGAAGTGGCAGCTTCTCTATCTGTTTCAGTTCACTGGGGCTAAACATTTCTGCATGAGGTCTGACGTCGTTTCACTGTTTGCACATTCTATTATTTCACACAACATGGTACATTCAACATCTACACTGAAGCTGCAACTGCACGGTGTAATTCCCATTAGCGTATTCATACTGTTCAAGCTTCAGCAGGACTGTAGGCAGGTAATGTTGACTTTTTTAAATCTAGGAGTATTATTCTTGTCAGATACTTCCACTCTATTCCAAATCCTCTCTCTCTCTCTCTCTCTCTCTCTCTCTCTCTCTCTCTCTCTCTCTCTCTCTCTCTCTCTCTCTCTCTCTCTCTCTCTCTCTATTTCTTCAATTGTCACAGTTGACGGTTGCAATATTCCAGTTTTCTCCATCAGACACACTGACCAACTAAATCATTTCTCCATTTACATGCATGGCAGAATACAGTATCATTAAATGGACTTGTACTTGTATAGCTCTTTTCTAGTCTTCCAACCACTCAAAGAGCTTTAACACTACATGTCATCATTCATTCATTCACTGATGACAGGTGCCACCTGCCCATCAGGACTAACTGACATTCATACAACACAGACAGAGCTACGGGCACAACTTGGGGTTAAGTGTCTTTACATCGACATGGATCCTCTGATTGAAGGACGACCCTGCTCTACCATTGAGCCAGTCACCCCAAATGTACTTAGACACGTTCATGCTGGACACAACACTACACAAACTTCTCGATGTTCAATTCAAACTCGCTAGGAGCGTTCGTCTGCAACAACTTGTTATCAGGATCAAGCAGGGGAATTGAAATTCTTCCACTCTCAAATGGATGGTGTGTACTTTACTTATTTTCAGCTTTTGCTGATGCTGTTACAGAACAGAAAGTGCCAATACATGATGTCCTGCAAAGTGTTAGGAACTGTAGTTTCTACATTGATATATCTGAAAAAGAAAAGGCAGTCTTTTTCTTTTGGGTACTACATGAACATAACTCCACGTGGGTGTGAATATGTTCCTTTTCTGCTTGGATGTAAGTGATGACACTCCAGAGAGTTGTAAGTTGTTGAGGAGGAAGAAGGAGTACCCAGCAGACGAAAGGAAAGCGCAGGAAAAGCTTCCGCCCACAGAGGCAGCACGCATTGAGAATACATAAAAGACAACGAACAGACTGAAGATGTGCAGCCTACAGATTTTCCCTTTCAGGTGTTTTCACGTAACAAGCTCAGGGAACACTGTGTCCCCAATTTTTTAACGAAACAGTTGTTTAAAAAAACATTACACAACTTATAAGTGAAACTATTTTAGCATCTAAACCCATAGAGGAATCCGCTTCTGCCTCATAAAATCCCTTCAATCCAACATCGAAGGAGTAAAAATGTCTTTCAGCATTTTCCAGGTCACTCCACAGGTGCTATCATCACAGCTCAGCTCAGTTATAATTACCAATGACCTCCAACGGCCCCCACTCTAATTACAGGTGTTACTGGACAGGTAGGCATTTAAAAGGTAGACCTGTTTCAGCCTCTACAAAAAGCCATTGTCCGAAGGGGTTCTCGTCACAGGGGATTAAAGGTGCCTTGTTTTGGGGGAAGGCAGCTCCTCAATTGACCCCAATGTCATCATAAACAATACCACCTCTGCATGAACCAGGGTGCTTCATCTGAACTAAAGGGACAGAGAGTGGAGTGTTGATGGTGTCCCACTGTGAGACAAAGCCTATGTGGGACAGAGAATACCAGAATGGGTCAGTGTCACCAAGCAGAATGGGCAGAGATGACCCTACACTACTGTCCACAAAGCTGCTCTGTTGGACAGTTTTAGTAAGCCGAGTATCAGCTGAGTGTGTTCTGACCAGCTGGGTAGTGTCGTTGGGAAAGACAGCACCACAAGCCCTAACTTTGAACTAAGAAATATAAACTATGTATCTTGAAATTGAGTAACTAATCTGAGTTTCCATAGATACAATGATCTCACTTTATATTACGGTACACCAATTACTAAAACGTAATATATATATATATATATATATATATATATATATATATATATATATATATATATATATATATATATATATATATATATATATATATAATAACAATATTGCAAACGGGCCAAGTAATAATGAAATTATAGGGGGGAAAAAAAGGTACAATTTACTGTAGATGACTTAATGACATGAAGCAAATGTAAAATCGCAGGTTTACACCCAGGTTTACTGTCAACAAGGAAGTAAATTGATCAGGCTTTAACTGACATTACAACAGACGAAAAAGTTCTTTTGTATGTAAAAAATATAATTGCATGGAATATCGCAACCTGCTCCTCCAGTTGATTTCCATCTGTGTTCGTTTCCATTCATGCGGCTACACTCCACCACAGACAGTGAATGTCACAGACAGTGTTCAGTTTCCAGTGCACTGTGAAAGCAGTCTCTGCCAAAGGTCAGGACTGACCCTTTCACTTCCGCTCTTCTTCTCACAAAGCTGCGCAGCAACGACAGCTGCTTTTCAGCACAGCCCAGACCACGAATCACTGAAGCACCAAGGGCTTCAGATGGCTTCGATCTACTCAACAGTGCTGAAAGCAACAATGTGCATGTTTCCATTGACACTGAAGAAGTGCATGCTTTGAAGGTCTGCAGATTCTAAAGGACAAGGAAACCAATGTGAAAATGGTAAGTTACTAGGATGTCTTTTCTTTACTCACCCACTGCATGACCAGCCATATGAAGTTGCATGGAAATTAATTCAACATTTTTCTCTAAAAAGAAGTTTTACTTTTTTTTCAGCTGAGATGATTCAAACAACACACCTGGATGAGATGGAGACAAAGAGCCTGTGCAGATGTCCATGCAAGAACACAATCTGCTTCTCTGTGGCTCAGTGGTGGAGCAGGGTCGTCCTTCAATCAGAGGATCGGACGTTCGATCCTCTGCTCCATGTCGATGTGTCCTTGGGCAAGACATTTCACCCCAAGTTGCTCCTGTAGCTGTGCCGATGTTAGATAGTCCTGATTGGCAGGTGGCACCTTGCATGGTAGCTCCTGTCATCAGTGTATGAATGGGTGAATGATGACATGTAGTGTTAAAGCGCCTGAGTGGTTGGAAGACTATACAAGTATAGCACATATACAACAATCTGGCTCCTCTGTGTTTGATGTTGCAGCTTGTCATGCTGAATCTGACCCCTGTGGACGAGTTCACAAAGGGGATTCAGTCTTCTCCAGGATGTGCAGCCATTTAAGGGTCAGCATACAACGCCCTACACAACAGCTTGTGCTGGGAAAAGGCTGTGGCTGTAAAATGGACCAGCCCTACTAGACCAGACTAAATGAGGTTTGCAGAAACTTTTGAATTTAATGGTGCTCTCTCTAATATGTCTGCAAAACATAAACAAAACAAAATAAATGAAAAATAATTATAATACTTATTCATTGCGTTGATCCGAAATACTCTAAGAGTTTCCAGTACGTACACACACACACACACACACACACACACACACACACACACACACACACACACACACACACACACACACACCGCGTTCCAAATTATTATGCAAATTATATTTCTCAGATTTTCCTAAATAGTCGATGCAAATGAAAGTCAGAATAATTTTCAAGTCATCAACCGTTAAGAGTATAATTCAAATTTTATTGAACAAACCTCCCAATGATAAAAGTATTTTTTTTTTTTTAAATGAAAAACTCAAAATGCACTGTTCCAAATTATTATGCACAACAGAGTTTAAAAACATTTTATAGATTCTAAAGAACTAAAAATGCTAATTTGTTGAATTTGCAGCATTAGGGGGTCATATTTACTGAAATCAAAAGCTATTTCAATCAAAAACATCTTAACAGGCCAAGTTCCACGTTAACATAGGACCCCTTCTTTGAAATCACCGTCACAATTCTTGCATCCATTGAACTTGTGAGTTTTTGGTGAGTTTCTGCTTGAATTTCTTTGCAGGATGTCAGAATAGCCTCCCAGAGTTGCTGTTTTGATGTGAACTGCCTCCCACCCTCATAGATCTTCTGCTTGAGGATGCTCCACAGGTTCTCAATAGGGTTGAGGTCAGGGGAAGATGGGGGCCACACCATGAGATTCTCTCCTTTATGCCCATAGCAGCCAATGATTCAGAGGTATTCTTTGCAGCATGAAATGGTGCATTGTCATGCATGAAGATGATTTTGCTACGGAAGGCACGGTTCTTCTTTTTGTACCATGGAAGAAAGTGGTCGGTCAGAAACTCTACATACTTTACCGAGGTCATTTTCACACCGTCAGGGACCCTAAAGGGCCCTACCAGCTCTCTCCCCATGATTCCGGCCCAAAGCATGACTCCGCCACCTCCTTGCTGATGTCGCAGCCTTGTCGGGACATGGTGGCAATCCACCAACCATCCACTACTCCATCCATCTGGACCATCCAGGGTTGCACGGCACTCATCAGTTAACAAGACTGTTTGAAAATTAGTCTTCATGTATTTCTGAGCCCACTGCAACCGTTTCTGCTTGTGAGCATTGTTTAGGGGTGGCCGAATAATAGCTTTATGCACAACTGCAAACCTCTGGAGGATCCTACACCTTGAGGTTCGTGGGACTCCAGAGGCACCAGCGGCTTCAAATACCTGTTTGCTGCTTTGTAATGGCATTCTAGCAGCTGCTCTCCGAATCCTTCCTCCTTGTGCCTTTATCTGCACGAACCCGTCTGTGCTCTGAATCAGCCACAAATCTCTTCACAGTACGCAGTACGATGATCACGCTTACGTTTTCGTGAAATATCTAATGTTTTCATACCTTGACCAAGGTATTGCACTATTTCACGCTTTTCGGCAGCAGAGAGATCCTTTTTCTTTCCCATATTGCTTGAAACCTGTGGCCTGCTTAATAATGTGGAACGTCCTTCTTAAGCAGTTTTCCTTTGATTGGGCTCACCTGGCAAACTAATTACCACAGGTGTCTGAGATTGATTTCAATGATCTAAAGAGCCCTGAGACACAATATCGTCCATGAGTTTAATTGAAAAACCCAAAATGTAATGTTTATGACACTTAAATCCAATTTGCATAATAATTTGGAACGCGGTGTGTGTATATATATATATATATATATATATATATATTAATATTATTGATAACATTGCCACTTAAGATCATCCATCAAATGCCCTCGTTTCCCCATCACCTGACTGTCCCACCCATCTTTCCCAGCAACAGCGACAGCTGGTATTGTCACCTTCTGAGTCTGTGTGTGTGTGTGTGTCATTATGGCAAAACTGTTACCTGTCTGCCTGTTACCTGTCTGCCTCTTACTGACCATTTCCGCATTGTCATATGATATATTGTTAATCTGAAAATATCAGATAAAACCACTTTAAAAAAGGAAGGAGAACAGGAGGCAACTGTAAGTTGAGATCAGTCAAGAGTCTGAGATGTCACACACAAATACACGCTCACACATACTGTCAGTAAGTATGTCATTAGCTACCTAACAGCTATTAACTATACAGTCAGTACACTGACCAACTGATTGTTCAAACACTGACAGCCGTCCAAATGCAGAAGTAAACGCGCCTCATGTTCACCGGAGGTTCTGCCGAAAAAGTGAAGGTCACATGAGAAACTAAATGCATCAAGCTCGACAACAAAAGGAGGAGGGTATCTGAAAATCTGTGAAATCCTGTCCTGTCTCAGTGCGGACACAAAAGGTTGGCTACAGAACCTACCTCACCCTCTTTCTCTCTTCCTCCCTATCCTCCCTCTCTCTCATACCTCAAGGTCTTCAAAGTAAAAAAATCCCTCTTTTGATACTTTTCCAATCAAATCGCCTCAATGTGCTTACCGGCCCTCTCCGCTAATGCGCCCCTGTTCCCCCTGTTGAATCCACATGAAGAATATGTAATTACAGGAGAGTCAAGGCCTGATAGATGACTGTGTGTGAAGCCACAATGCAGCCCAGAAAGAGTCATTCTGCCAAGGGACCATTACCAGATTAACAACCCCCTCTTCTTGTGTGTTTGGGCATCGCTGAAATCTCCTTAGGGTGTCTTAGTCCGTCTTTTACTGTATGCCTTTCTGCCTCTTTCTGTTTTGCTCTTTCACACTGGTCTCCCAGACGTGCAAGGTTACATGTCATTGTCCAGCTGGGTACAAGGTACAAAGCCCACAACAGGAAAAAAAGAAACCTGTGATCAAAAGGGCGAATGATGGTGTAAATTCCCATCTATCAGGAAGTCACACAAGTGCTGGGCAGTTTTGCAAAATCCATTATTGATATGAAATGTCCTGTTTGAGTTTTTCTGCTACTAATGTTTTGAAATGCTTGTGGAACGATAATGATAGGATATTATGTGGGTTTGCGAAGGCGAGTTCATTTTCAGTGTAGAATTGGTTTTTGGTGGCTACATCTAAATGTTGAGTTCCCAGGCTCTGGATAGTTTACTCTGATCGTCCACTCAGCTCAATCAAGCCCAACTACCCCTGAGCAGTGAACACACCAACACAGTGACACTGTGACACATTTCTCATGATAGGGAAATGAGGGAAAACCCCTTCAAGGAAATCATAGTCAAGCATAGTTTTCCTAGCGTTTAAAAATGGCCTAAAATGACACATACCAGTGCCCTGTTATTAAGAAGAGGGAGAGGTTAGAAAACTATATGGATGTCTATATTCTCCTGAATATATACTATTGATATCAAATAAACACTACTACACAAACGGATGTTGTGAATTTATCTGGAAAGGCAACATGCACATATGATAAAGGCTTCATGGGACTGATGTATTCATATTTCTATGAACTCAAGAGGGAATCATCGCCCTCCATTTTCGATTTGATATTCAGGTCTATCAAGTAACACTTGGTAAAAACTGTGCCACGGTTTCGTGCTGAGTTTACTCCTCCAGCATGATGATTGGCATTTGAAGCTGCTTTGGGTGATGTTGAAGCAGAGGAACCTGCAGCAGTATGGAGAGCGGTTCTCTTCATACATATTTAATCTGTACTGGACTGGATGTCTGCTTTAACCCCCGAGGAAAAGACTTCAAAGGATTTGCTTAACTGGAAGAAACAAGGAAGAGATCACATAGAGGGAGTGTGACTTACGATGGTGCATGTACACTGGTGGAGGTGTCAAAGCATCTAAACACTAAAGAGCCTTTAGAAAACAAACTACTACTACTACTGCTGCACCTGCTGCCCAAGCGTCTCGGCTACCAGCTACAGCCAATCCTATGCACCATATTATGATATAGATCCATAATTATACGCCTATGTAGTCTCACTATCTTGTAGCTTAATAAAGCTAATTGTAGTTTAAAAAAGACTGAATAGCAATGTGATATTAATCAGGCAAGTTTACCGAACTGATAAACATTCATTGGCTCACACCAGATATTCAATTATACATTGAATATGTTAAGGAGAATACTTCAGCCAAGCACAACACTGAAATTGCTGTAGCATTTTGCTAAACATCCCATCCAATCATTTTTAAAGAGATACACATATGTTGTATCTTGAATATTAATGGGAATTCAACAAAAAGTTTAAATATCTAGTAAAAGTAAAATAAATTACACCTCCTCCCACATTGAAGAATCCTAAATCTGTGTGCAAAAAAAAAAAATGACAGCTTCTTATCACCCTCTATGTACCAACGTCCATTTATATCAAATACCACACATAGTACAAGGTAATCAGTTTTTAAAGTGTTTTTGTTTGTAATATGTATAATAAGCATATCATTTAGTTATTGCTACTGATAATTTAACAAACATAAAAACATGACGTAGATAGGTTTGCAGTTTTCAAGGTGTAAATTTCAGATTGCATCTATTACACACATGAAAATAACTCACGTTTTCTGCTGAGGTGATGTAAGTTGCTCGTGTTACCACCAGCGGCATCAACAGTGGCGCCAAACTCACAAAATGTCGGATTTTTTAAAACCAAAACACTTCCAAACAGCAGACACAGCTCCTCTGTTGGGCTCAGACTCTACTGGTTCATCTCCGGTCTCTCTTTGTTCCTCCTGCATCGCTCTGTTCTGTTCTTCAAGTAACGCGACGGAGCCTCTCCCAGCTGTTAGCAGACTGTTGTGCTAACGGCTAGCTACCGAGCTGTACCCAGCATGCTGTTCGGCGGTGACATTTTATAAATGTACAATTATTAGTGCCACAAATTGTTTATGTGTCACGAACTGTTGTGTGCCGTGGTGTTGCCCTGTTAAAGAGCGTTAGTTGTGGGTTATTAATTGTTGTGTTATAAAGTTATAACCATAACTTAGGGGTCCCTCTCACTACATAAGTAGCTCCAACCATTACACTTTTAGTGGCGAAAATTGTATTTTGCTTCCTGTAGAGGAGTGGCAGCTGATGTTTCGGCTATACCGGTATGACGTATAAGACAAGTTCATGTCATACGGGCAATTAAAATTGGTGATCCGGTGTACCGCACAGCCCTAACCCATACATTACATACTAAAAAAAAGATTTAAGTAGCACAGAGGAACTTTTCCCCATTGAGTATATGGATGTGAAAAACTGCATTTACATCATTCTAACAGTGATGGTCAAACATCACAGTAAAGTAATAAAAGACAAAACATATTAGTGAGTGGGTGGGGAGATGGTAATTAAGATTCAGATTCAACTTTATCATTGTCATTGCACAGAGTACAAGTACTAGAACAACAAAATGCAGTTTTAGCATCTAACCAGAAGTGCAAAAAGAAGCAGTAAAGGTGCAGTGGCCTTTTAAGGCTTTTTTTTAAGCTGTATTTGTGTCTGGATCAAACGTCTGTTCAATTGCATTACTTGTTTAAATAGCCAATGTGTGTCCACGAAGGGGGGGTGTGTGTGTGTGTGTGTGTGTGTGTGTGTGTGAACACATTGCTTTCAATGATGCAGCTGTTGATCGCAAGCTGAACCATTGTTAGCTCAGTTGCTGCAAATAACATGAGTGGTGGCAATGAAATGAAAGCCGTGTTGGTAACCTTGCTGTCTGAAAGCACCTGTTGAGCACCGGCCCGCCATATACGCTGAACAAACAATTGCGTATGGCCCCGCAAACGCCATCTACGCTTATTTTCTCTAACCAGAGTAACATGACAGCACGGTGGAAGAAGTTGCTGGGAAACTGAAAGTCAATCAATCGCAGTGGTAGTTAATCTATACATTAGCTGATAGAAAAAGGGGAGAAAGGAGAAGTAAAATAAAAATAAAATATGAAGGACAGCAGAGATAATACATGAATAATGCTGGTCTGAGCTGGTGACAGCTGCAGGTGGATTCAAGATCGATATTTCATAATGCGGCCGCTGGAGCGGGTCGCGACCAGTCTAGACAGCCTCAGTGGCCAAGAAGTGGCTGGAAGTAACCCCAATGAACACATGTACATATGAATTTTGATGGGATTTACTGTTTCAGTGTACATGTAGTCACATTACTACTAAATGTATCTCTATTCATTGATTGATTGTAATTCTATCTAGCAAAATAAAAACAAGAGTTTCTATTAGATTTTATCACAATGCATTTTGTTGTACTTTATTAGCATATCTATTCAAAATTGCTCTTCTGGCACAGTCCAGACAGTCATTAATTAATCAAATTAAATATTGTTTTATTTTACAGTAGGAATACAGTAGTCAATTAATGAATGACTTGTCTTCTGCTACATTTTTGTATTTGATCATAGTCATAGTAACAAGATCCCATCCC
Organism: Cebidichthys violaceus; assembly: GCF_023349555.1. NCBI lineage: Eukaryota > Metazoa > Chordata > Actinopteri > Perciformes > Stichaeidae > Cebidichthys > Cebidichthys violaceus. The sequence goes on along the minus strand of NW_027176361.1, from coordinate 12,172,756 downwards.
ATTGTCATAACTGTTTTATGAATTTACAATGAAATAGTTCAGCAGTTGTTATGTTCTCTTGTGTGTCTCTCTCTATCACACACACACACACACACACACACACACAAAGTGAGGATGGCCCCCAAAGAAAAGCTTGCCTTGGGCCCCCTGTTGGCCTCTTCTCGTCCCAGTGAAGCAGCTGTTGTTCTTCGATACTCTGCAGACCCCTCTGGATTTTAAACCTCCAGGTGTCTCTGCCTTTTGTAGACACTTCGCAAGTGTTTGTGTCAATGTTGGTGGCTTTCAGACCACGTTTCCACATGTCTGTGGCCACTGCACCTGACCAAGCCAGCAAAGCTTGAGGAGTGTGGACATGGGTGGGGACAGAACATCCCTGTAATCCAACATTAATATGTGTCATTTAGTAACAATAGCTGTGTACTGCACGATGATACAACGTTTATATTTAAACCGGTGCTTATGGCATTAATCCCAGCAGAATACAGGCTGTCAGTCATGACAGTTAGAAGTATTATACTGAAGGCCTTTCTCTTACACTGGTGACTCTCTTTACGGCCATCTGAAGGCAGCAGGTATCTGTTCTATGCAGTCTCTATCTGGAGTGATGTCACTGTCAAGCCTCAGTTACATAAGGCAGATCCAATGAATACATTGTATTCAACCAGTGTCAGACTGCTGCAAAATCACCACGGAAACCTCAGTGCTTATGTTCACAACAAACGTGTTGTTTTAATTTTTTTATCCAATATAGTTTCTTCTGCACATAGACAAAATAGAGCTAAACCATCACTAACTAACCATCGCCTTGTGAAGGAAAAGAGCTAAAAATGCTCTGTGCAGAGAAAGTACTGACAGCGGCTGATTGTGAGGACAGACAGGATGGTCAGCTGGTATATGATGCATCATAAGTGGTGGTCAGCTTGTATTTGTCAGTGTGTTTAAGGGTGTTCTTTTCAGTTTTGAGCTTGTCCCAGGTTTAAATATCCTCAATCCAACTGATCATGTTGTTTATCCTGCTGTGATATTATTTACATATAAGTTTCAGATGCATCAGTTGTTTATTCAATATTTTAACTAAATGATCAATGATTTAAAAAAAAATTTCCACGTGAGAAAATGGATGTCTACACATGTGCTATTCCAAAAGAAACTGGTGTGTGTTCAGTGTTCCTGTTTCTGCTAAAGTAGCTGTGTGTCTGTGAGGTGTGTCATCATATGCACTTGTGTATGAGTGACTCATCCACCAGCCATTGTCTGACATGGGAGAAGAGGCATTAGCTCGCCTGCATACACTCATTACGGTTTCCTGAAATACATGGGAAAATGATATCAGCTAGCTGCAGTGAGGCATGAAGGACAGAGGAAACGATAAAATGAGCCTCCTTTGTGAAAAAGACAGAAGAGGCTTAATTCAAGAGGCTGTTACCATAAGGGCTGATGACTGGCATGATACTGGAGTTTTGTGGTGTTACACTAGAGGCCCACAAGTGGTTTGTAAATGTCTCAATGAAGAGAGCAGTGGAGAGAGGGCAAAAGCATACGGGGCAGCAACATTTTGACACAGACAGGAATACTCATAAACGCAACACACACGTGTTCAGTAGGTTGTAACTGGGCGACATGGAGGCCTAGTTACAAGTTGGCAGCTGCTGCTAGTGTGTCATTGTGACTCGCTGGGGTTCCAATTCTTATAAGCATGTCATCACATAGCTGTGTTCTCTTATATATATGTGTGTGTGTGTGTGTGTGTGTGTGTGTGTGTGTGTGCGTGTTACTGTTGAGATGTGTGTGAGTGCTTGCCTTTGCAGCTGTCAGGACCCAGCATCTCTGTTCTGTGTTCACCCACCCGACCATCAAGGATTAGCTGCCTCGCATGCTGGGGACCACATCACGGGCAATCACGTATTCATGGGAAATTTAATTTCTCCGACACACTGGGTAGATTTGCATTCTGACACAGGGCTCCATCTCGCCTCGTGAATTGTCACTCAAATTGAAAAAGCAAGTGGAGGACGTCTTTTACAACGGGGCCCGCGCAGAGCATAGTATAGGAATGTGTGTGGTGGGAAGAAATGATTGCGTGAATATTTCCAGTCCACAGTGATGCGAAGCAGCCCTGTCATATTTGCTATACCCATCCCTGTGGTGCGAGGGAAATTCATCTGCTTGTGTACAACTTTATTAACCATTTCAATTTGCAATGAACTATTTCTGTGCATCTGGAAACAACAGAGTGGCTACCCTCTCCATTCTCTACTCCACTTTCCATTCCAGTTCTATAATACAGATGTTTTCCCAACCCCCACTATCATACATGAATTTGATGCAGGTGTTTACCCCCTTTTGGCAACATTAACATCAACGCTATATCTAAAGATAATCTGTCTGCCAGAGAGATAAGGAACTGTAATAGCAGTGATGAAGGTGGCACCCTTGGGATTCAAAATGTTGTGCAGGTACCAACGGGCGAATTGAAGGCACTCGCGTAAAACGGTTGTTTCCTCCAAAATTCCCCATTGCGCTTTGCTCATTTTCCCTGATTGCTCTTTCACTCTTCCCAGCGGTGATGGCCTGAATACACAGCTAATGCTGTTGTGTTCCACAATGCAGGCGTGGCGTATGGTAGGGTCACAGGTCAGGAGGAAGAGGTACATGGTGAGTTCAGGTGAGGGTTTGCCAAAACTTCTCATCAAGATGGATCTCAGCCCCAGGTAAGGCTTTCTAATGACAGGGCGTAAAATCAGACGAGACCGACAGGAAATGTGGAGATTCCTCCCACAAAGACAAGAGATAAGGATAGAAACTGAGGAGCCTTGAAAATGGAGATATTTCTGAGAGATAATCTTCTCTCCGGGTGTGAGATTTTCAAGAGGGAAACCTTTTTATCATCCTTCATTTGGCTATTTTATCTTCTCTCTACCCAGCAGCAGGCCTGATCATTTTCTTTTTTATCTTGACTCCTAAGGTCCAAAACACACAAACTGTGATGTATTATTCGGCTTAAAGGTTTAAAGAACATAGCTGAAACAACAGGGAAACCACAATCAGCTTAACACTATGGTCTTGGTAGCAGGTTTGATTTTCGCTCTGATGTAAGGCAGTTTGCTAAATGGATCACATGTCTCAACAGAGAGCATTGCATTCAACAGACTTATCTGTCTATTAAGTTGTTTGTCTGAAAACCTTGACTCAACAGCGCTGCTGTCATCCTAAAGCTACAATTTATTAATTAGAATGAGAAATCTCTGTAAACATTCAACATGGCTGCTCTCCTCCAATGTGCACCACTTCTCAAATTTGGTGAGACTGTCCGCTGCTCAATTTAATTAATTCAAGAGATCCCCACGGCGTGCTGTAGCTCACGCTAAGACGACAGATTTGCTCCCATAATAATCCACCATGTTCACACACGGGCACTTATGTGCACTCTTTGCACGGCGACCAACAATCTCCAACCCTTTTTGAAAATGCAGCGGGCGTCTTCCATTCATCGCCGATGAGCCACAGCCTAGCTCTGTTTAGCTGAAGCAGTGCTAATGAGAATGAGGTCATGGGGATTTTGGCAGCCATTGTGACGGATGTGGAGAGAGACACATGCCAGAACCATAACACCCCATTTTCTAGAACACACATACTCCCCACCCAGTGTGTCGAAACATGCTGAGTGTTGGGCCAGTGTCAGCAGCTGACTGGGAAATAAGGGCAGCTTTTTGGAAACTGGTAGCCATGCTAGAGGCTGGTTCTAGTGATGGGATTTATGAGGGAAAGAGGAAGGAAGAAAGGAAAAATGCGCCCTTTTACTTTTTCATTTGACAATGAAATCCCCAGCAGAGCAACAAAACCATCACAGAGATGAAGTACGCAAACACACTCAATGAAAAGTAGCCTCCAAGAGTACTTTTGATTTAAACCGATCAGACATTGTGTTCTTTTGCTTCTGAATGGCCCGTGACTGAAAGGGGCTGTGAGAAAGACGAGGTGTAATGGGGGGAATGGGTTTAACGAGGCTGTAACACAGCAGAAATCAATGTCCTCTTGACATGAACCACTGGAACGGGACTAACAGGGACAGACGCAGTGACACAGCAACACATACATTCAAGAATAGGCATCAAAGAGGAATACAGTGTCATATTTCATCATCCAGAATACTTCCTGCTCTGTTTAACTGTATTTCCATTTGTTGCAATAAATGGTTAAAATCTATGACGAGAGTGTTCCTGACTGAACCATTCCTTAAACTGACTGGATAAATGTAAATGTACACAAAGAATCTAAGGTAAATGTACCTTAAATAAATGTACTAGTATTTGATTATGTGTAGGCCAAACAACATCTAGATGTCTGGGCTCAACCTATTCTAAATTTGGTCGAGATAATGTCTTGATTACATTTTAATGACTATATTTTAGTGTGAAGGGAGTATTTCCAATTTTCAATCAACTTTAGTCCAATTGACAAAACAATCCTAACTTATGGTCCACATTTAGCCACATAGCATGGTCTTCTTTGTCATTCATTCATACCTTTTCCAAGGTTTTGAAATTAACTTTGATACTGAGCTACAATGTCAAATGAAGACCATGTGATATTTATTGATATTTATGCCAGTTGCCTTGTAATGCAGTGGTGGGCCGTCAGGGCCAGCAAAGCCTTCTCTGCTGGCCTAAACAGAATCACAAAGTTATAGCTATTTTATCATTTAACAATTTTTCATAAATACACTACATGTATTCTAATTATTTTCCCATTATCTTATTTTCTCATTGCACAGCTACTGTCTTCCTCTGTTGCTTTGCTTCCAGCCTGCAGCGCGAGAGTTTTCAGCGTGTGTGCTGCTGTTCGTTTTCCTGCTAAGCTAGTTTAGCATAGCCTCCCAGAACACACGAGCCTCACCAGAGTACAATGTTGTTCTTCCGTGGTGGGCGTGTCAGACAGCACGGTGTCTGTTACGTTTGGTGGGTTGCCAGGTTGAGCGCAGTGGCAAAGCTGAAAGAACATTATATTTCCCACAATTTAAGGTTCTTAATCCTCGTACCGAACGGTTTAATACGAATACGTGTATTGTTACACCCCTAGATACAAATACTAACCGTAGCTGTGGCGTCATAATGAGGTGGTTCAACTGTATTAGGACAGCACTGAAGGCCCAGGTATAAAACACACGGCCCGCCACTGTTGTAATGTGAGTGCTGGAATAAACCCTGTTGTTCATTCACATCATGCCCTCCAAAAGAAACATCTAGGAGTTGCTTGGTCTTGTAAACCAACCACTTCAGTATGTGTGAGGTTTCTTAGAAGGGTTTACAGATTGCCACATCTGTTAAGATCATCCTGACATTTACCATCTGACACCTGATCTTTATTGGATATATTTAGTTTTGACTGATTTGATGGGTCATATTGTGGAACTAGGTTCCAGGGCATTACAACACAAAGACCTTGAAATACAGAAACAAGACATGTATAACAATTGACCTCCAATCGTCAAACAAAACAACATGGCCTTTAGAGATGTCTCACGGAGAAAGAAAGAAACACCACTCTCGGGAAATCGGCTCGTGTTTTTTTGTGCTAAGCTATTTTTCAGAGGGACATGAAAAAAAAAGGATGATAATGAAAAGGGGGATTAACCAGAGAAAGAGAGGAAAGAACTAGTTGGGCCTGTTGTTGAATACACACAATAAATTAAAAAAGGGATAAACAAGCTTTCCTCTGCCAGCCTCTATTGCCCGACTGGAGTGTTGTTCACCTCAGCATGCCAGCTCTGAACCTCCACAGGGTTCTCTGTGTGTGTGTGTGTGTGTGTGTGTGTGTGTGTGTGTGTGTGTGTGTGTGTGTGTGTGTGTGTGTGTGTGTGTGTGTGTGTGTGTGTGTGTGTGTTCTGGGCAGAAGGGTCTACCAAACGACATATTTGCATACAAACTACCTGTCCAAATACGCAGAGGGGAGAAGGGGACAGGGAGGATGTGAGAGAAGGAAGAAGCAGGAAAACATTAGGAGTGAAGATGTGTGAGCGTGCGTATGTGTGAGAAAGAGAGCTTTGGGAAGGGGTCTGTTTGTCCTCCTCAGGTGCTGAGAGGCTTTTGATTTAAGCAGAGGAGAATCTCATTACCTGAGTGATGCACTGCCTGTGTTTACATGCATTATTCCAAAGAGGCTTCAATGCTCCATCATTCACCTTTCTCTCTCTACCTCTCTTTTTCTCTCAGGTGAACAAAAATGAGTTCCAATTGCAATAACAAACAGTCCGGCTCCATCACGGAGGAGGCTAAGGGATCAAATAGCTCTTGTTGTGCTTTGGTAGAATTACTTTGCCAACCAATGACTGCACTTGAGAAGCTCATGCATGGGCATGAACAAGTAGTAGGACCAGAGGGAGACTATAGATTTTGTATATACCAATGTAAGCAAACTAACAGATGGGGAACATGGTAACCAGCATGTTGTTACTGTGAGCCTGTCAGCATGCTGACATCAAAGTATGGCCTCACAGAGCTGCTAGCAGGTCTGCACACTAGTGTTAAATGATGTCTGCTGCAGCGTGGTCACGTGACCACTCTTTAGCTGCAACATATATCAAACACAACCACTGCCATACAACTATAGCATTTCCTAATCCCTCCTATAGTCTCTGAGTTCCTCGACTCATCAATCCCCACAAGGAGGCACAAATTGGGGAGTGACGAACTCAGACCCAGGACAACAAATATCAACTATTTCAGTTTGATTTATTTAAGCTTAAATAGAATGTTGGGCTAGAAAAAATGCTGCACCCTACTGTTACATGTAACAGAATGTTGTTTAAATGTTAGTTAGAGTCCTGATGGGCAGGTGGCACCTTGCATGGTGGCCCTGTCATCAGTGTATGAATGGGTGTGAATGATGACATGTAGTGCTAAAGAGCTTTGAGTCGTCAGAAGGCTAGAAAAGTACAGTACATTGCATTTACCATTTACGTGGCAGCATTATTTCTACAGTGGAACAAGTAGCGGATGACATGAGAGCAAGGTCTGTTCCATCCATTTCTTGTAATATTTTGAGCTTTTTTATGCACAAATTGATAATTGTATGCTGTCGGCAAAAGAAATCTTGATTTATCTGTTACATTCGTCTCAATTTATATTTATTAACGCTTACTTGCATTTCATATTTTCAATAACTGACCAATTCTATTCTTTCCTAAAGAAAGTTTTACTGATTTAATCTCATCTCCCTGACTACTGCAAGCCTCAAGCGTTTTCTATTTTAGAGACTTATTCTGAAGCAACGCTGGTGCATGAACCTGAAACACTCTCATTCAAATTACTGTAGTGCTGTTGCTGGTACCAGATTTGATAAATAATAATTAATTAATGTCAAGATATGTAACGATTATTCAATCAATCAATCAAAAGTTATTTCAGACTCAGGGTCCAGATAAGACATTAAATAGAATAAATTACATACAAAAGCACAATAGAAACGCATAGGCCTACCAATGCCTTCAAAGAGACAGCTGTACCAATGTCTCCACAGCTGGGACTGGTAGCGTGTAGTACTAAACCTTATGTTTGATAAAACCAAGATGATTTCATACATAGGATTTCTTAAACAGTTTGGAAAGTATTGACTCCTGCAGCTACAAACATCTCACTGGCACAACACCATCTCTGTCTCTTAAGTAATACTGTCACGGCATCACTATAAGCCACTTGAATTCTCTGGAAGCTTTGTTGTAGTTTGACCACAAGTGTGCAGTAGAGTGGTGTACAATATGCTCTGAACAGAGACATCGTCACTCCGTCTGTACACATACTAAGCTTGCGTGAGAGAATGTTTGCTTGTGCATACATCCTACCCAGTAGTTCAGGCTTTCAATTGCTTGGACAGATCATCAATAAGTCCCTAAAAGTCAAAAGTCTCTGTTGTCCGACACCATTGCTAACCCCAAACATAGTCTGGTGGGCATGCCAGTAAGCCAGAATTCTCACTATGTATTTGGGGACACCTCTTTGACAACTTTTGATGATTAACATGATCAAAAGCTTCTAAGCCCAACTGATTTTCTGTGGAGTTAATAAACTCATATATTCTATCCAGGAGGATTCTGTTTAGGACTTTTGACAGTATGCTCGCCAAAGCAAAGGGCCTGTAATTATCTAGACTACATACTTTATCGGCTCTGTCCTTACTGATTTGCACTAACAGAACAGACAGCATTGAGTCTGGTAATAAGCCATGATTCATGAAGCCATGTAAAACAAATAGAAAAGAGGGGAGCTAACCTCGGACTAGCATATCTTGACCATTTTAAAGCTGCCCACAGATCTGGTCCCAACAACAGGCATAACGTTGCCGGGTTTCTTTTTCTGTCCGGGGGCAACAGTACGCAATCCCACCTGAGCAGCAGCGTGACAAAGATGTTAAACCCCCGGAACTTTTACTCGTTGAAGCCCGGTCCACGTCCAGAACGCAGGGCCCCGCCACAGCCCCTTCTCCAGCACCCAAGTCCGAGGCTCCGCCTGGTGCAGCCCCCTTCCCTGCATCGTCAGAGCCAGTGGTCCCAGCCTTTGCGCACACAGTGCCCCTTACCAGCGCCGCCGATGCACCTGGACCACCGCCAGGAGTCAGGTCAGTGGCACGCTCCACACACGCTGGAATTGATTTCCACAGGGATGGCACGGAAATCTTCGCTTACGTCAGCCTGAGGGTTTCACTGAGCAGACCTCACTGCAGGCTCGAAACGTCCATACTGGAAAATGTCACCGGAGGCAAATCATCCAGGTAATGACAAACAAATCTGGGAATGTTCTCCCCGCACTCAGTCATTACTTTAAGGCAACTCTTTATGTTGTTGATGTCTTTCTGTGACTCTTTATGGAAAACACACCGCTGTGCCCTATCTTTGTAGGGCAATGTTCAAACAAAACTCTTTTACTCAGAGTCAGACGTGTTCGCAGCCAACAAGACGATCTCGTCCTGGCTTAGTGTCTTAATTTGGAGGAAATTAAGCATCTCATCCTCAACAAAACTTTGCCTTGTTATGTAAATCTCAGGTTTTATTCGTAGACCGGAGCGGCCAGGCCTCGACGTGCAATGTCCACCATCTTATCTGAAACAGTCTAAAATTGACAAAATTGTGATTGTGAAGTTATTTAACAAATTGTTCCACACTCAAAAAGATGCATTACATCCAATTTATGGCGAGAACAGCAAAACCACTCCCATCTCAACAACTATCTTGACAATTTAATTTACCTTATTTTACCAAATTAATACTAGTTACTTACATAGTCTATTTAATTCTTCCATATTTGAAATGTGTGCTATCTCAGCTGCAGAACGATATCAAGCAGTTGATATAAATCACTGAATAAAACCTGATCAATTAAAGACAGATCTATGTAAATATACATGTGTGTGTACCTATATGCATAATAAATGAATGTATAACATTAATCTCAACATTTCACCAAAAATCTGTGTCCTGTGAGAGAGACAAGAAACGGGTGGGACAGAACATTCCTCCCCTCTGTTGTCCTGTGCTCTGGCTGAGATAAAGCAGTAATTGACATCCAGTTATTTGGCAGGAAACTAAAAGAATTGTAAACAGAGTTGGCTGTCATGAACTTAACTTTACATAACCTTTATACACTCCGATGTTTAAATATATTTATACATAAAATACAAGGATTACTACGACTAGGCCTGGAATGTCAAGTACAGATTCTTTAAGTTGTTTATTACAATTGGATGCTCTCTATGTCCTCAGGAATGTGAATGATCGTAAAAACCACAAAGGTGGGGTCATAAAACATTGTCGGGTCAGCCGTCGTGGTTTCATGGTCCTATGTTGAGTTTGTCCAGGCACATGGTGAATTGTGAGTCTAACCACTTAATAACCTATGGGTTGTGAGAGCAGTTCCTGGAAGAAGTTTATTAGTTCAGATTGTGTCACAGACATCTCAGTTTTATAGTCTCTCTGTGGATGTCCGCTACAATACTAACCTGCATATTAAAAACCACATAATCACCCCTTTAGTTTGCATTTAAGTCTATTTTTAGCGCCCCAGTGGATGACTGTCACCTCGTCTTTGTAAGCCACTCTGTCTCTCTGTCACACTGCAGAAGACCAAAATCACCTGATGCCACTGTTGTGACAAACAACACTCCAAACAATAATTCTATTTGTCACCGCTTTGCATCTCTATTCTCGCTCACAGGCACACGTCTACTTTCAATCAAGCAAAAGTAAACCACATGGAGAGGGTGAGAGACACAGAGGGAGACAAAGAGAGAGAGGGAGAGAGAGGTGGAGGCAGCAAACAGGCAGCGTACGTTACCTTGATGCCAGCTTCAGATCACAGTCAGTCTTTTTCATGTAAAACAACAGCTGTTTTTGACAGCACGTTTGTTAAAAACCTAAACACGAGTTCATGTGAGTTATTGTTTTTTCTTTCCTTTTCCTTCTTTCCTTTTCTTTCCTCCCACACACTGCAACGCTGCCACCTCTCCCCTGATACTGCGGTGCTCTAATTGCTACCAACATGAGTCACAAACATTCAGCTCTTTTTTTTTTCCAGGGAGAAGAATTATTACTGGCAAGCTTCACGTCCGTCAACACATGCTAATTTCCATTTTACTGCTTCCAGTTGCCTCGTGTGTGTAGGTGTGTGTGAGGTTGGCACTGCGACCAAGCATGTCATCCCTGGTAGAACTCGGGTAGCAGAGCTGCCTTTGAACTGCACACAAGGCTGACTTTGAGTCTGGGTTTGTGCTCCAAGACAAACTTCAGCCAACCGAGAATAACTACAGCTTTTAAAAAACAGAGTTCTCTAAATAACCGAAAGGTTCTCTTAAGTACCATGCTGAAATGGATTTGTGTACTGTAGATACTTCACAATGGTAAAAACACAAAAGCCTCCAAGAGAAAAAAGTCATATTATGAGAATGAAAGTGATGAAAAGGTAAAGACTCCGGTATTGGTTCATGGTCTCTTGAAGGAATAGTGCATGAAATATACACAATGCCCAATCTCTGTGGGTGATTACAAAACCCTGCTTCCATATACTGTAAGTATCACATCAATGTTACACAAACCAGAACCAGCAAACACAGAGCTTATCTTTAAGCTTTACGACTTTTATGCTGTGGATTTTTTAAAGTAACTCTGTAAATGTGTGATGCATACAAAACACATCACGTATGCATTAATGTCTTCATTTATTATACAATCCAAGACGAACAAGTGCAAACTAACCAAAATACTAATTAATATGGAAGGTCCCAGGTCCAAGCCATAGAGACCCTCCAAGGGTGACACCACCTCATGGACAAGGCCCGCACATCCAAACTAAACAGCAAAACATGTCGCTTGTGATGTAACGAATTGATTGTTAGCCAGTGCCTTCCAAAACCGCTACAACTGAGTGCTACAAACATGATTCATACTCTATGACTGTTATCGGAAAATGTAAACATCTGTTGTATTAGGCATTAGAACTAAAAGCAGATGTTGTCTTTGGGAGGACAGTGTCCAAGCACCTTCTGTGTTCATATTTCAGCACCTAGAAAGCACATATGCTTGCATATGGGAAAATACTTACACTTATATTAGATGAACAACGTCCTGAGTGAAGTTACCTGAGTATATGTTATGATATAACCCGCTTTGCGTGTTTACTGTGTATTTTTGTACTTGCCTTAGCCAATCATAACCAAGGACACAGACAATCCGTTTTATATCTGGATCCATTTTCCTGTTCTGGACGCCTGACTTGTGTGGAGGGCTCCATGCTGTTGTTGTGCAATTGGCTTAAGATGGAGACTGAAAATACCCTGGTCCCTGGTGAGAGGTTGGGTTCAGATGGGGGGGGGGGGGGGTTATAAAAATTGGGGACGGCTTAGCACAGAGCGAAGAAGATCCAATCTCTAAATGTGTTGCTGTGAAGGTGAAACCCTGCTGGGCCGCATTTCACAACTCTCACAGGGGCTCTATAGGCAGAGCTTACCCACTGCTCCTATAGCATGTGCAGGCAGGCAGGCACACATCTCACACCACCCCCTCACACACATATAACACAAACAAAAGCTATTCCCCCCGCCAAACACTGCAAGCCCACACTAACGTTATTGTCAGGTGAATTATTCTCAACTCCAATCTTAGTAACTTTAATGTTTTATCGTCAGTTAAAGAATCATTGTTTACACTCAGAAGTATGACAGAGATGAACAAAACAAATATTATAGAGTTCACCAGAATTATTATTAGGATGTCATGGGTATCATCAATCCACATTCTAAATTTTGTGGCAATCTGGTGAGTGGTTGTCAAAATATCTTTCTCTTGGTGGGACGGACCACGGATTGACTCTTGTGTGGGCGAGTCTGTAATAGTCTGCTTCGATAACAGGGCAAACAAATTATAGGATAAATGCAAAATTGCATGACGATCAGCCCAAAAACAAGGTTCATTTCTTTTGTTCCTGAAAGAATGAGTAATGAAGAAACAAGGATTTCACCTGACAACCTCAATATGACTGCTATATTGATGCCAGAGCAAGACCTGGGAGAAGTGTGAGGCATGAATAGGGGCCTCTCTGAATTCAGATCAGGAGCCAAACTGCTGGAAGACTCCAACAGGATTCCAGGTCAACATGAGCAGGAACTTTCAACCATGGAAGCCAAACTGCAGAAGGCGATGAGGAGAGCAGGAATAACAAGGCATGGGAGGAAATAAAGCCCTGGGTTTACAGGGACAAAACTGGAAAATCAAGGAACGTATGCCGGTTGCATTTAACAGCGTAACAAAAGAACAAAAGTTTGGAGAAAGTCGCGGATGTTCAAGCAGATGACTGGCTTTCTTGTGTGTCACAGCCTGCCAACTAGTTGTTTTGACTGTTGCTTGGTGACTAGTACCCCCCCGGCTGCATCTCACACACTAAAACATACACACACACGCTTATATTGAGTCATTTTGTCTCTAAGAGGTTCTACCTTTCCAAGCTAAAAAGAAGGTAGTTGGTTAGCAATAGACCCCCCCCCCTTAATCATCCACAATGCTTTTATGTTCCAATAAACTATTGTTTTCTAAATCAACTCTATAACAGTTCAGACATAAATGTCAGTCAGAACTATCAGTATTCTACTGTGCCAGGTAGCCTGACTAGATTTCAGTGAATGGATTTTGGAAGCTGAGACTGACTTTTTGTCGAGCATCTTAACGGCTAAAATAACTAGGATTCTGTTCTTTCCCACATATTTTTGTCACTGTCATGAATGTTTGTTTTATCTGTCACAACATATTAAAACTATAACTTTGACCAGACTAATGCAATGCAATTCAATGTAGTTAACAATACAATATTTTGATGCAGTATTCCTTTCTTTCAAGCCTTCATAATGACATAATGGATGGGAGGCGTCAATCATCCGTGAGATGAGGGAGACAGCCATCTGATGTAGCACAAAGAGTCATGTGAGCCTTAGTGTCCTGATGGCCATCCAGGATGTCGAACATGCTGTAGTGGAGGATTCACATCAAAAAGAGAGAGAAGAGACCCAAAGAAACAAATCTGATGATTTACAGTCTGGGTTTTGGAGCGTCTTCTTAAGCAGGATGAACGAGGACAGAAAAGATAAAGGATGAGAAAGCCTCTCTTCACATGCGCAAACAATTTTCCACCGCGGAACAACCAGAGGTCAAATGAACTGTCTGTTCGGTATGCAAAGCGTGAACAAATGTAAGGAAATGTGCATGCGTGTGTGACTGGAGACACAGAGCACACGGCTCTGTTTTGTTACAGCTCACGTGTGTGTGTGTGTACACACCTGCATGAGCCATGATCTACCATGCAAATAAAGGACCTCATTATAAAACATTAGCGTTCCCGACTCGATTTAAATTCAACCAATGCATGTTTTGATTAGATGTATCCTGCAGGCAGATTATCCTTTGACCTGATAAACAGTGCTTGCAATCTAAATATGGTGTTGGCAAGGTAACCTGAGTGCATAGTAGGAAGCTGGGGAAGATGAGGGTTAAAGGTATCACCTGATATTGTCTCCCGTTAGAAAGCAAAAGAATCTGTAAAGAACCGTCAACCCAACAAAAGCGGAGAAAGAGGAGGAGGAGGAGGAATGGTGACGACAAATCTATTCAGACTAATGATCAGCCGACCGTTCGTCCTGTAATATCTCAACATCTACTGGATGGATTGGCACAACATTTGGAACATGATTCATTGATGCCCTCACCTTTCATAACTGCACTAGCAAGCTGACATGCTTGGTTCAGAGTAAGATGTCTCAACAATAAGTGAATTTGGGTCAGACATTAATGTTCCCCTCAGCATGAAATCTAATAACTTTGGTGATTCCTCATCTTTTCCGATAGTGCCATCATCAGGTTTGTCCAGTGCTTTGGTTTAAGAACAAAACTGAAAAACTAATGATATTCCCATCAGCCTTCACTGATATCAACTTTGTAAATCATGCTAATTGGAATATGTTACACAATGTCCTCTTCCCCATCAAAGTGCATTAACTCTCAAAAATATCTGATAAGCTGCATGTTTATATCTACTGATGCTTCGACATACAGTGAATGAGGGATTACCATTTACTTTTAAACAATTTTGATATATTTTAAATCCTTGAACATTTATGAGTCAATAAATTCAGTGTTGTTCTTCTACTTCCACTTATTCCCACACAGGAGGGCTCTTAAAGTGGCAAGAATTACCCACAATTCCCCTGTGGCATCAGAGGGCAGTAGAGAGTTTGGACTGTCAGCGCCCCTTTTGCCGCTCATTAATCACTTAGGCTACTGTGGGACAGCCCACCAGAGACCAGCAACACACACATGCAAGCACACAGACTCGCAAATGTAACAGCGGTGTGAGCGCAATACAAATGTATAATCGGTCTCTCCGTGGAACAATCGATACATGCAAAATAGGGAAACCTTATTAAATGTGGAGTGCTGTTTCCTCACTGATACAAATGCACACACACACACACACACACACACACACACACACACACACACACACAGATAGTGATGCTGTTTATTACCATAGAGAGGAGATAGAAATAGAGGGAAGACGAACAGAGTTCCCTGGGGCTACTCAACAGAGCGAGGAGAGCGAGAGGAACAAAGGCTGTCCTTTCAATAGTGGAGGCTGTCTTCATGTTGTATTATATTTTTCTATTGTAAATAATATCCTAATTTCCTGAAATGTCCTTAGACCTATAATATTCAAATCAATGTTGAAGGTCCCATGTGTAGAATTGTATAACTGTTTGTTAGCAAAGAAAGGAGACAATCCAAGAATAAACTGGTGCAGTCTGTGGCCCAATCCCACTGCCCCCCTAACCCCAAGCCCTGCACCCTCAGGGACTTAATTGATGTCACCAGGTGAGTGCTTGGGTGTGGGGATGAAATGGTATCATAGATGTAATAGGATTGGGAAAAAAAATTTTTTACATTAACAAAGCCAAATCATGTTAGGTACAATTTAGTTCACCACGACGACACTTAAGGGACTGACTGATTTGAATGAGGCGCTCATCTCGCTGAGTGGACAGAAGGTAAATTGTCAAATAATCTATTTATTCATTTTCGTCAAAACAGCATCATTAAGTAGGTTGCTCCGTCTATGTCTGTTTACTTGTTGTTATTTTTCACCACTTCCGAGCTTTCTATTGTAACCAGGCAATACACTTCACAATACTATCAATTGAGGGTAATTCCCTCAGCCTAACGTGTGCATAAGAGCTCAAAATGTCTAAGAGAGAGTCCTCTTCCCTTGACAGAGGGAAACATTTAAGCCCTCGCAGACACTGCAGATGTTAGATCATTATGGTGGTCAGTGTATTTCTTTGGTTAAGTCAAACATTTCAAATACTTCACATTTAGATTAGGATTTTAATTTAGCAGCACTCCATACAGTAGTGATGTTAGGCATAAGCTTGTCATTTTCTGGAGCAGCTTGGTCAAACAAAACAACTTGGTTATCTGACTACAATCTTTTAATAGACAGTGTGCATTCCAAACTGTCATGAGTCAGTGTCAAAGTTTATTCTGAGTGTGGAAATAAAACTTTGACGAAACAATTTTGATTTAAAATGATCTTTTCACTGCGCTTTGAAACATCTCCTCGTCTTCATCAGTTGATGGAGTTTGCTGTAGTTGCCATGAAAATCTAGTGAGTGGATTTAAGATTATGATTATTAGGTAAAAGACCCCATCAATTCACATTATAGAAAGTGCAGGATGCAAATTTGGAGCTTGACCCATACTGCTTCTTTTTCGGATCTGTAACTTGCAAGTCATCCATTTGTATGGAAGAACACTAAATCACTGGAGTGTGTGTTTCAGTGGTTGATGAGAATCAACAGTTTACTGTGGGCTTCTACGACACATTACTACCTCATATAGTTGTTGTAGCAATATAATTGCTACAACAATTTTCCTGATAATGTTAGGATAATTTTCCTAACAATTTTCCTGATAATGTCAGGAAATATTTGCTTCAGAGCAACATTCTCTTTCATGTGGAGTCATGTTTGTGTCCACCTGTCATTTCAATATCCACTCGTCTTTTTGCTCATGAGAACAACATCTGTCTCTCAAACAGCTAAATGTTCACAAGCTAGTGTTGGGAAGGAAAAGGAGCATGTTTGAGTTATCAGCATATATAAAAACTAAATTATTGAAATCAATAGAATTATTAATGGCTGTAAAATTATTCACGATTATTAATAATAACGGGGCACCACCCTGCAAACAGGGGCCAATAACCAAACTATAAACTAAGTCTCATAATTAGTATCCACTCACAATGTCAACAGTCAAAGTACTATTCCACATTCAGAGTGAAAGTGAAGGTGTTGAGTATCCAGCTATTATCATAATACACATGCACAAAGTAATCACAGAGAGCTGCTCTTTACAGTATAACAGAGTTTATTAAGTTCCAATAATAATTATTTATTCAACTAATATCTAAAACTAACAACAAATACTATACATTTATGAGCACGCTATCTAAAACCATCTCTTTTTATTTTGAATACTTTGAGCCGAGCACGTTGTCTTGTTCATCTCGAAAGCATCGTCTGTTTTTCTTTTCATCCCTGTCAAATATTTGTCTATTCTGTAAACCCACAGACTGTCTGAGTGAACACCATTACTATTGTTACAGCCGATGTGTTTACTGTTCAGCTATGAAAAAGATTCCGACGTCAGTACTGCAACAGTAGTACTGCATCACGCACACACAACTACAACGACTAACATTGATTGGCTGTGACAATGTTTCACGACACTTCTCTTCTTGTAATTGTTGGGACTATGGTTGTTTTTTCCCAGGTCCAAACATTCAGTGCCTCCATATTTTGTGAGTAGAATCTGCAATATAACAAGTACAATTTCTCCTTCAGGTTAATGTAGTACTGCAATGTTTGCCTCTGAAGTAGAAATACACATTAGTAGTTTACAGGTGAGTTGCATGTTTTTTCAGTGCTTTGGTTATTTTGGGGTTCAAGTGATTCGAGTAATACTTTTCATTCTTAAACATCACAATGAATCTGTAGCTGTTTGTGGCCCTTTAAGTTGGGCCCCCAGACAGACTTTAAAGTCTGACCGTATAGCTGTGACTTGGTACATGGCAGGCGTATTGCTCAGGACCCAGGAAAGCTCTCTGTCGAGTGTGTTTGTATGAGCGGTTCTTGAGAAAGATGCAGCAACACCGCAGGCCTAGCACTGCACTAGTTATTATAATGCTGACAAGCTAGAAGCTGGAAGAAAGGCACTATTTACTGTTGCACTGGTCTTTTGATCTGGATTCCACATCCACTTGTTTTTCTGTTTTCCTTGGATTCCATGCCTTACTCTAAAACCACCCTTACACACATACTTCAACAGCTATCTCTGCTCTTCACGGACACGTCTGGAGAGCGCCTGAGGGAAAGCTGCTCCATGCTCTAAGGCTTAAGCCATCAATTGACCAACCAAGACTTGCCAAAGGGTCTATCGCCGTCTCTGCTACAGGGACAGAGGGGAGCGCACAAGAGCTATTTTCAATAACAGAACTTTTAGAACTTTTACTTTAAAGCTAGATGAACAATTCCTTCTCTTGTCAAAACACTGTGCAGCCTGGCAAGAGATGGAGGTCGGCCAGGACACACACATACACATATTACAATGATGATGAAATGATGTAGTGATCACTATAAGGTAATCAACAAAAAACTAAGTTAAAGGAGTGTTTTCAGAAAAGAATGCTCTATTCGGGTGGTCACATCCTTAACAACCCATCATAAATGTCAGCCTAAGGGAAATTGCATGGTACCATTCGTCTGTGTTTATTAAGCTGGGATGAACTCGGTCTCATTGACCTTTCAGAGTACATAGTGCCCACGACAAGTTAATTGAAGATAAGTCAAACCATCTATGGCTGACAGAGCCAGAGTGCTAGGATTCCTGCAGACTATTCCCTCAATTAAAAACATTTTTAAAAAAGACAAGATGTCGACGGGGAAGTTCATCACAAGAAAGGCAGCAGTCCATTTAGAGAATGATATTTTGTATTACTGAAATGGCCAGTCTTAAATGTCAAAGTACTAGAATCCCACAAGTCATTATGGTATTGTAGTGCTTTATCCTCAAAAGTGACTTTGGGCAGTTTGTTTGATCAAACTGAAATCAAAATGAACTTTTACTAAACAAACCAATATCATTTGGTGTTTGGTGTTTATTCTTCTTGTTTGGTAGCCTAATTGTAAAAAAAAAATAATAACTGTAATGTTTTGTTGCAGTTAGTGTTCTTGCTAATGTCGCCATTTTTACTTTTGCAACCAGTAAATGGAAGTGACCATATTTGGATGGCGGGGGAGTGACATAGAGATGCTGTATGTGACTCTGGTAGGGTAGCAATCACAGTAAGCCCGCCCTAAAGCTTTATTGTCTGTTTGACTCTAAACGGATCATAATTTTCTAAATCTTGGCAACACTGCACTCAGAGGCTCCAGGCTGTTTCCACAAATAAGCTTCATCCGGAAAAAATCCACAATAACTGGTATCTTCGTAGCTTATATTTCTTTACATAAAAAGTGAGGAGAACTCCAACTTCAGTTCAACTTTGAAGCTTCAGAGTTTAAAACGTGACATTAAACACTCCCTGACACTCCTTTAAGAGTGATCTGGTTTAAAATAAACCGATCTCCCACCTCTCAGGTGCAGTAAATGTGAGTATACTGTGCAAATCTCCAAGATTTCTGGCTTCTGAAATTCAAGTTTTTTTTCAAGTTCTCCCTGCCGCTTGGACCCACCAATGTGTGACGGTGCCTAGAGCAGCTTTAAATTAAATCTCTCCTGCCTTTGTTGCTAATCCAATAAATTGAATGTTACCTGCAAATGTCACCGTTCACATTATTTACCAAATCATTTTCGATGAAACTCCAGCAAATTTGATGCAAAATAGGACTTCTGGCTGTTTCACGGTCATATTCATTTCTCTCTCATGTCATTTTTTTTTTTCCAGAGCCTAACTGCCAATACAACAGCAATGTGTTACTAACAAAAAGGCTCTGATTGCAAGGGATGTCCCCACCAGGCACTACCAGTGCAATCCCCCCCCCCCCCGTCTGTCAATATCCATCACAAGGACTGCTCTTGTTTACATGGTGTAGCTGCTCTCACTTGACCTGGCCCTAAGGAAAAATCACTGTAATATTCATACACTGACCAGATCATATATGTTCTTTAATTTCCAACATTATCACTTAAATACTCCCTTATAGGAGCTTAATTCAGTGTCTCATATTAGTAATGACTTCAGTGAATGTATCAGATGTTGTGCTATTTTTTGTCCCCGCTGGCATCACTGTTCATCCCAGTGGGACTTATTTCTTCTGATATCGGGTATCTGTCTGAAATCTACTTTGGCGCAACAAAGTGCATAGGATAGCATAGCATTGGCAGACACTGGCGGTTAGACTACAACCATTTGCATATGAGCCAAGTCGCGTTTCAAACCACAAATAAACAAGGCATTGCAAAATTCATGACCGTATAAAGCTCCATCAATATTTGAGTCATGGCTACTTGTGACTGAATCAAGCACGAGCTGTCTGTTTAGTGCGCGCTCCTTGTCTCTGCGCTCACAGGCTAATGGCGTCCTTGGACTTCTGAATGTCACCACACACTTTGGCATGAGTGCTTTTTATTGTGCTGCTCAAAGTGGGTCACTTCCCCAGGACACCATTGAACATCAGTAAAAAATAGTGTTACAATATTAAGAAAAAGAATGAGAAGTTAAAACAAAGGTAATCTCAGCACCATGCTGTCCCCACACAGCACAGGGTAAACAGACAATAACAGAAAAGCTCGTGATGTGATGTAATGGGAGTCTGGGGCGACAGAGTGAAGCGTGTCGCTGACATGAAAACGTTTTAAAAGTCCCGATCAAAGCCTGACAACATGCACCGTCCAACTGGACCACCTAGATGCGTAAAACCCCCACCGTGGAGAGCAGTGTGCGTCTGTAGCCGCAGCCTGCTGCGAGAACAATAACTTGTTTCTGGTGATGTGCGCTGTGGCTGTAGTGATGGATGGTGGAAGGTGACAAAGAGGGAATGTTGGTGGATGGTGCATGAACCAGCGGATCGTGACGGGACGGGACAATTAGGGGATAGACTACTCACGCTGCTGTTCTCTCCTGTCCAGTGGACCATCGCCTGGTTGTGGGTTGCATCCCCTTTGAGTACGAACGAGCTGCTGAGCAGGGTCATTTGTTTTTCCCGGGACAGCGCTCTCCTGAAGCGGGGTGAGCTCTCGGCGCCGACGGCTTCCTCGTCACCGTCCGTCGGTAAGCCCGGCGAGGATCCTCCGTCTCCTCTTCCCATGTCAAACGTACGGTCCTCTCCGCCGCGCCGGTTTAAAACCCCGCTGTCACAGCGCACGGGTCCCGGCACGGCCATCCAGGCCGAGGTGATCAACAGAAAGACGCAGAGGTTAACAGCGGCGGAGACCGGTTCTTCGGGGTGCAGTAATGCCATGTTTTGCGCCGTAGTAGCGCTGAGTATCGCGGAGACTGATGGAGAGACTGCTGATGCGTGTGGAAGATAGGTGTATACTGTAAGCCGAGGGAGAGAAAGGGAGTGAGGGGGGAGGGAAGGAGGGAGGGGAACTAGAGCGGAGGCAGACAGTGGGAACAACGTGGACGCGTCTCTGTGCCAAGCGGGATCCACAGAACGGCGCAGTGGTGCCATCTGCTGTCCTACAACTGCAGCACTTCGCGACTTCGTGAAGGAATTCACATTTTAAAATATGACACATGACCAGTGGTGGGCCGTCAGGGCCAGCAAAGGCTTCTCTGCTGGCCTAAACAGAACCATATAATTATAGCTATTTTATAATTTTATAATTTTTCATAAATACACTACATGTATTCTAATTATTTTCCCCATTATCTTATGTTCTCATGGCACAGCTCCTGTATTCCTCTGTTGCTCTGCTTCCAGTGCAGCTTGTTTTAAGTAGAGCTCTTATCCAATCAGATTTCACCTCTATGTCTCTATGTAAGGAGAGAGGCCCGAGGCCCGCTAGGGAGACTTTGCAGTTTAAGTAAATGGGGACGATATTGTTGATTGTCATAGTGTTCAACCAATCAGATCTTTAGTTTGACACGTTGGACGTGTTCTTTGACTGCCAGAGCTACCCAGGTACCTGCTAAGTACGTCAGCATTAAGGTGCGCCGTGATTGGTCAGTGGGCCAGCGTGACTGTGGTGATGCTGAAGCTAGCTAGCACGTGTATTAATAATAACAGTTCAAGTTGAAAGATATGTAAGAAGTTATGACATTGACATGGTGTTTTGCTTGGTGTAGATTCTTTCTTTTTTTACCTAGCTTTGTTTTTTTAACACTCGATGGCTGAAGGAGGAGAAACGGATTTCTGGAGAAGGACATTTCCAGAAAAAATGGACATTGTAAGAAAGGGTCGGCCAACCCCACAGCTAGCAGCCCTGACCCAGCCAGGAAAAGGATTGATAACGGTATCTCTGGCTGACAGCGTCGGAGAAGCGTTGTCATTGTGTTGATTACATTGATGTTGACTATATGCATTGTCCGTTAATGACGAAGCATCCCGTCATGCGGTTAGGGTCGGACATTTGATTCTCAGTTTGGGCTGTTATTTTCATTTACAAAGCAAGAATTATGGTCTGGAGAAATGGGGATTGTGTGGCGATTGCTTTAGCCCTGTTTGAATCAGTAGAACAGCTAAACGCTGCGGGGAGAGTTTGTAGCGTGTGTGCTGCTGTTGTTTTCCTGCTAAGCTAGTTTAGCGCAGCCTCCCAGAACACACGCGCCTCACCGGGGTACAATTCTTTGTTTCCAGGGCCAGAGTGTCTCTTACGTGGTGGGTTGCCATGTTGAGCGAAGTCCACCGAAAACATTATATTTCCCACAATTTAAGCTTCTGCATTTTCCAAATGCACGAGTATCATTCAAACGTATTGTTCGGTTCTTAAGCCTCGTACTGCATATGACTTCTCTCTTTTAAATCAGTTTTCGGCTCTAACACGTTCAAGTGTCTGCAACTGATTCTTGTTCAGTCAAATTATACTACACAGTTTTTCTGCTACTCTCAGACGTGTTCATCAGCATGCTCATTGTGGCAATCCTCTTATGCAAGAAGCAACTATGTCTCAACCTTTAAAACATACATATTTAATCAGTTTCAGTGATCTAACAGCTGGTGTAAATGTAAAGCAGATGTATTTTATCTATCTATCTATCTCTGGGTCCCTTGCTTAATTATTTGTAGAGTAATAACTTCTGGCATTTTTGCTAACTTGAGAAGGCCGTATTCTCTAGCACGACAGATTCTGTGACCTGCAGCAGTGCAACGTAAAGTGCACCATGCATGCTGAAGAATCTGTGATTTATTTAAATGATATTTGCTGAATGACTGCAGCTGCAGCACAGCCCCAGTAAGGAGGAAACACCATTTCCCTTGCAGAAAAAAAGACTGAAAGATGAGGGTTAACGAATGTCACAGAGAACAGGACATGTGGTGAAAACCCTACAGCCTTTCAGCAGTAGCCCATTGCAGTTCACATGTGTTACTATAACTACATTTAAGCAGAGGAAACAATGACCTGAGACTAAGACATCATTACTGGGTTTTAAGGATAATTAGTCAATTCTATTGGCCACCAATTAATCAGCTTAGAGACAGTTGGCCCTAATTTCTCCCTGAGTTTGTTTTTCTGTCAGCTTTCTAATATATTCCAGCTTTTTTTTTCATTTTATCTTTGACCGCCCAGAACATCACTGGTACCATCTACTGAGCATCAGTGATGTTGGTGACAAGAGGAGCCTGCAAAGATCCCAAAGGATACTAAAAGACTAAACCCGTCCATCCATGACCTGTTCAACCTGCTGCTGTCTGGAAAGAGATACAGAAGAATCAGCTGCTGAACCAGCAGACCTCAGAACAGCTTCTTTCCTCAGGCTGTGAGACTCCTCACCTCATCCTCCACCCTCCATGTATAATACAGTTCGTTTTTTGTGTTTTGCTGTGTAGCAAAATGGGACAACAATCTGCATTTGTTGTGCAACTCTGTTGTACAATGAGAATAAACAACCTTGTGACCCTGAAAGGACTTTACTGACAGGATTAACCTGCGTCACCAATAAATACCACGGACTGCAGGGCCTTTGACTCGGGTGACGTTTTGGAACAGCACTGTAGTCTTACAAGCTGAGAAGTTGCCAGTTCCTCCATTTATATTCACTCCTATTTCTTAGTTTATATTTTGTGTATGGTTGTGTGTGTTTATTAATAGCTTTTGAGTGCAATCCCTGCAGGTCAGCGCACAAAGGAGAGGTGCTTATCCTGCTTGCCAGATTATTTTACATCTTTATTCATCACAGCATTCATAAAGATGCTGTGATTTGGGAAAGGTGGAATAATGACTGGAATGATAAAAAAAAAATGTTTTTTCAACAAATAGATTTGTTTAAAAACAGCAGCGGCAGCATGCACTGCATGATGATTGTACTATTCATGCAATTAATTCATGTTTTGTGTTGTTGTTGATATTGTGCTAAAACGATGATTCATTTACATTTAATGATCTTGATGGGGGCCCACAACTCACTTTTTACACACTAGCAGGTTAATCCGGCCCTGTTCCTAGGGTTTGATAAGTGAGTTTGACGGTATCTTTTATGTTTTATCAATGTGCTGGTCAAAAATACTCACAAATATATATGGAAACCGATACTTATAGGTTCCCTATACAGGATTCAGAGCACTAAAATAGCATCAAACAGCTAATTGCAATATAAAGATCTAGTGGAGTAATGAGCAGAGAATGAAGTCGTTCTTTGAGGGTGCATCACTGCCACTCTGCACTGCTCTCCACCGGATGTTACAGCTGCTAACACCAACAGCATCATTGCAGAGGTGCAGCTCCCACCCTCTGGTTCCCCCCTTCAGGTAAACACTGTTAGCTCTGTCACCACTGTTTGCACTGATAGCATTCATATCATTTTGTTTTGTGATAAGTTAGCGTTGTGTTTAAGGCACTGGCCCCAAGTGGACAACGGAACCAATCACTGCATTGCAAATACAAAACTGAAAGCTAGTCATGCAATCCATTGTAACCGACAGGAAGTGAACCTGACCCCAGCTGTGGTCCTCCTGGAGGAGCAAAGTATCACTTCTTAAAGCATAAAATCTAAAGAGGATGAGCGTTTGATTCCCAAAACACCAACAAACAACAAAAACAGTTACATCCATGTTCATTTAAACAGTGACACAGAGTTGCACCCGGGTGACGCCAGGTGAATACAACAATGAAGGCTCTGTCATTGTATGGCAGCCTGGGACTGAAAAGGGTTTCAGAGCAACAACCAAAGTCCTATTCTTAGAACAACTGACCAAATGCCATCTGTTGAAGAGGACTATCAGAAATGAAAAAGTCAGTAAGTAGACCTTTAGCTTGCCCAAACAAAAACATACCATCATGTTCATTTTACAGCAGAAAGACGTTTTAAACACAATCTCTAGTCGACGGGGTTAGGCATTATTATTTCAGTACAACCTCTTCTTAAAGACCTCTGCTCTTAGTGAATCATGAGCTGGATCGGTGTTGAAAAGGTGATCTTTGTTAATTATTTACACGTCAGTGTCCTGCTGTCGGTGCTGCGGGTTGGGAATAAATGGAGAGAGCGATGTTGGCTCAACTGGTCTCAGATCAGTGCACTCAGGTGTCCAGAGTGGCAGAACAGGAGCAGAGTCAGTCTGAATATTTGATGGCTGGGGGCAGAAGGTGCATCAGCGTTACAGAGAACACAAGAACACACTCTCACACTAGCTTACCAATTTTGTGAATATGTTGCACCCTTCTCTAAGTCTTTTAGTTTCTATTTCTCTCCATCCAACTTTTTAGTTAGAAATAGTAAGTAATGTGAGACGCAAGGAAGGGGCATGCATCAAGGCTGATGCTTTAAATTATTCTTACGTTTTTAGTTATTTTTAACAAAATAATTCAACAGACAGCACTTTACATGATGTATATGCCTGGAAAATGTTGAATCATTCAATATTAATACTATGTTTATAAAAAAAACTGTACTTATATGCCTACAGAATTTACAGATCCGAACACAGCCTAATTGTCTAGTTGATCTGGCAAACTTCAAATGAACTTGTGATCTTAAAAACAGGTCTATTTCCTGCCCTAAATCTGGAGCTTTCATGCATAAGTCAGGGAGGCCGGGTGATGGCAGAGTGCGCACCCTCCATGACCTCTGCTACCAGCATACTGACTGTAATTGCGCCTTCTAAACTGGAGCTTGCATTTAAATATTTCATACCGCAGTGGAAATGTGTGTGTCACAGTGTGTGTGTGTGTGTGTGTGTGTGTGTGTGTGTGTGTGTGTGTGTGTGTGTGTCTGTGTGTGTGTC
Organism: Cebidichthys violaceus; assembly: GCF_023349555.1. Lineage (NCBI taxonomy): Eukaryota > Metazoa > Chordata > Actinopteri > Perciformes > Stichaeidae > Cebidichthys > Cebidichthys violaceus. Next base: position 12,146,788 of record NW_027176361.1, on the reverse strand, counting down.
TGTGTGTGTGCAAAAACGTTTTTCTAATGTGTCCCCATGTTCTGTGTGGAGCTCCATAACTCTGATTTACATGGTAAGAATCTGAAAAAGGTACATAATGTGTGCAGTGGATATGATTTTACTTCAGGTAACGCCATATATGGAAGGTTGTTATGTGATTGATTCATTATTTAATATATTACAGTGTACGTGGGTGAAATAATAGTAATAGAGAGGGAAACACAATTAGAGTCGCTCCAATGCATTCTGTAATTGGGGTAATTTGTAGGAAATGATATTGAACAATTGAACAACTGCAGATCATCCTAGGGGCACATAAGAGCACAGTTATGTAGACTGTACAGAACCTTTGGTACAACAGAACTGAATGATTGAAAGAAATCAGTTAATCAGCTGATCAATCAATAAATCAATAAACATGAGGGGTCCAATGCGATCACAACTGTCACCACTAAAGAGGCCAGAGACAGCTGTTGAGAGTTAAAGTCTTTTGCAGTTCTCCTGCGGCTCTGCAAAACTAATGCACATTAATCTTCATAACATCCAATTATCCTGGAAAATGTCATGGCGGACAAAGCTGCGTTCAGCAGCCGCTCAACAGCATGCTAACAAGCTGAACCTCCACGGTCCAAGGATTGCCTCGCCGTCAGCTGTCTCTACGCTCAGATGATGCAAGACGTGGTTCTTTCATCCATATCTCTGATCTGCAATCACACGCACACAAACAGGACAATACTACCTGCACCGCTCAATGACTTAGTAGTATTTAGAGTATTTAGTTTGCTCAGGGGTTATGCTGTGGAGTTGCACTATTAATTTCGGAGTCTTTGTGCTTTCTCTCCTCACAGGTTTCCATGGATCCTGGTTATATCTGGACCCTGGTCCTGCCTCCTGCCATGGCCCTGCTGACACCCACTGCTACTAATTATTACTATTATTATTAGTCACATTACTATTATTATTACCGATGCCATTACTGCTTTCATTATCATTATTATTCTACTATATCCACTGCTGCTGTTATTAGGAGTGAGACCGTTCTGGTAAAGGGGTCGCACAAACTGCATTTCCCCACAGAGCTTTTTAGCTTCTTTTTGCTCATTGTTTTGGTGGGCAAGTATTCCTGCAAACACGTTTTTCATATGAACATTAACATAATAAGTCAGTGTTGTGTATGCTTAATGGGGGATTCCTCTTCCCCATATGTAGTTGATACAGCTAACGTGTTAGCTATCCACCGTGTCTGTCTGCTGTTTGATTCTGCTGCTTCTAGAAACAGGGTTAAGGAGAGCAGTGGGAGTGAACCAAAACACCAACATTGTGGACTTTAAATTTATTTTTAAAATGAGCTGATCTGACGGCAACTGCAGGATTGAGTAATAATTGTCAGAGGTCATTCCCACTGTTAAAATACATTTTTAATGGGCATGATCATAGCTTGGCCCTATGGTGAAGCATAAACACACACCTTGATCCAATGCAAGGCATACTTCAAACAGTTTAATGGGATGTTCCACCCCAATAATGAGGCAGCCAACGATTGACCTCACTGAACTCCTGAGGGGTAATTACCGTGGTTCGGGATCCGCACTTATACACGCTAACACACACACACACACACACACACACACACACACACACACACACACACTCATTCCCCAAGTATTTCATATCTCCTCATGCATGGTCTAAAAGGTGTGACCATCTATTAGGAAGCACACGGGAGCTGTCCCCCCGCTGCAGACATGTCCCTGTGCCCCAGCAGTCATGCTCTGTCATCCCAGATTAAAAGCGGCAAGGTTGATAACTCACCCTGTCTGCTGGATACACACTCCGGCTGGAAGAAACAAGGATCCTTGAATGCCCTGTGTCCCTTGGTGCCGCTGGTGCATGAACAAACAATGCTGCAGGCACTCTTGCTTGTGCAAATGTATTGTTTTCATGTTCTTAACTCCTTAGAGACGCATACATTCTGCTCTGTACCTACCCATATTGAATACACCAGTACTTATGCATTGAGGGTGATTAATGCATTTTTGCTCGCTTTTGAATAGCATAAAACTTCAACAATGGATCGCATTTGGATCTTCTTGCATAGAAATGGTGAAATAATGAAGCATAATTCAAGGTAAAACCTGTTGAGGGATTCACACAGGTTTACAGCTCAAGTGGATTGACGTTCACGTTAATAGAATATAATGAAATAATTGGGGGCGGCCGTGGCTCAATGGGTAGAGAGGGTCGCGGTTCGATCCTTGGCTGCTACGAGTACCCGTGCCGAAGTGTCCCTGAGCAAGACACTGAACCCCTAACCGCTCCTCAGTAGCCCACTGCTCCCAGTAAGCTAGGGATGGGTTAAATGCAGAGGTTACATTTCATATATATATATGTACAATGTATATGACGACTCTAATAAAATGTTGTTTTTACCATCCTACCATCCTATCCTACCATAGAGCTTGAGACTGAGCGGCTCTATACCTCACTACGCAAGAAAGGCCCCAGCAAATTACACAAGGGCCCCGTCCCGTCTCCCCCTCATCTCAAAACAGGTGTGGATGATTACTACTTTGATGAGAGGATGTAGCGAAAAGAGAAAAGAAACACCATGGGAGTGAATTGCAGGAACAACAATCAGGTGTGTTCTCTTCTCTCCAAGTTCGATGCCGGCAAATAACAAGAACGTTGAGTCGCTGTGTATTATTTATTACATTTAAATAAACGCTAACAGGCAACAGTATTTATTAACTTGGAAAAGTAAGCACCGTCACGCGTGAATCTCCAGTAGCTGCCTCTATAGGGACCGGTCCAGAAGATAGACGAGTGTTGGCACTCATCATAGGAGCAAATTATTTCATAACAAGCCAATTACCATATAGTATCTCAGTCCAGGTGTAATTACAACTCTGGACTAATGTATGATGGAAGGCAATGAAGTGCAAATGTTGATTAGCTGGGCATTACTGCAAGGCAATGTGGGTGCATGCACATCTCTCTGTATAATACAACCATCAAGTAGCCTATCCAGCCAAGCCATGGTATAAATAGTTTGATGTATAAAAGGAAATGGGATGGCCCCTTTGTCAGGGCCCTACTTTCAAGGGTGATGAGCTAATCAGAGTTATGGGTGCTAGCTTTGGTTGCTTTATATTCATCAGGACAGAAGGAGATGCATATTCCTCTTTTTGTCTGAATTTATGACTCATGGATTTGTGATTTATGTGGTGTGATTATTCTATTAGTTTGGTAGATCACGAGCCTCAAGGGGACTTTCTGCAGACTTCCAGAGAGTCCGCTTGAGGTGCAGACTTCACCACATTTTACTGATTTAATCATCTAAATGTGGCTCATGTCGGCATCTGATCCCCGTCTCTTCTAGTCGGCATGTCGAAGTGTCCGTGGGCAAGATACTGAACCCCACATTGCTCCTGTGTCATCGGTGCGTGAATGTATGTGAATGTTTAGATTAGATCTGGATGGGCAGGTGGCAGCATTCAGTGTATGAATGTGTGTGTTGTAGTTTTTAGTTTGTAGTTGTAGCCTACCCTATTACAAGTGTGCAGTGTTATTCCAAATATATAGGCTATGTATTTGAATTGTAAAATAATTCATATTTGATTGTGGAAAAGACTGCCGCGGCTGTCTGCCTCCCACGCACTCAATGCACCGTTTGACGGGAGTCACACAACATCACTTTCATTAATTTAACATGAAATGTTAAGTTAGATCAAGCTGATTGAGGGATAATTCAACAACAACCTTAATGATTGAGAATTCTGCAACAGAGAGAGAGACACTGCGTCCTAACAGCAAGATGTTTTGTCATGGAAACAAACCACGTAGCCATAAGCTGTGTGCTGGAGACGTAACCACTTAAAAGATTGGTGAGCAGCACTCGGTACTTTCCGACGTTTGCATTTTTTAAAACAGAAAAGACTTGTTATATATTGTCATATTTACTGGAAATAACGGCAAGTAGGACTCTTTCAGGTGATCTCCAGCCATCTGCCACATTGTAGGTTTTTGTAGTTCACTTCACTAGTCAGCTGTTTTTAAAGCAAGCAACCGAAATAAATAGAAACAGGGCTTCTGATAAAAGTGGAGTGTGACTGAAAAATCACATAAAATAACCTACCTGTCTTATAATGTTAACAATTTATTTCTGTAACTGGCAAGTTTCTGAGAAACTTTTATTTATTTAACAGGCTGCATTTTTTTGTATAAGTTGAACTTCAAGTCACTGAGAATTGAAAAATACTAAAACTTTCTTGCAATAACTATTCAAGGTAGTGTAACTTATGCAAGTGTTGGATGAAAAAATGTTACTTTTTGCCTTTGTGCGTTTATATTATTACAATCAGTTATTATTACAAACCAGATCTATTTGTCTTGTTTTTTGGACCTAGGAAGGGAAAGCAGGTTGTAATGGTACATTTTTACTTAGTATATATTTCTACTGAGTTTGCTCTGAACTCAGTTGAACTTCACCGTGTTAGCGTACAGATGTATCTTTCTTATTGTTGTGCAAAAGAGGAATTCCCCCTTGCTGGCGCTCAAAGACAACTAACTGTGCTGTATGAGAATGTTCCAGCGCCAAGGCCGTCCCGCCGCTTGCTGGCCGTTTGTTTTTCATTGTTATTTCTATCAGTCTGAGACCAAAATGTCTGTAACATCGGCCCCCACCTTTGCTCCTTCTGAATAAAGAAAGCGTGTTCCTCACTGAGACTGTACGCATTCTGTTGTGATGATTGAACCTTCTCTGCGCAGAGAATAAATACTTAAAAGACAACCTCTGGTTTTCAGTATTCCTTATTTCAGCTTTAAAAGACTCACTCTAAGCGGGTATGGAAGGTGTACTGTCCTTCTCTGAAATAGCATAAACCATCATGTAAACATAAAGCTATAATGCTGAGCTATGTTTTGTACTGTATTAACCCTGTCTTCACTCATACAGTAGAATAACTTGAGGTGGTAAAAGCCTCTGACACATCATTTAAAGCCTCAACACTGTAGCAATAAACACAAAATAAGAACAGTTTTATTCTGCCACTGCTTGATGTAAATGTTTGGGATTCCTCACATTATGTCTCCATTTGTCAGATTTCCCCAGAGTCAGGACACTTTCTCCCATCCTTCCCACCCAACTCAACACTGGCACAAGAGCCTTAGGGTTAGACCAGGGTCTTCAGCTAGACTCAGAAGACGAAAGATTCACGGAGAAGGGGCCATCCTGTATATATGACTTTTTATATTTAATTGTTTTTACACAATGCCCTCAGGGGGTACAAACTCCATTAAGATATGATAAGATATTCCTTTATTTGTCCCACAGTGGGGAAATTTGCAGGATTACAACACAATAGAGGTTTTACGAGTCCACGTTTAGACTGTCAGTCTTGGCTATGCAGTCCCAAGTTGAGTGGTTCTATGTCAGGATTTAATCAAGACAGGTAGGTTCCAGGTCAAGACCATGCGACAACATCCGGTGCTGAAAAAAGCAAATGGAGGTTGGCTCCAATAGGGAGTCAATCCTCATAGATCCACTTGATAAAATGTCCAACTTTACAGCAGAAATAAACACGTTAACAGCCTTGTACAAAAAACAGTTTTGGTCTCTATAGCCAATTTGCCCTCTCATGACAGCAAGTTATGTATAATTAAGGGTGTGGCTGCTTTGAGTGGCACATGGGTATCGTCTCAGGTTGCTAGCTGCTAGCTATCTTTTCTGCTGCATCACCGAGGCCCACCTCAGCTCCACCAACGGTCAACCTCTATGTCCAGACAGCTCTTCAGAAACCTATGAGTGATGTCGTAGAGACTGTGCGAATGTGGCTCAGTGGGAGAGCAGGGTCGTCCTTCAATCAGAGGATCGGTGGTTTGATCCCCGGCTCCGCTAGTCCATGTCCATGTGTCTTTGGGGAAGACACTTAACCCCACATTGCTCCCGTAAGCTGTTCCTGTGGTGTATGAATGGGTCTGAATGTTAGTTCTGATGTGCAGGTGGCCCCTTGCATGGTATCAGTGTATGAATGGGTGTGAATAATGACATAGCTTTTCTAGTCTTCCGACCAATCAAAGCGCTTTAACACTACAAGTACAGTCCATTTACCTCCATATTTTGTACAACATTTAGCAGACACTTTTATCCAAAGCGACTTACAATTCAGTATCTATCTACTCACCGTAGACACAGCTACGGGAGCAATTTTGGGGTTTAGTGTCTTGCTCAAGGACACATTGACATGAGACTAGCGGAGCAGGAGCCGGGGATCGAACCGGAAAGGCGGCCCTGCTCTCCACTTAGCCACGGCCACCCAAGACCTAAACAAATTATTATGCATGATCACCAAATGTAATGCCCTTAAATATTTTTAGCCAGAGACATGGCTCTAGGGATCACAATGTTAGTTATGTTAGTCAGTCCACCACTTTGGTCCAAAGTGATAATATTAATAGAATTTATTAAACAGCTTTGTTAAGTACTCGATTCTGATTGGTCAATTACAGCATTCTATTGTCTGTTATTTCTGTATAGCAGATCACTGCTATGGATAACAAACAGTTGCTATGGACTCTCCGATCATAGTGCCATGTAATCATATCAATTCGCAGAGAGAAGTCCAGTAAGTTTAATAACATCAGCTGTGGCTCACCAGTTTCCATACAGATCCACAGAGAATGCCGTCTCCACTGCTCTCTACTCAGCCCTCACTCATCTGGAAAATAATAACACCTACATCAGAATGTTTTTGTTGATTTCAGCTCCCCCATGAAACTGATTGGTAAACTTAGCACTCTGGGCTTGAGTACCTCCCTCTGCAACTGGTTACTAGACTTCCTCACAAACAGACCCCAGGTAGTTCAGAATGAAAGCCACACCTCCTCCACTCTAGTGTTGATTCCCAGGGCTGTGTGCTCAGCCCCCACCTGTTCATTACATTACATTGCAGTCATTTAGCAGACGCTTTTATCCAAAGTGACTTACAATTAAGTATCTATCTATACACCGTAGGCAATTTTTCTGGCAAGGAGCAATTTTTGGGGTTATGTGTCTTGCTGAAGGACACATTGACCTCTTGGGGAGGTGCTTATTGCAGTGGAGGGGGACAGAGAAATAAACTAATTTCCCTTAAATAGGTATGATTTGAAGCTTGAGTTGGAGATATCAGGCCTTTTAGAATAAAAGTTTTTTCTCTTCAATATTATTTCCTCCATTAACAATGTAAATGTTTTTTGTAAAAGTTTTTTGGTTCCACTAAAGTTGTTTAGTTAGTCCTCAGAGGGGGGGGCAGGAGAAAACCCCTAAATGAGGTTGATAATGTGAGGCCCCTCATTCAGTGTCACACTGAATGGGAGGGGGGGGTGGGTGGGCAGGAGAAAACCCCTAAATGAGGTTGATAATGTGAGGCCCCTCATTCAGTGTCACACTGAATAATCCTAATCCTAATCCATCCTTTCGTAGTTGCCCATCTTCCCCTTTATCTGGCTGATAAATGACACCTGCCTCCTCTCCGGCCTATCTTCCTTTTTCTTCTCCGGTCTTTGTCTCTCCTTTTCGTACATTTTCATCTTCATCTTGCACAACTCTGCTGAACAATCGCCCATCTTCTTACCGAAGACGCCTCTGGCTTCCTTCTTTAGTTGTAGACAGATGTTCTCTAGGATCCTGATTTCCTCCTTCACCTCTAGGGTTTCGGCCAGGTCCTCGCCGTCCACCTTTTTTAATTTCTCTCTCAACTCTTGGTTTTTGCCCAGCTCGATTTTTAACTTGTTATCGAGGGTTTTGTGGTGGGACTGCCAAACTGCTATTCTGGAGTTTGTAGTCAATTCTTTCTGCGTCAGGTCCTCAAAGGACTTCTCCAAAGCACCATATTTTTCATTCCAGGTTTTCTCACACTGGACGAGTTCACCTTCCTTCCTGCTCAGCTGGTCTTTTGTCTCTGTGAGCTTCTCAGAAAGACTTTTCTTTGTCTTGCCGAGCTCCAGGATCTCAGAGTCCCTCTGCTGGATCTGTTTCACCTTCTTCTGGCACTCAGCCTGAAGTGTGTCCAAGGCGTGTTGGTCCAGGTCCAGGTCTTTGGCGGTCTTTTCCTCCAGAGTGTTGAATTTCGCCTGGAGGGCCTCATGTTCAGCTCTTTCACTGCTCAGCTGATTTTGGATCTCAGCTAGCCTCTGAGAGAGACCCTCCTTCACATGATTGAAATCAAGGATATCAGAGTCCCTCTGCTGGATCTGTTTCACTATCTGGTTCACCTTCCTCTGGTGCTCAGCATGAAGTGTGTCCAAGCCGTGTTGGTTCAGGACCAGGTCTTTGGCGGTCTTTTCCTCCAGAGCGTTGAATTTCGCCTGGAGGGCCTCATGTTCAGCTCTTTCACTGCTCAGCTGATTTTTCAGCTGCTCAGCCTCAAGACTCTACAAATACATTCCATCCCCATGGATACATTAAGGACTACAAACCAGCATGGCGTCCAGTAAAAGACTACAAAACCCATGGTCAGCAGGGCAGTCTGACCAATGGTTGCTGCCCAGCTGAAACCTCGTGAACTGATTGCTCTAATGATATACATATATACACATACATATATACACATATGTACACATACATATATATACATACATATTAGGGGTGTCAGGATACACATATTCGTATTGAAACGTTCGGTACGGGGCTCACGGTTCGGTACGCATTACGAACCGAACAATTCAGTTTGAATAATATTAAATTGCTTTTGAAAAAAAATATATAGCTGAAATTGGTGGAGCCACTGCGCCAAAACATGGCAACCCACCCGACGTAATGTGATGTCCTTCCCTGATTCGCCACGCTCCTATCACGTGACCGGATGTTCACAAACAACAACCGTCTTGATTACTGATCGACTGGAGAACTGATTACAGGCGTTGTTGACTGTGTTGTCTTTACTAGCAGCTGTTGTGCAGTTAAAGTCTGCATTATTACGGCGGAAGCAGCTGTGATTGGAACAATTAACGCTAGTGAGCAGCGTGTCCAGCGGAGGTGTCAGACCTACGGAGCGGACGTCTGAAGTAGCATTTAGCGGCTTTAGAGAGGACGGACACAAAACGGAGGACTTCCCTTTTCTTATTAATGTTTATTTTGTTCTGTACAACTACGTACAACAAGTTAACACACATAAACTATAAAGGAACAAAACATGAATTGCTCTCCAGTACAACAGAGACTTCAGCAGAGCTACGAGTGAGAACAGACAACGAAACAGAGGAAACTAGTGATGACCACATTTATGGACCCATAATCTAGTAAACCTTTGCGTGTAAGTGTTAATATTCAAGTAAATATGAGGAGAGAGAGAGAGAGAGAGACCCGCAGCACTGTAACTAGGTCTGAAAAATAAAACTTTCCAGGAAACGTGTCTGTTTGAGTTTATAGAGGAAGATTTTAGAGAAGATCTTAAGTATCAAACACGACCTTTCATTATTAAAGACTACTTGAGAGTCTCACCAGCGAGGATTTGGCATTTCTGCTTTTTTGCTGTACTGAAACGTACCGAAACGAACCGAACCGTGGCACCACTGTATCGTATCGAACCGAACCGAGAATTGTGTGAACCGTTATACCCCTAATACATATATATATATATATACGTATATATATATATATGTATATACATATATATATATATATATGTATATACATATGTATATATGTATATATGTATATACATATATATATACGTATATATATACGTATATATATATATACATATATATGTATATGTATATATATATACATATATATATATATATATACATACGTATATATATAGTACATTTACAGACAGAGTACCTGTTGTGCAAATAATGTCCTCATAACATTTAGGCCAGAATTTCCTCAACCAAGGCTTAAGGGACACCTCATGGTGTGCTACTGACACAACTGCCTCCCTTTGCTTACAACTGGAGGCATACTTCCAGTCATTTTGGAGACAAACCGGATGCTAAAAGTCATCTCATGAAGTTCTTGGCCAAAAAACCTGTCTGCTTTGTCCACAAAGGTCAGATCATGCTGTCATGGTTTAGCAGGGGGAGGCAGCAAGGGAAAGACTCAAATGCACATGAGAACAGGCACACTGGTGCAGTTCAATGATTTAATACAAAAAAAAGGCTTACAGGCAGAGTCAAAGGGCAGGCAGATAACAGCATGCAGGTAAAAGGCAGGTAGGTAACAGCAGGCAAGCAGGTAACCGGTAAACAGGTTGCAGGTAACAAAACTCCAAACAGAAATGATGCTGATCTGACAAAGGAACAAAGGAAGTGGACCGGTGTGTGTAGTGCGTGACGGATGAGGGAGTGATGTGGAACAGGTGAAGCTGGGAGGACAGGAGGAAAACTAACCCTCTGCATCATGCTATTTTATTTACTTATTTCTCTTATTTTGTACTTGGGTTCAGTGCTGCTAGATTTATGTGTTCTTTTGTTCCTAAGTTGTGTGTGTCACATAGTGGGGCTTACATGGGTTTCTTCATTTTTTATTCAGAAGGAGTCATGCTTTGGTACTGAACATAATGATTGGAAAAGGTCAGCATTTGCTTTTTATTTTCTCCCCTACTACCTACCATAAAAAAATATGTTTTATGGTGGAGGGAGGGTCATGTATTTTCCCCACAGTCAATCAAGGAGGGTCAATGTAGCGTTAAAATCAAAAGGCTGGTTAAGGATGGGGAAAGAAATGTTCGGAATTCACACTGTACCCTAAACAAACAATATAAATACGTATACATTTGAGCAAACATGTTGTAATCTTCAATTCAAATGTTGCCTTGCACTTATCCCAATCAAGTTATTTCAATATTGGGTATCTGGCAATACCAAGTCCAATCTGATACTTATATTCACATATATGTTGATAAAAAATGTCTCTGACAAACTGAAAACAAAACTGTAGATATTAAATCTGACACACCTTATTTTTCAAGAGCCACTGGACTCAAATACTATTCCAAAACTAAGTGAGTACCACTTCTGAAATTGACGTGACCTGATCAGCTAGTGAGAAGACATATTACTCTGTTCAAGCTGAGGGAACTGCAGAAACACTCAAAATGTGTGAGAGCACTTTAACCAGACAACAAGACAAGTGTATGGTCTGTTGTCAAGTTACTCAATTAGCAGCTGATATGGCCGGCTGACGGCAAGCCTTTTCATTTTAACAGGTAAAGTGAAATGCTGCACTGTGTTATTAACACTAGCGGATTGAGGTGGAAACAACAGCAAAGTACAGTAAAGAAAGGATTTGCTTTCTTTTAGCTGACAAGATGCATTCAAATATGCCCACACATCTTTATTGCACATTTAAAGTATTCTCAAATAAATACAGCGACCTCTTGCATATCAATATTCAGCCATGGCATTGACGATATTTTTAGATAACACTAAGCTACGTTTCTGACTCTCTCATGCCCAGACTCGGGTGAAAGTAGGCCGCTATCACGTCACAGACGGGCGTAACGGTGTGCATGAGAATCTTTTTTTTCCTGAGCGCACACAGTGCTTGTGAACTGTTCAGCTGTTGTTAATTAATTTAGTTGTATTTTTCTTCTGATTTAAAACAAAACAAATAGTTATGATCTTAAAAGTTTTGTCAACATTCACAAATTATTCTGTGGCACCTCCACCATTTTCCCCTCATCTTACCAACATATTTAACATGCAAGGACTACTAACTAAATAAACTAATTAAACTACTGTAGCTACTGAATAGAACCACCATCATATCAAATGTTATTTCTTCTCAAAACATTATTAGTTATGTAATTTAATGTCACCTGAAGAAGAAACTGATTATTATCATTTAGGAAAGTAACAGTTAAAATCTCAAAAGCATCTCATATCTATATGCTCTATTTGATAAAACTGCATCGGCTGCAGCTGGGTGGGAGGAGAACAATAAGAAGCATTGAAGGTTGGGGTGGTGGTACCAGCAAGAACTTCAATCTACTTTATCTCCTGTCTCTCTCCGTCATATTGGCAGACACTTATAATAGCAATCAGAAAAAAACATATATACATATAAATTGAGGTGTCAAATTGCCCGATAGGATTACATTGCAGCTTGTTTAGTGGCGGCCGTCTGCAGCGCTCTCGCTCAATACTGGACCAATTTGAGAAATTCTTACAGACAGACTCAACGTGACAGACAGCGGTAGAGTGTGCGGGAAAGAAGACAGGAATCAGAATCAGAACCATTTATTGCCAAGATATGTTGCACATACAAGGAATTTGACATGACGGGTGGTGCATAACATTAAACAATCAAAAACAATTAACAAAAAGTAGAAACATTAAAATTTACAGTAAAATATCAAATAAAGTGCACAAAGGAACAGATAAAAGGACTATAAACAAGTGAGATGTAAGTGTAATGTAAAGTGTTGAGTGTATTTCATTAAGAAACCTAGGAGGGATGTGCAGGGGAGTGACCGCTAAGTCAGTGGGGGATGAATGGAAGTCCTCTTTTGTGCTGTGCGCTGTCCTATGTGTGTCACCAACACTGGCTCTGTTGTGTATTGCATATATTCCTCATGCCATGTCTCATATCAGCTAAACCACTCTAAGTCCATTCATCAAATCATGTGTTTGAATGCCCCCTGCTGGCAGCCCGTATACCCATCAAAAACGGTGGCAATCGTCTGACCCTAGTGAGCTGTTTTCCTGCTCTGATTCATAGCCATGAAAACAAACTGTGGACGTCTTGTTAGTTTTTTGGCTGAGAAGGGAAAGGGCTCTGAAAAGATCCCCAAGCATGAATAATTGAACAACCTTGAATAAGTTGTCTTCTAGTTTGCGTGAAGAAAACAACTTTCAAACAATCTGAATCCACCCACTCGCTCTCGACCTTTCTTCCATTACAAGCCGTCTTTGATGTGAGGTTTATTTTCATCCGTGAACTTATTTTCTCTCCATGGGTGTCTATGCCCCTCATTCGTTTGTATGTGCCTTCCATCAGCCCTCCCCCTCCTTCCTGCTTTTATATGACGTTTGGTTTAGAGGCAAGTTGTTCCAGAGTCTCTGGTAAACAAACAGACAGCTCTGTCTGCCGCTCCATCCCCAAGGCTGAGTGCTCACAATGACTATTCATAAGGACTAAATCCTTAACCCAGATAAGCCCACAACAAACACACTCATCTCGTGTCCCCACTCCTCGTCAAACTTTGGAGAGGAAAAAGACATGGGAAAGGGACTGAAATGAGGGTAGGGTCAATGAAGGAAATTGGGATGAGACATATAGAAGTGTTTTCCAATATATTCCTCTTTTTGAGTAAGACCTCACAGGGGAAAGTGCAGTTTTGACATTTAATATTTCTACTGCGCTAGAAGACTATATGAATATACAAAAATAACTATAATTAAAGCTGCAAGCAGCGATGTACGGGCTTTCGCACCTTCCCACGTCTCGGGGCAGACGCGTCTTCGACCATCAGACAATGCGTCCCGGAGTTAAACGTATTTTTCCCCTGTGGACTGTGTGACGCTGGAAATTATGCAGTGCAAATATTCCACCAGTTCCTGTATCCACTATGTGGCGCTAGATAATACGCGCAAACTTGCATTATGTTGCTCTACATCAAGTATAGACCACATCATGTATTTGTCAGGTAAATCGGATGCCGTTTGTCACATATTGCTGTCTTCCTGTTGCCAGTAGGTGGCGCTATGACTTTGAGTGAAAATTGGCTTGCCGACATCCTCAGGCTATGACTATTATCAAGTATGGCAAGTTTGGGACAGATTTGAGCAAGTCCAGTGGAGTAACATCAGCTTGTTGTTTAACGGCGAATCACATAAAATGGACGCCACACCACGGCTACGCCATTCCATCAAACGTAAAGCTTTGAGGACATTTTAATTGCAAAGGTCTTTAGATCGCACTGACCAAATTTGAAGTGGATCTGACAAAGTCCCTAGGAGGAGTTTGTTAAAGACTAGACTAGAAATCAAGGGAAAATTCACACACATAAATCAAAATGGCCGACTTTCTGTACTGTTTAGAGCAGGGGTTCTTAACCTTTTTGACCTCGGGGCCCAACTTTTCAAGTACAAAGTGGCCCGGGGCCCATTCAAATATTAACACTGTATCGGTTTAACTAATTGATCTCACTCTTGGTTTGATTTGTATTCACTAACAAAGTCAAATTCACTTACAGTTTAACAAGCAAAAACCATGTCAAATAAATGACATGATACAATGTGATCATCACGTTTATTTATCATGTGTATGTAAACCTGCATACAACAAGGTGGCAGCAGCAGGAAGAGACGCCACACAAACAGCTGTTCACCGCTCGCTGCCTGGTTCTTGTGATAAAAATGTCCACTTAATAATATAAAAAAAACTGCGTTAATGCGCGATAAAATAATTGGAGGATGATGATGTTTGTTTTGATATTTTTGTGTGTCTTTTTTTTCGGGGGGGGGGGGAGGTTTGATTGTTTGTATAGTTAGCAGGTATGTTATGTACTATTCTTTTTGAGCTTAACATATAGCGTGTAACCTACATAAACTGAAAATAAAAAGATTGAAAGAAGGAAGATACTCACACAGGAGCAACTGTATCCTGTATTTGATACACTCAGTTTTTCTCAGTTCATATAAACATTCATGTAAACACTGGCTATTGATTCTGTTGCCTTTGATGAAGGTTTTTGTTTGTTTGGTTGCACTAATGATGTAAGCAATGCTGTCGACATGTACCAAACAAAAGTCTACAGACTATGAATCAAAAGGTCTTTGGATGTAAAGCCTTTACAGACTATCAATGCTACCATTCCCAACAAGAGCAGCCCTTGGTTTGCTTTGATACATACAGCAGATCACTTACTCACGATTCACTCATTCTGATTCACACCTTTTACATATTCTGCTCATGTTCTTAGTTTTCTTGTGAAAAGCTTAACAAAGGGGAAAGTGGGAATTATGATATTCCAATATAATTGTACAAGACCATGTAATGCTGACCACACCATTTTCCTATCCTCTTTCGTTTGGGTTTCTGTGATGTATTGATTTTGTTTGTAAAATAATTGTTTTTCCTCATCCGGAAGTGTATTGCACTGCATCCTGGAATAAATCACTTTCATAACTCTCAGAATCTGAAAATCTGCTATTCAGAGGCAGTTACTTGAAGAAAGTCATGTACACTATGTTTCTTCCACAAAATCCACTTTTGAGATATCCTCCGCCTGAAACGCCTAAAAGGTGAAATGCAGCATTAGACAGTAAAGCGGTGAAAACATCAGGTATTCATGAAATCATCAAACTGATGTATTCTGAAGCACTTTCTTGAAGAGAATCATGAAAACTATGTTTTCTTTCACGAAAGCCATTTTTGAGCAATTGTCAGCCTGAAACGTCTTTTGGGAGCATTAATTAAAGGTGAAAATGCACTTTTAGGCAGTAATGTGGTGAAAGCATTCAACGTATTCTTGAAAATTATATGGTAAAATCTTCTGTTCTGAATTTGATGCTGGCCTTCTAGCTCTGGTAAACGCTGCAGCTTCTATTACATTGTTACCATCGGCGCCACCCAGGACTCCATGCGGCAATCAGCCGTCATGCTAAATCAGCTCCCACGTGATAGTTCACTGTGTTTCCACTCCTCCGCATTCCCCGGACAGATGTGGAAACCATGGGTCCAGACACACATCACTTTAGATTCAAACCATATGAAATTGGAGCGCAATGAAGGTAATAAGTGGATATGAGTTTACAGATAATTACAATCGCTCATCGTCATTGTGGAGGTTGGTTTATGCTTTAGTCAGTTATACCTTCAGTCTATGGGCATGTCTATAAGTTACACTCGTTGTCTTTTATTCTTCACAGTTCATGTTGTTTGTACGCCTCTGGTGTTTCAGAGAATAACAGTAGGGGTATTCAATTCAAATTCAACGAGGTCCAGTCAGAGAGATTTTCCTCATTCAAGGCCCGGAACGTCACAATAATGTCTAACTGCATTATGAGTCTGTCCCATATGCATTGAAGTAGCACAGCAGTTGTATCAACGTTTGTATGTAGTCAACAACTGATTATCAAATCAAATTTGATTTAATAATATCTCAACAACAGTATTCATCGTCGGTTTTCAAATTGAACTGGAGAAATTATAAATACTATACGCTATTAATAAATAAATATTCTCCTCATTTCAAGTAAAATAAGAGATTTAAATCTTAAAGATGTATTTAAAGATTAAATTACACAACAGAACGTTTTTGAAAAATGTGCATCTTAAAATAAAGTTAAGTTAACTGACTGGTCCTGCAGCTTTAAATTCCATTCATTCAGGTTGAAGTGATGTCAATCAAAAAAAATAAAAATATGTATAATAAACATATCATTTAGTTATCGCTACTGAGAATTTAACAAACATATAAAAACATGAGTAGATAGGTTTGTAGTTTTCAAGGTGTACATTTCAAATTGCATCTATTACATACATGAAGATAAAGTTGTGAACACCGGCTGAATATCTATTATCAGAATCATTATAACTGTATTTTATCTGTTACTGTGTAAAGGGAATACTGCTGTTAAAAATAACCTGATTTGTTTAAAGTGTTTGCAAACCAAATGTTATTGCACTTTTGTTCATATAGCAGTACTTTTAAAATAAAAGTGCGCAATACACTACTTTTGAATTCATTATTGAATGTTGTGCATAACAATGTGATTAATCGCGAGTAAACATTTTAATTGTTGCCCAGCACTAAAAAAAACACAATATTATATTTTCTCATCTTTTAAAAAGAGAAAATTGTGTGCAGCGACTTTATCTGTGGTTATTAAAACCACTTTTTTCAGCTCTATATATTAGGATTCTGATCCTATTGCCCTCTTAGGTTACTTCATTTTGGATTGAGTGTGCGTTTGCTCAAAAGATCGGGGCTTTGTCTCCTTGTGGCACTTCACCTTGCTGCTTTGAATAATTGCTATGGTCTCTGGACATTTGAGACACTGCTTTTAAACTGTCCGTGGGTGGAATGAACATTTAGGAGTCTGTCCATCTTTGGTTAAATGATCTGGTTAAGGTGAAATACTTCTGTTACTCATGTAAGTCTCCTTCACAAAATCCACTTTTGACCTCTTTCAATCCTGAAATGTCTTTTAGGAGCATAAAAGGTGAAAATGCACCTTAAGGTAGTAAAGCTGTGAAAGCATCATGTATTCATTAAAATAACTTGAAGCTGTTATTGAAGAAAATCATATTACCTATACTTTGTTTCAAGCAATTTCGGGGTTTAGTGTCTTGCTCAAGGACACATTGACATGAGACTAGCAGAGCAGGAGCCTGGGATCGAAACCACCGACCCTCTGATTGAAAGGCAGCCCTGCTCTCCACTTAGCCATGGTCACCCCACACACCCCTACACACATTACTACACACACTTCTACTACACTACTACACACACTACTACACAACTACTACTCACACTTCTACTACACTACTACACTACTACTACACACACTACCGCACTACTACTACACACACTACTACACTACTACTGCTACACACACTACTACACACACTACTACACTACTACTGCTACTCACACTACTACACTACTACTACACACACTACTACACAACTTACACAACAACTACACTACCACTACTACACTACTACACACACATTACACACACTACTACACTATTACTACACACACTACTACAGTACTACCACACTACTACTACACACACACTACTAAAAACACTACTACTACTGCACACACTACTACACTAATTCCTTTATCTTCTCATCGCATGAAATAGCATTGTAGCTATCAACATTATCTCTAACCTCTCTGGTGAGATTGAGGAGACCAGGGTTGTCTGACGTCAGCTTCAACTCCTAACCAGCAGGGTTCTTGTTTGCCCATTTTACTTTTTAGTAAGCAGCAACACCAGTGGCTTCCAATTCCTTGATGTGAGCAAGAAACTGTGACTTTTATAACTGTTAGTGCGGGTGCACAGTGAAATGCTTCAGTCTGTGACTTACACAATTAACTGCTGCAGGATAATTACTGTTCTGCAACCTAAGGTATCGAGATGCTAATGGGGTGATCTAACACCTCTGGCCTGTAACAGCTGTGTGTGTGAGCAAGATGAGTGCCAAATTGTGTTAAAACGACAATTAAGTCTACTAACTACTATCGCACTGAAACAACTCTCAACCACAGCTGAATGTTTGTTTAGGAAATAAAAAGAATAATTTGAACCTTCAAGATCAACATTTTCAAAAATGTAATTATTAAAAAGTATAATTCTGGATCATTGTGCATAAATACTGCAATTAAGCTGGTATAGCGTGGCCTCATACGTGGCACCAACATGTTGGGAATGAAAAGGAGTGAGTTATAAATATGCTTTTATTTTTCACACAATTTTAGATATGAGTCCTCCATGGATCGGGGAAGAAGAGGAACACTATACAGATCAACTGAGAGAACATCTTCTCTGTGCTGTAGCTGAGTTAGGATATTTTTTTCTCTTTACCACCTGCATTGTGTTTCAATGCCTCTTTAGGTTTGTTATGGAATTTAAAAAAATCCATGAAATTATAGGATGTTTCCAACCAACTGAGAGAACATGATACATGATACATGGAATTGTACTTGCCTTTCTAGTTTTCCGACCACTCAAAGTACTTTTGCACTTCAGTCATGAGTCATCATGCATCATCAGTCACTAATTCACACACATTCACACACTGATAGCAGCTACCATGCAAGGTGTCATCTGCCCATCAGAACTAACTAAGCAATCACACTCAATCATCAGGAGCAATTTGGTGTTGATGTCTTGCCCAAGGACACATCGACATGGGCTGGAGGAGCTGGGGATCGAACTGCCGATCTTCTGATTGAGGGATGACTCGCTGGCCTGACAATCATCTTTCAACACAGGATCCAATCTGTAAATATCGCTGGTTTTCCTTACACCAGATGCTTCACTTTCCAACCTCTTCTCTGTGCTGAAGCTCTGAATTAGGATATTTTTTCTCATTACCAACATTGTGTTACGCCTGTAGTGACCATATCTAATTCCAGCAATTAACCACTCAGCTGGGTGCGGGAGAAGACCATGTTTCATACAGGCTTCAATGAGAAGATTCCAGGCTGATTCACTGTTGGGTGAGGGTAGGGTTAGAAAACGTGTGATCTCCCATGCATCATTAGCCTGTCTGCTGCACCTGTGCCCAGTATAGAATGTACCTGCCACACTAATCCACACTGACCACCCGTGGTCAACTTGAGGTAGGCTCCCAATATAAACAGACATAAATACACAGACATAACTAATGGCTCCTACACACCGGCCCCTAACTGTGATGGTATGGTACATTAAGCAAAAGGGAGTCATAAAAAAGAAGAGTCTGACATTCCTCTGTTTTTCAGGGGGTCAGTCAGGGGTTACCAACACATGACCCAATATTAGGTCATGACCTTTACACTGCTTCTTAAAGTATAAAAAGCTTTGATATGGGCCGCTGCAACTGTCCTGTCTTTAACTGTACAGTACATACAAGTTCTTTCTTGTCTAGGTAAGTCTTGGTCTTCCCATGAACCATGATCCACGAGGAGCAGTTTGATCCATGACAACAACAATGTCGCCTGTTACAAAACCTCTCCGCGGCTTTGTCCACCTTTGTCGTTCCTGTAGTAGCGTCAAGTACTCCCTTGTCCACCTTTTTCCAGAACATCGTCTCCATCGTCTCCTGATGTAAAGATCGTGTTCTTGAAAAAGTCTAAGGGTAATGATAGGTTTCCCTTGAAGCAAAAGGATGTGATTTGGAGTGAGAGCTTCCAAGGCATTGAGAATGGCCTCTACTTCACACAGGATTGCATGGGCTTTCATCGTCTCAACATTCTTGTTGAAGCACAGAAAACAAGACCTTTCTGACCATTCTGATGAGTTGCTCACAGTCGCTGCACAGCTCCTGTCTTCCTCAGTTGCTCTGCTTTCAGCACAGCTTGTTTTAAGTAGAGCTTTTATCCAATCAGAGACAGCATAGAGGTGAAATCTAAGTAAAACGATCTGCCTGGAGGCCTTCAGACTCACAAGTGAATCCATTTGCAGTTTAAGTAAATGGGGACGATCTTGTTGATTGTCATAGTCTTCAACCAATCAGATTGTTAGTTTGACATGTTGGGCTTATTCTTTGACATGTCAGAGCCTTCTAGGTGACCTACAAATACGTCAGTATTAACGTGCGACTTGACTGGTCAGTGGGCTAGCGTGACTGTTGTGAAACTAGCTAGCAGAACTTTGTAGTAGTAAGAGTTCAAGTTTAAAGATATGCAAGACGTTTTTAGGTGACATTACATTTTTATCGTTTTGGCATGTTTGGCGGTGACAATCCCAAAATCTACTGCCTCTGTCGAGTGGACATTTTCAGCCCTCAAACACATTAAAACGTATTCAAGAAGTACAACTGGGGAGGCTCCACTGGCGTCCATGAATCGAGAAGGACCTCTTACTGGACCTGAACCGATGTTCTGTACAACCGCGTCATTGAACTCTTTGTTAACAAAGAAAAGAGGATGGACTTGGTCTTTAAGTGAACAGCAGCTTTGGTAAGTGAACTGCTTTTTAATTACTACAGTGTTTTTGTGTTGTTTTTATGATATGGTTAATATTGTTCCCTCTGATGTGAATAATATTTGAATGGTGCCCTCGGGTGTGTGGCAGAATGCGTGTTTTAGCACTGCAGTCCTGATGGAATGTGCAGAGGCCTGTTGAATCATGTTATTTGGGTTTTATGTTATTCTACCTGCTTCGTTGTCATATAAATATATGTGACTGGTTCTTGTGAGTCATTCTGTTAATGACATTGATTTTGACTATGTGCATTGCCCGTTAATGACGAAGCATCCCGTCATGCTGGCGTCATAATGAGGTTATTAGGAGGTGGTTCAACTGTAGTAGGACAGCACTGAAGGTCCAAGTATAAAACACACGGCCCTCTACTGGGTTTATGGCAGCTAAGGCCTCAAGTCTGCTCCAACCAAATTTGAGCCACTGTCCGACCTGAAACGACAAACTTGGCCTCTGTGACACATGAACCTTCTTATGGCATTTAATTGGCATTCAAAAAGTAGGCAATCTCCAAATGTACGTCTCTGCTAGCAACTTTCTGTTCTTCGTTCTTGCACTTGCCCCCCTCAGGTCCTCCGATCCGTTCATCTTGCTCGATCAGTACTGCGATGCGTAACTCTCAACAGAGATGACTCACTTGTTAGCTAATTCCAAAATCTGGAAAGTAAACTAAAACTGTCAGTGAAATGTGGTGGAGTTAAAAGCACAATTTTACCTCTGAGATGTAGTGTTCATAGCGCCACCTAGCTACTGTGTCGGGTGTGATATCCAGCAAATCCAAAGACGAGGATTGTAACCAATTAGGTGTAGCGATACAATGGTGACTGGGTCCGCCCACTTAGTGTCAAAAAGAAAATCTAAGTTTCGCAAACGAGCAGGTTAAAGTTTTGCTTGCAGAAGAGCGGTGATAGTTGCTAGGGGACGCCCCTCGTGCTCAAAGCATAGTTTTCTCCTCGCAGGCTGCAATTTTGCTCTGCGAGTAAAGATATTCTGCGCGGAGCAATGTGAAAGCCTCGCTTTCTTTCTTTATTTAAAGTAATATACGTGCGGCTGTTTGATTTTCACGCTTGGGACCTCAACACACACAAACACACACACACACACACACACACACACACACACACACACACACACACACACACGCGCAGATCTCATTTGTGCTAGCGGATTTTGACATTGATTTGCCTTCATACCTTTCTCTTAAAGGGACATTTCACCCCAAAAAACAAAATACATACTTTCCCTCATACCTGTTGTGCTATTTATGGATCTAGATTGCTTTGTTGTGAGTTGCCTAGTGTTGGAGATGTCAGCTGTAGAAATGTCTGCCTTCTCTCCAATATAACGGGACTATGTGGTATATTGAGCTTGAAAAAACTCAAAAGCAACGTCTCTTTCCAGAAATCATGACCTTGGTGCTCAATATAATCCACAGACCTGGTTTTGAGCAATTTATGCTGAAATGGGCTGCAGTCCTCCGCCATTTACAGAAGGAAAGCGATGATAGTTTACGAAATGTCATTACCTCAACCTAAAAATGCAAATTGTCATTTTTGCACTGTCTTTTCCTTTTTGTTCTTAATACAACCAGGATACAACATGTTACTCAGGGATCTTTAGAGGTGCTGGTACAGGTGTACTTTCAAACTTTGGACAGAGTTGGATCACTGGTGTTACCTGTGTCCAGTCTGTGTCAAGCAAAGCTAATCATAATCTGACTGAAGATTTGTTACAAATGAACATACAAATTTGTTTTTATTACCAGGGCATTCATATAGCTGTGGCTGGCAAACCACTTGCACACAAAGTTTTTGTCTTAAGTCAGTACAACAAACACTGTAAAATAACATAAACAGTATAAACAATAAGGTGAAAATGAATAAACCTGACCTCTGCAGGATGGACTTCTTCTTTCCACCACTAGAGAGCAGCGGATACTGTTATATTCTGAGTTTGTAGACTGGATATGGAAACGTTAAAGCTTTTCTCTCTCTCTCTCTTTAAAATAACAACACATTACAAGCACACAAGTACAAAAAATACACTTTAAAATACAGTAAGTATGGTGAAGAAGTGTTCAATTACAACATGTACAGGTTACATATTGAATTAAAGTGGCTGTTGCTGCTTTGGTTGTTAATACTAAAATGGCTAATTATAGCCAACCAAGGGCTACAAGGTTGTATCCTGTGAACGTGGGTATCATATTTCATATTCCTCTGTGCAATAGAGCTCCAAACAAATGAAAACTACAGTTTTAAGAAAATACGGAGCCTTTTTTAAGAATAAAATACCATATTTCGGACTTGTTTTTATTAGGTCTTCGGTAAGAGCCGACAGGAATGTCAGGAACAAGAACGCCAGTAATCACAGAGAGACAGATCAACACATTCCTTTTGATGATGTCATGGTTTTTGCAGAGAAGATACAGAATATTATTGTCCGTATCATTTAAACAGATTCTCTGGAGTTGATTGTTCGGCACATTGTTGTTTTGTGTGGGAAATATCAGAGCATGGTAACATATCGGTGTTATAGTTTACATGTACTGTGTGCTGCTGTGTTACTGTTCAGTGATCCAGTGTGTGTCAAGAGTTTTCCCTCATTTCACCATGAAGTACAGTTTGAAGTTCTGAAAGTCAGGAGCTCATTGTGCTCCTGCTGCTCCTTATCTCTGTCTGTCAGCTCGTAGTCTTCTTTCAGGGGGCTGGGACTATCCGACGTCAGACCTGCACATGGAACGTTCACTTCCTACTTGCTGCAAAGTAATAACCGTAACCAGCAGCCTGAGGAAGAACTACAAAAACAGCTCCCAGTTGTGAAGGAAGATCAAGTGAGAGGCGGGTCTCTTTGAACTGGGAGGAAGCTGCTGCAAGGAGCCACGAACTGCACCCCAACATGATCCTGGGACTATGAGCAGAAAGCTCTTCATGTACCTAGAACAAAAGGAGACTTCAGAGGGAGAATGTAAGTGAGTATAGAGAGAGTTTTAAGCAGTGTCTGAGTTCTGGCAGGGGAAAGAATGTTCTGCTTCTACAGGGCGTGTTGAGGAATGTCAGGCCAATCATATACAAAGCTTCATTTTCTGTCATCTTTCCAAGCATTAACAGCTAAATACTGTCAAACTGGCTTAGAGTTCGAATGTATCGGACGGATTGGTGCTCATTTTGCAGGCTTCATATCCAAGATGAGCTCATATGAGTTTTAAAACCAACCCAATATTTGTCTTTTAATCTGCAGTCAGTGATGAAAAACTCAATTTTTGTACATTAAATCATCATTTGCACTGTCGTGTGCAATGAAGACATATTGTTATACTCTTACAGGGAAGAATTACTAGCAACAGTAGAGATTTAGTAATACACGTATTACGTTTCAGGCATTAGAAAAGAAGAAGAAACTTCCTTGAAGAACTTCTCTGCAAACATTTTAGTCTTAAAATAAAGTACTCTTTATTTTGATAACAGCAAAATAGACGTATAGCTGCCGTAATCAAGAGATCAAATGTGGGTCTTAGTGATGAACCCACAGAGAATCATCACCATCTCTACAGTTCCCCTCGGCTCGGCTTTTTTATTGTCACGGTTAGGCTTTGCCTTTCTCCATAATCAGGAGAAACCGTGTTTCTCCTGATTATGCTCATTATCTTCACCTGCCCCTGGCTTTTCCCTCTGCCAACCCCTCACTGCACTCATTTCAACTCACCTGCCTGCAATCTACTAATCACCCCACACATTTATAACCTCCCCTGCTTTCCCTGTTACAGTGGTCAGATAGTCATTTGTTCTTGGTTCCTTCCCCGTGAGCTCATTGTGTCTCCAGAGCTTTCCCTCGTCTTGTCCTATTGTTTGTGACTTTACTTATTTCAGTTTGGATTTTTGCCCGCTCCCGGTTGCAGTTCTTTTCAGTGTCTGTTTGACAACCTACTGGAGCCAAGTAAAAATACCTTATTTTCAAATTCACCTCGTCGTCTGTGTCTGTGCCTGAGTCTTTGCCCTTCTCGAGCAAAGCCGCCTTTTCACCCCTTTTGAAGGAGAGACCTGGGAAGAAGGGTCATTTCCCCATTCCCTCTGAGGCGGCAGCGGCTGACAGGACACGGGGAGCTGGGGAAAACTGCGGCCCAGCGGAAGCGGGGAATTGACCCTTCCCATGTCTCTTCTTCTCAGGGGTGAAAAGGTGGCTAAGCTCAAGGTTAGCCCTCTGGAAGCTCAGAGGGCTAAGCTCAAGGTTAGCCCTCTGGAAGCTCAGAGGCTCTCCCCTGGCCCAGCTGGTCCGACAGGTGTGGTGCAACGCACACCAAACGGTGGTCTGTCACGGTCAGATTGTTCTGTGAGGGTTCACGGTTTTCTATGAGGGTTCTGGGGACAGACACAGGAGACGAGGTGAATTTGAAAATAAGGTATTTTTACTTGGCTCCAGTAGGTCGTCAAACAAAGAACTCCAACCGGGAAATAAACACGGTCACAAACCATAGGACAAGACAAGGGAAAGCTCTGGAGACACGATGAGCTCACGGGGAAGGACAAAGCTGGAACACACGGAAGGAACAAATGACAATCTGACTACCGCAACAGGGAAAGAAGGGGAGTATATAAATGTGGGGTGATTAGTAGATTGCAGGCAGGTGAGTTGAAATGAGTGCAGTGAGGGGTTGGTAGAGGGAAAAGCCAGGGGCAGGTGAAGAGAATGAGCATAATCAGGAGAAACACTCAGACCAGAGGCTAAGCCTAACCGTGACATTCTATTTTAGCTCATTGTTTTGGTTTTAAAGTGGTCAGAACTTTTCTGCTTTAGTTCATGCTCCATGCTCTCCTTCACCCATGTTTCAGTGAAAAAGTCCAGATAAAGCTACAGTTCACTACCTGCTCAGCAGCAGATACTGTTCAGAGTCTAGCATGTGAATAGTAGAGCATTTAGCAGCTGAAGAGACAGATGTTTCTCCGGAGCTGGAGACCAAACCAGAGCTAAAAGAAGGGAGAATATTGGACAGAAACGTGACTTTAAATGTATGGACGTTAAAGTTTGCTAACATGTTAACAACAATAACTTTATACGGCATTAACATGTCAGATGTTGTTTACAGCTTGTTTTGCTGCCCCCAAATGGCCAACAAAAGTAACGAATGCTCCTTAACCCTTTGAATGCAACCTTTTAATTGATTTATGCCACTTAAATGAAAGATTACTCAAATAAGCTACTTTCTCCAATATGGGTTCTTCGGGGTTTAAAGTCCTAATGAAGGTGGGTGCTCAAGTAGGTACTAGAGTTCTCTGAATAAGTTTTATGGGTGACTTAAAGAGTGCTTGGTATCCTCAAGAAAGAAGTACTTTAATTTCCTTGCAGTGATGAAATAAGTTGCCACATAAGTAAAAGTACCAGTGCAATGATGTATATACCGTAAAAGTAAAATTTCTGCACACAAAATTGTACTTAAGTTAAAGTACTGAAGTATTAGCAGCAAAATGTACTTAATGGGAATATGTTCATTTGCTTAATTTCATGTCTGTGCGTTAAGAAAAGCCTGGAGGCTGTTAGCCTAGCTTAGCATAAAGTCCGGAAGCAAGGGGAAGTGCATTTGTTTAACCCGTATTTAAAAGAGAAGTAATAACACATGTGGTTTTGTTACGTTGTGTAACTATTTCTTTGTCGGGAGATGGTGTTACCTTCAGCCTAACTAACTATAGCTTTAAGATCAATGTAATGAAAAAGTACAGTGTTGTCCTTAGAAATAGAGCAGTACAAATGAAAAACGTTATCTGTCTTATTCTCCAACAGTATCCTTCTGACATTTTGACTTGTCACAGCAGGAAAAGATGTGTAGCTAATAAGATTAACGATGACTCCACTCCAGGAAGCCAGTGATAATAATTGGTTACACTTGTACAAGGGAGGATGTTCAGAGTGTGAAAGACCAGTAATGAACAAATACCAGTTTTTGTTTTTTTTCCTCTTACAGGCTCAGTTTCAGACTCGCCTACATTTTCTCGTACAACCTGTTCCAGTTCTGTGGACACACGTGGATCCTGGCTAATACCATAGCCAGGTTTCTCACATTTGGTCAAGGTAAGGTTCATACAATTACAAGGGAAAAGGGTTTTAACTCAGGAGAGCAGGAATAGGCTTTGGTTCTCATTAAATGGCATGTGTTTGTCTGGTGCAATTTGATTTTTGACTTTGCAGATGCCTTAGCAGACACGTTTTACTCTGTTGGCTTCATGATGAGTTTGTGCCAGCTGCTCTCTATCCTGGAGCTTTTCCATATCGCAGATGGGATTGAGAAAGCCAGACTCCTCCCTCGCTTCGTCCAAGTGTGTATCAAACTCAAAAAGTGAATCATGTGGATGTTATCAAAATGCTCAGATGTGTATTCAAGAGTTCTTCATCCATATGAAGCGGTGGGTGGATTGTGTTGTCTGTTTTTTAGGTTATGGAGAAGAACTTCCTGCTGACCATGGTCATCATGCTGGAGGAGATCCAGAGTAAACCAGTGGTGTGTGCACAGCTCTTCTTGTGGAACATTCTGGACCTCCTACGGTGAGCATGTGACCTAAGGCCTGTGTCTTTATTTCACTTCATCCATCCTGTGTTTGTGATTATGCTGCAAATTGTAGGCCCTCCAGGAATGCCGGAGCTGCACTTCTGCCAGGTTTATTTACTTAAACTTAACTTAACTTTTCCCCACTGGCAATGGTGCCCAATGATAATGATGTATGTCTATTAATCCTTCAAATAGTTTGGTCCAAAGTAAGATATCTTGACAGTTCAGTAGTTTTCAGTAACGCATTCTGTGAATATTTATGCTCCCCAGAGGATGATCTCATAGCATTTGTATTTCATTGTGCCACTCTTTCAGCAGTAACCGTTACTGCTAGGCACAGCTGGATTAGTGGGCTGTGGAGTCTATCAGCCCCACCCACACAGAAGAATTTTTGAATATTTCCCAAGTGAACACAATATAAACGGTAACAAAGGCCTTAAAACTAGTTTTTGACCACCCTCTCCTGTGTTGATATTGCAGTATAAATTCCTTAACAACTGTACAATTAATCAAATTAATAATCCGATATCCGGCTGTTGTTGGCATTGGATCAGAGAGGAGTTGATACCATATACATATGATCCACCCCTTCCTCCATACATGGCCACAATATTAGAAACACCTTTCCATTATATGCAAATCTAGTCCAGGTTTCATAGTTTTCTCCTCTTATTCCTATCGGTTATAAAAAATAACATTGAACTCAACAAATGAACAGCTGAGATCTGTGACGGAGCAAAAGCATGAGCGGTCAGGCCATCAAACAGAGTGTAAACAAGCTAACAGAGTCTGATATTTCTATAAGTTATATTAATACATCTAAACCACTTGAACCCTCAATCCACTTAATACGACCTCTGTACATAAAATCTGTGCAATGTGCAGAAAGAGGCTCTAAAGCTCAGTGGAGCTGAGGGGAACAGCAGAGCGGTGATGATTCTCTGTGGGTTTGTCACTACAAATGGTCATTTAATCCATTGTTAATATTAAAACATAGTACTGATCCAATCAGCTGTCAGTTATTGTGTAATGCTGTGCCGTTGTGCCCCCCGTGTGCTGTGTGATGCCAGGTACCCACATGAGCTGCTGTGTGTAATGGACACACCCTCCATCCCCATGCTGTGGACCCGCTACACACTCTGCATCCCCTTATACATCCTGTCAGTGGCCACTGAAGGTGACTACATCTTTTATCCAATTCATATCTACTGTGAAGTTGTGAAACTGGCAGTTTTACAAAATCACACCAAATGGGCCGGCATGCCTCAGACTGCATCTCACTACATATCGGGTCATCGGTTATACGGCGACATGCTCTGAACGCCGTGAGCTGCTTCAGCGAGTCAAAGGCTGCCTTTCGTATAAGGGAAGTAGTAGGAGCGTACAGGAAACGAGTTGGCAAAGCAGAGCCGATGATAAAACGTCAGGAAGTGTGTGGGGAAAGAACACGTGTTCACTGCATGCAGACAGCTGAGAAGCCCTAGAATATCAGTAACACACAGACGGTGTAGTCGGTGAACTACTCACTGTTTCAAAACATCTGATCCCATGTTACTTTATGCTCTTTACTGGACCGCAGCGGAATCTTTTAAGAATCCTTTTCTATCAATGAATGATTGAGTGACATATCTTGTGGATATTTCATATTATATTGAATGCATAACAGTCCAGAATAACTGATAAACTGTACAAATAACCCAAATAGTGAACAATAAATGAATCTTAGATGGGGTTTCCTGTTAATTCTTTGTCTGTATTGTGTATTTCTTGATTATTTTTAACAATGTTAGATACTTATTAGGCTTATTTTTATCATGTGAGATTTAAAAACTTTTATATCTCAAATAATAATAATAATGATCCAAACTTAAAAAATAACATTTTTAAAGCTTTTGGCGACCCCCATGTTGGTACCAGTGCTTTAGACCAGTGTGTTTCAACCTTTTCTGAGCATTCTGCATTGTTTACATTAAAAAGATCCCGGCACACCAACAACCCAAAAAGTTACAAATACAGCATATGCTGACAGTTTAATGACAAGTCTCTCAATGTGTTGATCCTTACTCGGCTTTTCATCTGGGTTACAATGTTGTCCAGGGCCCAGTTCAGAGGCTGCCTTTTTCCTTTTCAAATATTTCTCCATCGCTGTTCGTCTTGTCACCTCAACCTCATTTAATTCTACCGTCTTAAATTAACAAGGTCGTTATTGTGCTACCTACTGCCACCCACTGGCATGGAAGAGTATTTCATTACTTAGACAGCCACTATGTTGCAGGCTCAGATGCTTAACAATGGCAAATTATTTGCACCAACTAAATGCTTTTTTGGACTGATTAAGTGAATTTGGACATTTTCGTGTGTCTGCCTTAGACAACAGACATACTGTGTGAAAGACGTAGAACTTTAAAGGAATAGTTCAGCATCTTGTATGTGTTCCTCTTCCTCCTCAGGTGTCACTATGTACCAGGCCCTGATTTGTGTGGAGCCAACAGAACCAAACGCTTCCTCTTTGAATTCAACAGTGTCAACACACGTTCACCTGCCCTTCCTGCTGATGGTCTACCTGCCTGTCCTGGCTCTTGGTGAGATGTTAGCCAGCATGCAGTCTGCATTGGAGAGGACAGTTTGAGTAACAGAGTCTGAAGGCTTATCTGACGCCAAAACACTGAACATCTTTTGTCATGATGTCATCTGTAATGTGATGTTTCACTAATGAAAGAGGTGCTCTACTGACACTTTTAGCATGAGGTTTTGGGGGAGTTACTTGTTGGAACTACTTCTTGGTAAACAACAGCTGGCTGCAGCTTCTTCCTGTCAGTCAGGATGCCAGGTTTGGTACCATTGTGCCTGTACAGAGACTATAACCTGTGCTCAAACCCCAAATCTGGCAACCCATACCACAGGTGGAGGCAATATTACGAATCCTACTATAGCGAAGGCATGACCCGCCCCACTCCCCTCTAATTGGCTTACCCTGATATTTATACCCAAACTAATCTCACTCCTCATGACCAAACCTAAACAAGACAACCAACCAAGACAACCAGCACTAGTCAATCAGAGGCAGAGCAGGACAGGTTCTGACTTTCGGACTTTCTAACAGTAGTGTTGTCTGTTTAAGGGGCCTCTGTGACCGTCTGGCAACTGCTGAAGGAGAGACATCAACAGCTGGAGAAATGGAACAAGAAGATGAAACAGAAATGACACCTTTAAGACTGAATGTTTGGAAGTCTTTCAGGAGATTCCTCTGAAGTTCATCAGGGACTACTTTTTAAAATTCTGTGAGTTTGATGTCATCGCAATGAGGGATCATTAAAATCTGTATTTTCTAGAGAACTTGAACTCAAGTGCCAGAAACTCAAACTCAACATCCGTAAATATTTGAACTTTTAATGGGCATGTACTGACAGGGCACGTTCCTCCTGATGTAGAGCTACCATGGCAGTGCAGTACAGAGTCCATGTCGCTGAATTGAGCCTCACACATCCAGGTCCAGCAGTCAGAGGCAGGAAAGGTGTTCCAGTCCTGTTTTTGTGAAGAACGGTGACAGTCTGTAAAAGCTCCTCTGGGCTACCACCCGTACGCTCGGGTCCACACAGCTTTCTTCTTGAACTCAGTGGAGGACTTCAGGGCCAACAGGGCAGCTGAAACAACAACAACAACCACCAGATAATGCACACTTCTATGGATATTTTCACTGTTGTCTTGTTTTTTGTCCATCGCCTGCCTACAACACCTTTTTAGGAGTGCGCGATCACTCTACATTGCATATCATGTTAAATACACATATATAATATGGTGTAAATAATACAGCGCTTCTTAAATCATTTTATATATATTCAGTATTGATTACAGACTCTCTCCACTTATTTTGACGGCAAAAAAACCACAATAAGCAATTTAACTGATATCATGTTCTATAGATGTCGCAGCAATATTATCTTGAACTCTATTGGCAGCAATAGTCATGTGGTGTAAATTTGATATTGTGACAGCCCTTTTTGTACTGTATACCCTGGATGCCTAACACAGTTGGTGAATGCATTTCCTTCCTCAAAACACATTTGTAAAGATATCTTGAAACCTGCATGGTCTACAAAGGAGTAATAACTGACATTGTTTGCA
Organism: Cebidichthys violaceus; assembly: GCF_023349555.1. NCBI lineage: Eukaryota > Metazoa > Chordata > Actinopteri > Perciformes > Stichaeidae > Cebidichthys > Cebidichthys violaceus. The sequence goes on along the minus strand of NW_027176361.1, from coordinate 12,115,491 downwards.
GTTGAAGGTCTCTTGTCAGCAGTTTTACATACTTCTCTTCTATAATGATGGTCTGCTGATGATGATGATGGTCCGTCAACTGGCGGGCTACATACTTGCCAAAGCTTCCCCTCCGATATGCAGCATTTCTTTTTCTTTCTATATTGAAGCAACCCCTTACACGTTTCAGATGGAAATAGTTCAGCAACCTTAAATATGTGCGTTGGACCCGTGGGTGGGTACATGTCATGAATCCATCTGTCAGCTCATTATTAGCGGTGCGGGGCTCAGGCCTCCCTCACAAAGCTGTGCTTGCTTCGCTGGTTGAGAAGTGAATAGCAGTAATGTGGGAAAAGTGAAGCTGAAGCCAACTCCCGTCTCTTATAGATGGAATGCAGATTGTGCAGTAGCGGGGACAAGTTGTAGCTCTTATTGAACATTTCGGTTCATTTCTTTCCACCGATAATCATAGGCAAATAAAAATAACATTCATTTCGTAAGAAAATGAAAATATTAAAATACGATAGGCTCGCTAGGCCTGAATTAATTATACTTCTTTACATGGAAGTGCAGCCCCGACTGGACAAATGTAATTGATGACAATTGATGCTCTATGGGGACATGCTTTCAGGGACACTAGGTGTAGTACCACAGTTGACCACGGGGACAATTGGCAGCACGGTATCCACCTCTGTTAATTCGGCCCAGTTTCAAGCCTCACAGAATTAAATCAACATCAGTCATGACATCACTGTTAGTCTCTTAGTCCAGGAGAGTGTTCAAACACTGAGTATTGGAACATCACTTAATGGAATCATGTTTCCTGGACAGAGAGGTTTCAGTGTGTCATTTTAAGAGCATTACTGTTTCTGGGACTCAACATTTTAGAACTGAGTGTTGTTTCCTGTTGTTTTTGCATTCTTTACCTTTGGCTGTGCTGACGGTTGTGGCTGACAGAGTCTGTTCAGGACCTTCCATGATGCTGAAAAGCCAGTCTATGAACTGAGACACACAAACACACGCTCAGGTTGTCGTCATCCTGCTCTAAAAAAACCCCGTAATGATTGTTTTTCAAAGTACAGAATATCAAACTCGCTAACCTTGTGAGTCTGGCTGCTCCAGGGCTCTTTGTCCAGCAGCAGAGCCAGGCTGCGGGACATACCCAGCAGGCACTGCGGCAGGGCGCGGTCCGTGAGCGACTCCTCACCGTACAGACTGTGTTGCAGAGTTTGGGGCTTGGAGTCAGGTTGCCATGGGAACCACCGGGCCCGGACGCCGAGGAGGAGAGGCATTGAGTGGTCGCCCCAGGAAACTACAGCAGCAGCAAAGACCTGGAACAGGAAGTCTGTGGCCTGCAGGAAAAGAAGGGAACTCTATGTTCAGATCATTTTACAGCAGGCCATTCTAAGAGTTACACAAATAGAGTAGAGATGTAAGACTGCTTGGGAGCTTATAACACCAACAGCATGACAGATCATCAAGCAACATAATTCAGTGTGTCCAGAGGGAGCTGTGTATAGTCTGATAAATGTCCTCAAGTGATGTCACTTGAGTCAGCGTCAGTTTGCAAATGAGAAGAGTTAACCAGACCTCTGCAGCTCCTTATCTCTGCTGCAGGCCAGAGGCTCCAGGCTACATTAGCCACTACTGGCAGAACCAAGTTGTATTGTGGGTAATGTAGGTTCCATGTTTTGACAAGGAGGAAGAATGTGTGGAATAAGGCCATTCTAACAACTGCAGATATGTTGCACAATATATTCTTCATATTTTCATCGCAATTCTCTTCTATACAGCTATCATTTTAATTCAGAAACATTGTACATTTGTTTATAGTATTTTTTTATATTGTTATTCAAATTTTCTTCTGATCTATATTTAGGTTTCTTGATTTTTGTACTTATTTTTATTTTCAAAATAATGTTCTCTTATTATGTGTATGCTATGAACTAATACACCTAAACTAATTCCTACTGCTAACAACATTGTTGGATTGAAGCCACTAATATATAAATATTCACTATTTATATGGAGGATGCTGAAATCCAATATGCCCCGTTCAGCTCGTCATACAATATTTGGTGTCTTTAGAAATTCTGAGATCCCTGACCAATACACAGCACAGTGTGATTTTGTGAAGATGGACCTACAGGTGGGTACTTTAGATATTAATCTGGCATATTATTAATACTTCTATAGTACTGGCCATCGTTCACAAAGATAATCACATTGTGTGTCAGAAAAAACATACCAGTTTGGTGTCTCCACACGTGACGGAGGTTGCACCGTAGGCGACATTTCGGATGTGTCCCATTAGCTCCAGCAGCCACTCCATTCGTTTCGAAACGCCTATGACGAAGAATAAACATTATTGGTTATTAACATACTGTACAACCACCATAGTTGTATTTACTTTTGAAAGCTTAGTATTCTTTTGCAACTTGAAAGATTTGCCACGATGCATCGCCAATTTTCCTGTGTGACGTGAATGCAGCGAGCGCAGTTCCTAACCTGTATTGGGGCCGGAGGCCAGGCGACACTGGTAAAAAGTCTGCAGGAGGAGCCAGCCGACTCTGCGGCGTGGCCAACCGCGAAGCACACCGGCAATGACGTCATTGAGACTTAGGAGGGGAACTCGGCCTTGGGAGGTCAAGTAAGCCAGGATGAAGCAGGTCTTCTCCATCTGAGTCTAAACAGCACAGAGTTTACATATAGATAAAAAAAAAAATTTACTTGGCCGCTCTTTAATTGTAGTATCGAAAACATTGTGGCTTGCAGAATGTGTTAGCATGCTGCTAGCCACTCGCCTGCACCATTTTTTATCTGGATTGCCTTGTTTTACTAACATAAATGTCAGAATTGTGAGATTGTGATATCAGAATCATCACAATGGCTTTAAGCTAGTTGAGGCTAGCTATCCAAACTCCACCTCAACCCACAAATGGTAGTTTTTACATGTCTGCTTGTGTACAGATTAAAGACAACATGTTGCTCAGTGAGCTTCTGAGGTGTCGGTAGGTAGATCTTTTAACTTTGGACAGAGCAAGGCTAGCTGCTTCCCTCTGCTTCCAGTCGTTATGCTAAGCTAGGCTAACTTTACTGACTCCATTTCTGTACTTAACACACAGGCATCTTCTCTGAAAGAAAAATAATATGAATATTTTCCAAAACAGGTCAAAGCAAAGTTGGACTGTAAGGATTATATTTACAATAAAAACTAGGAATATCAGAAATGTGTGGTCGACACTCCGGAGTTAAGACATAAGCCATACGCTACATAATGTACCGTGTCAGCACATGACACAAGTGCTTTGCTTTCGTTTTTTTCAATATACCATTTACTTATCGGCTCTTTGTCACACCATACTGTACCTCTGTGACTCGTGTGATTCGGTCAATCTCTGCATCAGACATCTCAGACAGACATTTGGCGATTCCCATGTACAAATCCACTTCATTATCCTAAAACAAATGAATTCATCATCAGCAAAAGAAATAGGCGGATATTCTTGGCGAATGGTCTGTTGAAATCACAGCCGATTCATACTATTTTAAAATTATTTTAAAATGTAGTCTCAAGTTTGTATGTAAACACTCAACCTATATTTCCAAATGAAGATTAAAAGCTGAAAGCAGGTGAACTGTCAGCTGAACAGTGTAATGTTAGTTTTAGTTAGGGAAGGAGTCACTGGGCAAAAATCCCATAGAACTTTTCATATTGTGCTTCAAGAAAACTAGACTTCTGCACCTCCTCTTGGTTCTGTTTTGGCTGTTCTATAAATGCAGAAGAGCGTGCACGTGCCTTCAGGTAGACACTTCGATATTGTAGCTCTGCTGTTGTTGTTTTTGCCTTTTCCACAAAACGGCCTACCCCAGCTTTAATGTGCAAACTGAAAGCAGTTCAAATGTCTGTTGACAAATAATATCTGAACTCCCAGTTGAAAAGAAAAAAAGTCAAAGTTTGTTGAAAAGTCCGTTAATGTGTAGAAGGCAGTTAAAGTGTGAGCACTGTTAACAGTTGACAGCAGCTGAAATGAGGTACATGAACTTGATGAGCAAAATGAATGTATTTAATGTGTAGCTGATGAAAGCAGTTGAATTGTCACTTAAAGTGTAAGAGACAAAAGTGATTGTCATTTCAGGTGTTGAATATCAGTTGAACTGTTAATCATGAAAGTAAATGAAGCGTCAGCTGTATAAACATTAACAGAAGTTGAAATGTTAGTTGAACTGAAGCGTCATGTAAGTAAGAGCTTTCTTCATTTCTGCTTTGTACCTGGATTTGGTTGGGCAGCAGGGTGAAGATCTTCTCAGTGGTGGAGCAGAGGATGGTCCAGCAGTTGTTGGGGGGGTTTTGGAGAGCCATGGCCTGAGCGAGGCCCTGCAGCAGGGACCGGCACAGGGCCAGACGCTGGGGTCGAAGGTCCTCCTGGAACTGCTGCAGGCCCAGACTCTCCATGTGGACCTGGAGCTTGTCCTCAGCAACATGCTTCATCCACAAGCCCAGGCTCTCAAACAGGTGAGCCTGAGTCTGGTACTGGAGGAGAAATATAAATCCTCCAAAGTCATTTTTCACTCTATTACAAGTAGGGCTCGGTATTGGACCTCAATACTTTTGGTACCCACTATCTGTAGCACTAACTGTCAAGTACAGAAAGCCACAGTGACCATCTGGTCATAATTGAAAACTTGTTCACCTATACATCTGCTTAGATAACAATCTGTCAATTTTAAACAGCATTTTATTAAGCAAAATTCTTTTATGGCTGCTGGTGTTTAAACAACATGTAACTATATGTACAGGAAACTTTTCAAAATTCATGAAGTATGAAGTTAAAGTTATACTATATGTAAAAAAAAAAAAAAGGATTAATTCAAGTTGGGATACATTTATATTTGTAAAAGTGTTTTACATTTGCTCAAACTAGTTGGCATTTGCTTGTTGATTGAACAATGCATTTATGAACATCATAAATTACTTACTAATTGTCATAAACATTTTGTAAATAAAGTCTTTGTAGACTATGAATATTGAGACAATATTTCTCTCCATAAAGCAAAGTAACGTTATTGTAGGTCAGTTAAACAGACAGCTGTCGACTTACAGTAACCGAAAAGAGTTTGCATTACAAACATGTAAAGTCTAGCATCAATGAAGCAAGTGCCTGTAGTTGCCAAGACGGAGTGCGATGTTCCACCCACATATATCTAGATCATTTATTAATTTATTAACACTCTTTGGATCTAGATAAATCACAAGAGGCCCAACGTTAAGACGTTGACTCTTCCATCCTCCATCCTGTGGTTGATCTCCTGTGTACTTCTCCTGCACCTTGTCTGTGCTGGGCTGATGCCAACATTCGCTAATTAACACTTTCTGAAAGTTCGATGCTGCGGACACCTTTCGCTCAATACTCAATAGGAACTTACACTGAGACTGTGCACAAGGGGCGGTGACAGCCAGGGGCCCAGAAAGAGAGAGGCACTCTGAGAGGACTGAGCTTGACACGCTGCCAGCAGCACACATTGATGCTGAACATCCTCTCCTGTCGAGGACAAAAAAAGATGCTGAGCTTGGACTCTGCTAGCCCTGAGGCACAAAGAGACACATGTGAGAGAGCTCTCACCGAAGCTGAGCCTCATCAGAGGAGACAGGACAGCGCTCCAGTTGACGGGCGGGTACTGGAAGCTGGTTCCAACCGATGCCAGTGGGGTCAGAGCAGATTTAACCAGAGCTGGATGAGCAAACTCTGGACCTGGGTCCAATGGAAGAGAGTGACAAGTCAAATTCAAGCATAGGCAGGCAATTTATGTACTGTATTTTAAAATCTTGTGTTCAAATTTGTGGTATGTTGTTGAAAATAACATTGTTTAACGCGTCAACTAACCTTTTTTTCCAGCCTCTGTGATGAAGTCAACAATGGATCTGATGACGCTTTTCTCTGAGAGGTAACTGAAATCCTGAGGCACTGAGAACATGAGAGGAGGACACGGAGAGAAATCAAGACAAAGACACCACATCGCTGCTCCTTGTGAAGACGGACAATAACTGCAGTAGGCTCCATCCCAGTCAATCGTGAGAACGTGGAGGATCACAGTGGGACCGCGCCGTTCCTACCTGCTGTGTGACTGTGGCTGGTGGACATGTGGGCCAAATGCAAATGACCAACCAAACAAGCACTGTTGGACTGCAAACCAATGGCTCCTGAGAATGTTATGATCTGTAAAAGAGAGCAAGACGAGCCAATGTGTCTATTACATTCTATAGTATCTTCAGCAAGCAGGAATATTCCATAGAAATAATAGAAAAGTAATAATAGAAAGATAATTTTGAAATACTGACCATGCTTTACTCTAGGTTTTGTCTGACACCTTGACAGTATCAAGAATAAAATGTGTCATGTGACCTACCTGTGTGATGGCTCGAATAACCTCATTCAGCCTGCTCTGCTGCTGGGAGGAAAGCTCCAACTCACTCGTTTGCTGTAACACAGAAACATTCAAGGCCTCATTAGAGCAAACATGAATTATTACAAAGAAAAACAATTTATTGGCCCGTTGGACCTGATTTGCCAGACAAAAAAGTACTTAAAGCGAGGATGGATAACGTATTTTAGAAACATTTTGGTTACATTTGTTGAAATCCTCCTCACATCTCGACAGCAATCAATAAATCAAATTCTCTGACAAAAAAAAGAAAAATAATTGTTATAGTCATTTTGGTTGTTTACTTTCATTCTTATATTTTTGGGGGAGTGGCTTTGGAAGGATGGGCTGTCAGAGATGCTGACTTGGCAACTTTCCAACTAGAGTTAGTGAACTTTGGAGCTAGTGCTGCTAGCTGCTATGATTGGAAAAGAGTCCCCTAGTAGCCTAATGGTTAAAGCATATTCCACATAACTAAATTCAACGTCCTCAGATCAGGGACCATTGCAGCATGTTATACTGTACCCCTGCTAGTGATCAAACTGACTGGGATTATTTTGTTTAGTAGTAGGGCTTTGCAATAATTCATGAGAAAAATACATATTAACATGAAGTACAAACATTAGTCATCTGGCATTAAAGGTTACAACAACTCAAGTTTTTCTCTGTAAGTCTCTCTAGAGCCCACCTCTGAAATACAACATGAGTAAGTAGAGATACAGTAGATGCAGGGTCCACTTATGTTTGCTTATTGGATTAGATATAAAGTGTACAAACGAGACAACGACTCGCATTTTCATCCACCAGGAGACTACTTTGTCGGGAGGAGAGCGTAACTCAGCTCCGGGATATGGACCTCCAGTTAGCGGTTAGCTGTCCCAGCACACAAGTGGATTTCCTACCTGAATGAGGGAACTCTCAGATCCGACTAAAGCCACGAGGCCGTTGATGGCAGCCAGTCGCTGCATAGTGGGACAACCCTGAAACACAAAGACGAGTCCTCAACTAAACATTCAACAGACTGTTACATGTCTCATGTCTGTTTCATGATAATTAAGCTTCAACTTAATTATGTATATTGCTAGACTTGTATTATTACTGTGTGCAGTTTATAGTTTGCAGGTAAAATGTAAACTTTGGCTTTTGCTCTCCACACAGACATTACCTGCATTCAACCAAACGGAAACCAGAAGGCTTCCGATTTTGTTCTATTGCCTACAGATTCTACATGTGAATGCAGAATCTGTTTATAGAGATTAATGGTGTATAAATATATTATCTATTGCAGTCGTAAACAGGAGAGTTAATGTAAATGTAGGACCTCGGCCAATAAGATCTTGATCCAAGCAGCCAGCAGACGAGGATGGATGTCCTCTGCTTTACCATGGCCGGACATTGACAGGCCGTGGACCACCAACCCTAGAGCTAGGGAGAAGCCTGGAGTCTGAACAGAAACATCACAACAGCATAGAAACCAGAGGTTAGACTATGGAGGATGCCTCAGAATGGTGATTAGTACAAAATACTGAATCCTATTTTTTCTATAGCAACAGAGGCTTGATTACCTGGTATTGGTTTAATGGTATACGAGTCTACTCTGCCGCCCATGTTTTAATTGCTTCTTGATTAATTATCAGTTTATTGACTTGGCTTAGTAATGAGCAGTGGAGCCAGGATGAAAAACTAATTTTAACACAGACAATTCTGAATTCTCAGAATTTCATCTCTACTCTTTGCAGATGATGGGGTTCTGTTGGCTCCATCAGACCTCCAGCACACACTGGATGAGAGTCAGTACCTCCAAGTCTGAGGCCAGGCTTCTCTGCCAGAAAACACTGGATTGGGCGTCTGCTCGTTCGCTTCTAGAGGGATCACATATCTCATCTGGCCTGGGACCACCACAGGATCCCCCAGAGAAGCAGGAAATCGTTGGTTAGAGGGACGTCTAAATTACCTCGCTTATCCTGCTACTACCAAGAATCGGCCATTTATTCAGAATCTTTCAGATCAGTGTGGCTCAACATGGTCTGTTTTTTATGATGTTGTCAGGACATTGTGGTAACATCAGAATCACCATGCATGAATCAACCTCATTGACATTGAGACTCTCTCCTGCTGACCTGCTGGCTTTCCTCAGTCAGGGTGCGCAGAGTGTTCATGACCTCCTCAGCCTTGTCAGCATCTATAAGTCCTCCGCTGAAGGCCGAGACGCTCACACACGCCACAGAGTACGCCAAAGCCTGCACAGGTGGACGTAGTCAAAGTTAAAAAAAAACCTATTACAATAAAAAAAAAATTATATGGATACCATTTACCTTCATAAAACAGGTAAATTGACCCTAAAGTGAGAACCATACTGCCAATAACAAGTCACTGGACAGAATATTTCTGAGACCTCTAAAACTCCATCGAAGTAAAACTGGTTTGTACCTCCTGCAGCATGCGTCCCTGTCCACTGCTGTCCTGCAGGTTGGACAGTAGTTTGTCCAGTGTCAGGGTGACATGGACATGTTGGTCCGTCTGTCCACTGCTGCAGAGAGCTGCGAGCACCAGACCCAGACCTAACACACAGCCAGTACTGAGGGAGAGCACAGAGGAGGAAGGGGTCGGGGAAAAAGGAAACTGGGTCATAAGACCAGTGAAGCTGACATCAATGGGCTTTCTTTACTTTAATTATTTCAAAATATAATAATATAAAACGTTTCTTTAGGACAATGCTGACTCTCATGCTCACAAACCAGCAGTTGGAAACCATTCAATGGTATAAACCATACCGCATATTGCTATCACCTACTGGTTAGTACTGGTTGGTTAGTACTGGTAAGCACCCAGCACTCACTTGTATTCCAGGTTGGGGTTAAAGGAGCAACTTTCCAGAGCATCCAGAGAGCTGAGGAGGATGTCAGTGTCCTTCTGAACAGAGACATCACTGGATAACAGGGAGAGACAATCAGTCTAACAATAAATGACGGGTTAAAGCGTGTGCTGGAGTCATTACTACACATTCAGACTCTACCTAAGGCGTTGGTGGTGCAGACTGGAAAGCACCATGCCGAGCGCCAGGCCCGAGTGGAACTGGACAGCCTGGGAGTCGTCTGCGGTGGGGGAGCCCGGCAGGCCGGCCTGCAGCGCTGACAGGACCTGTCCCAGACCGTCCCTCTGCCACACCACCAGCACTGGGACCAGCAGTGACAACGCCAGGCTGGCGCAGGAGCGAGCTATGGCACTTGCCGTGTTCTCACCTGAGTAGGACCGCTGTGAGGGAAGGAGGAGGGAGTTAGAGTGGATTGACAGCTTGAAGAGTCCGCAGACTGACACAGCAGCGGATGCCATTAATCCATCATTATTAGTCTGTGAGGACCGTACAGTACGGCTGTGTTCTGGTTGTAATGAAATTGTCACTGTAGCACAGTTAGAAATTAGGAAAGAACCAAGAACATCTACAGGAAGTTAAAGCTCATTACATATAATTTTCTCAGGAGCCACTTCATTAATAACACAAGCTCAAATGCTGCAACTTAAAGGATAGTTTCAAATGATTTCTGTCTTAAATCAATACTCCTATTCACATAAGTACACATACAGTACGTATCTATTGGTGGGTTTACAGGTGTTGGGGAGTTTACTGCATATGTGAAAAGAGTAGTATAAAGTCTGTAGTGTCTCCAGACGGCGTGAAATCTGATAAATGTCCTCAAGTGATGTCTTGAGTCAGTGTCATAAAAAGATGATTTAATGGGTTTTTATCTCAAGCATCAAGGCAATATCAAGAGTAAGATTGAAAACTGGATTAAAAGCATTTGAATGACCCATGGGACTACATGCTGTAACCCACCATACATTACAGTAGACATTGTTTTTCTCATACTCTCTGTCTGAAACGCTCTGTTTCAGCGCTGTCTCTCTGAGCCCGCCTTCTGAAAAAGCCCAGTCTGCTCTGATTGGTCAGACACTGGGTGTGTCAACTACCCAACGTTTAGCATTACTGCATAGTTCAGACGTCACCACCTTACTGAGGGCCTGACGGCTCGTTTAAAGACACAGTTTCTGATCATGTGCTGAGTGCATTTCTCTGTGAGGCAAGCGTTTCATTTGGATACTTTCACAGAGTTTATAGAGCACCTAGGCCTGCTTTATAATCAGAAAAGACATGGGAATACACTATGGGACCTTTATCTACGGACAGATTTTTAGAACCCAGATGAAACTTACATGTAGGAACCATGGGAAGACTTGTCCTCTGGCCTTGTAGCTGCTGCTGCTGATGCTGAGAAGGGTGTTGACAACCATGGCCAGCCAGCTGGCTGTGGGCACAAACTCTGGTCCCGCCTACAGCAAGAAGTCAGTGAGGAATATTTATTTCCTACACTTGGAATCCCATCATGAACTGAATCACATCGTCGTTTGGGGGACAGACCTGTTCTGAGGACCAACACCAGGACACAACTAGGTAATAGAAGTTGAATGGTGGACAATGCAAACCTTTGCTTTCCCTTTTACTATGGGATGTTTAAATCATCCTTGTCCCTGACTGGGAGACAGTTAAGGGTATCTATTTATATAAGTATGGTTGTCATTTAACAGTGTGTTTTAATAGTGTTTGCTTTCTTGTTGCTTCAGATTATTATTACCAGACTTATCCTTTAATAACACACGAGACATTGTAGCAGGTTGTTTTGTCAGTGTGTCACTATAATATCACAGCATCTCTTTGATTATTGACAGATGATTTTTATTATGATCTTGACTATGAATAGAAAGGAAGGAAAAACTGCATGTAATTATTTATCAATCTACTGCCTGTTAGGACAAAACCCACAGTACATGAACAATACGTACAGTAATAATTCACTTTAACAACATGAATACTACTGTTAAAATGAACACATGATTTACATATATAAAATAAGATAAACATAAATGAAGAAATAAATGAACTTAATAAACCTACCATCTACAATCCTTTGAAGCCAACCAAAGGTGAAGTTATTAAGTTTTACATTGTGTCACACAGTGATGCAGTAACGTATTTCATAACATAGATATTGAGATTGTTACCCTGAGGCTGCCGTCTCCATCAGCAGGCAGGTTGCTCTCATATTTAGCCAGGACAGCAGCCAGGCCGCTCAGAGCCAGGATGGAGTTTCCCTGAACTACAGGACTGTCCCTGAAGAACACAGAGAACACACGACTGTTAGCATTGACACACACTCAGTACATCAAGTCGTAAACTCGACCATTTAAGTTTCCTGTGGAACTAAAATGTTGTGAAGGACTCACTTTGTAGCAACTTTGATGACGTCTGCCAGCTGATCTCTGGCCCTGAGAGGGACAAGAGAAGACAAAGACGGAGAGACGAGGAAGAAAGGGTGAAAGAAAGAGATGACAAACGCAGTATGAACGGAGGACCCTTCTTCTGCTAATGCAATGAATAACAGCATGGATTCAAAGACACACTCCCTCCTTTCATCAGTCACCTGGCTGCTATAGCAGATGTTTGCTCTTTACTTTGTGTGTGGCTGTTTTAAGGTAGCCGACTGTAGTTTGAATGCAATTTATTGATACTTTTTATCAGGGTGAAAACACAGCATTCATGTGACGATCAACTCTCAACAACGAACCTTTGAACCTTTAACAATGAATCCGTTTTTTTAAAATGAAATGTTCCATATTTCTATATCGATATTGTATCGTAGTAACACAGACGCACAATTATTTCCTGTGAATATTTCATCATAGATGACTTTTCCTGTTATTTTCATAATTCTTTATACAATTCTCTCTCTCTGTATTATTCATTTTTATATATTTTTTAACAATCACACGTATCTAATCTATCTAAGGCTTGTTTTATTTTCCCTGATGCTTGGCTGAGGCTGTGAAGCTTTGGTGACCTTTAGTGGGGAACCAGTGAGCTTAGAGCATTGTAACTGTTACTGTTACTCTCACTTAATGGCTGCATCTCCCTTTCTACTTTGCGTCTTAGTTGATTTAGTTTTAGGTTAGTGTACATGCATATTTTATTCATGCATATGTTTGAACTATGAATATATTTGTTTTACTATGTATACAGACATACAGTAGCAGTGGTTGACAGGTGTGTGTGACTCACCACAGCCAGGCACAGTGCTGTTTGTACTGCAGCTCTTCCGGCTCCTCTTTGCCTTGTTTCTGCTGCATCTCCAAATCAGCACGTCGACCCTGAAGACGGACACAAAACACAACCGCGCTTCACTTCACCACGCAGCTAAACATCGCAATGACTCTGTCAACACCGAAGAAAGACTCACAGTTAGAAATGTACAAGTATAACAAACTAACAAATATTCAGAAGCATCCGTAACGATGTGGACAGATGGACAGCGCTGCCTTCGTCCCGACTAGGATACATGAAGAGCATGTGCTCAGGTTGCTCCTCCCATTTCAAATGCTACCATTTGAGATACCAAAATCTAAATTTAATATATTGGACCGATTGCTCTCCAGATTCATTTGGTAATATTTCTCCCCTCATCTGACTAGTATAAGCAAAAAAGTTGCAAAATTGGGCGTGACAAATTAATCTCGAACATGGTCCATTTACTGGCTTTACGTTACGGTCTCCTTGCTATATATGAGCACCTGTTATCATGTGACCACCCTTCCCTACAAGTGTCATGTGAGAACAAATAAGGTCTTATTTTCTATGTGAGAAATGTATTTTCAGACTCCATTTCAGCTTCTTTTATTACCTGTCCATGTTTTCTTTTTCATGCAGACACAAATTGAAAATAATTTAAATAAATCACATTAAATAAAATTTAAAATTTAAATACATTTGAGTATTGGGAGCCAAATACTTCCATATGTACCCATGTTTACTTCTGGTGGATTTTCAATTCAGTACACGTGTGTTTTGAATCTCCTTGCTCTACATGGAGAAGGTCTCCTCTCTCGAACCACACGCAGTATTGATCATTTCTTCAATAAACATGTCGTCGATCTATCAGTCGCCAGAAGCACAAACCTGTAGGATAGCGTGGAAAGCTCGGCTCATGAAACCTCCCCAGGCCTGAGGCAGGAGGAGAGCACGGTGCCACTCGGACGGCTGAATGTTCACCTGCACATCACGAACAACAAGCAGGCAAGAGTTTGTTTGGGTCAGTTTGAAATAGTTAAAACCAAAGAGGAGCTAAGAGGTAAAGAGGAACTGGTGTAGACGTACTTCATGAATGAGGGCTGTACAGGTCTGCTGGTAGCTGCGGCTGCGGCTGATGAGGAAACGATCGATCTGTCTGCCTTCACGGTCCGTCTGCACAGGCAGATCGTAACAGAGCAGCAGTCCAGCTACAACACACACACACACACACACACACACACACACACACACACACAATCAATCAACTATAGAAGCTTTGTAATTGCACACTGGAAGTGAAAGAACCCTAAAAATTTAAACCATAAAGGGTCAGTGTGTGGTATTTTGGGGTATCTATTAGCAGACATGGAACATACTATTCATGATGTTTTCAGTAGTGTATAATCACTTGAGACTAAGCATCATTGTGTATTCCTTAGTTTAGAATGAGTCCCTACATAGGGAGCAGGTTCTCTTCACGGTGCCCGCCGTAATGCACCGCCATCTCACTACAGTAGCCCAGAATGGACAAACCAAACACTGGCTCTAGAGAGAGCCTCTAGCGTTTTTATGTTACCTGAAGGCCACTGTAGTTTGCTTGCTAACTGTCAGTTTGCAAGTCCGGTAGTTTAGTCCGGAAGTAGTCCTGTCCAAATACTGGACACAAAACATGTCTGTTTAGAACCAAACCAATGCAAACATGTAAAAAAGAAGTAACAACTTAAAGCCACAGAAACTCATTTTGCACAGTAGCTGAGGGTGGATCGGGTCTAGATGGTGACCCACAATTTGAAAAAACTCTCACAAGACTCACTGCCTGACGACCTATCCTAACCTTAATTGATGTAATGAACCTGAGATATCGCATTCACGAGAATCGGACGGACGGACGAACAGACAACACAAAAATATAATATAGTCATAAATATGTAAGATCTAAAGCTTCACAGGTGGATTTGCATGTGGATGGATTTGCTCACCTGCCAGTCCAGGCTTCAGCCCAGGCTGCTTGTTTTTCTCATAGGTTTTCAGCATGAATGACGGAATCCCAGCCATGGTTTTGCCCTGGTCTGAACGCAGGTTCCCCCCCCTCAGGGCAGAGAAGTACACCCCGCGTGGCATCTGACTCATCTCCTGCTTCACCAGTGAGGTCAGGAAGAGCTCGAAGGCTGAGAAGTAATTATGTAAATGAGGAGAACTGTAAGGTAAGACTCATCAACGATGAACAGCAGCAGAGGTTTGTCTTCCTCCACTATGATCCCTCACTGGCTTTCCACCACAAACACTGCCCAATGTTTGAGCGCAACGTGATGTACCTGGTAGAACAGACACGGGGGTGAGAGCCATCAGCTTCACATAAGATAAACCTGGGATGGAGAGATCCTTCTCTTCCTCCTTCTCCTCCTCCTCCTCCTTCACTTGATCATCCTCCTCATTCTCAGGGGCCTTTGTAGCTGGTCTGGCCTACAGAGCAGCAGAACCAACAAAACAATGTTAACAGAAGATCAAAAAGATGGGAAACGTATTACCACCTTCGGGGGAAGCGCTATGGGAAGAAAACTGATCAGTAATCTATAGCTGGTCAAATCATAATCTATAAATGGACCAATATCTAAATGACCGTTACAATTCTATGAACAGTTCACAGAAGTAGAACCGAGGGTTCTACAGATAAACAAACAGATTCATATTTAGTTAGTTTTACAGTTCATTTCAATTCTATTTTAGGCACATTCCCAGTTTATTCTGAGGTTTTGTAAACCGATAAACAATTGATGTCAAACACACAAAATAAACCATTGACCTACTGGTTGTGCTCGATGAAATGCCATGTGATGTAGAAATCATTGACTACTTTATGGGATATTTGTGGACTGTAGTGGGGCCACCCTTTCCATGGTGAATGTAGACGATTGAAGTAATACATTCCTCAGTGTGTACTATATTTATCCAGAAAGCTGAGTCCTGCTGCTCCCTGAGACATGCCAGCAGTGTCTACATGTACCAGAATGCATTGCACGCAAGCTCCTGACACCTGGAGGGTCCCCGCCGGTTGGCCATATCTCCATGCACAGCCTGGGCCTCTCCGCTGCATTTCTTCAGCCGTATACTCTGGCTCCCATAAGTAGAACCGCATATTCGAGCGAGCCAAAAACACTATGAAATGTATCCTCTTACGTAACATCCTCTGCTCTCAAATTTGGGGGATTTCCGCTGTTTTTCTTCAATCGACTACATGTACAGTCACCATCAACACTGATTGGACGTCCACATAATAGGTGGAAAATTTTCCCTTAGAGTTTCATTTGCATTACACATTTGAAAAGAAAATCCAGACAGAAAGTTGTGTGTTGGGAAAAACTACTCAATGTGTAATGTAACGTAATAGACTTGAGACTGTTGACTCTTACTGCCTCAGGAAGAAGATTGATTGTGTGGACCGCTTCAGGAAAATCTGCCAAAGCCCTGTAACCACAGCTGGCCACCTCTGGATCCTGTTACATCAAACACACACACACAGTTTTGAACTCAGTACATACATAGATGACTCAATGTTTGAAATATAAGCAGACTGTAGGAGATGTAGACTCTGTTTTTACATAGATGACTAGGTTTGACTGAGGTTTGAGCAGACGTTTCAGGGCTCTGTGAAGCTGAATGATGATCATTCTCTGGGGAATGTAACTACAACCTCACATTAGACACATGTGAGTTTTACCCATCAATATGACAGGAAAATGTATCAATTTATCAAGTGTCTAAATTCTGTAAATGATGACACAAATCCCCCCCAGACCTGGGGGTGTGTACACACACACACACACACACACACACACACACACACACACACACACACACACACACACACACACACACACACACACACACACAGCAGATATCCTCAGTACACACACCTTGCTCACAGCATAATTCCAGAGAAAGCTGACCACCTCCTCCTTCAGTTTCTGGAAAAACAGAGCATTTGTAAAGCAAACGGTAACTTTCTAATTTTCAGAAATCCAGCTGCAAATTGTTTTAGTTACACTCACTGGTTATGTTATAGCACTCAACAGTAACAGCAAACATGTTCCAGCCCTACTCTTTATAGATACTGTACAATCTGGGAAATATGCTAATTTCTTTCTGAGAGTGACAGCTCAATATCAGTCTCATGTCTGTGTGATGTACTGTATACATAGCTGAAGTCAGTACAAGGTTAGCCTAGCTTAGCATAAAGACTCTGTCCAAAGTACCAACACCTCTAAATTTTAACTTTGGACAGAGCCAGGCTAACTGTTTCCCCCTGCTGCCATTCTTTATGCTAAGCTAGGCTAACCACATCCTGTAAACTCGTAGAATAGACACATAAACTTCCTGCAATCAATCAAAAAGTAGGCACATAAAGACAGCTGGCTATGTTTATATGTCCACAAAAATCGATCTATGTTATTATCTATTATCTATTTTTTTTATAGCAAAAGTTTCTGATGAGTTTCTGAGTCTTTTTTTTGATGCCACCATTAGAAATGTTCTACACATGCTAGCTGTATTTTGGAACAGATTGATGGGAAGACTAAAAACACTAAAACTGAGCTCTAACAGTGCATCAAACGGACGCTTTCACGCAGTACATCCGATACCTCGTATTCATCCGACTTAACAGTAAGCTGGGGCACCAGAGCCAGAAGTTCTGCTATGACTTTGACCATCAGTGGACGCGAGTCACAGCTCAGCTCGGGTCCCAGACTTCTCCATGTTGAGACGATGTCCACCACCTGCAAGACAAGCATCACAGAAGTCAGTGCCTGTGTGTGTGTGTGTGTGTGTGTGCCTGTGTGTGTGTGTGTGTGTGTGATTTTGACCTCGGCCCGGCACAGCTCCTGTAGTCCTTGCAGGGCGAGAGCAGCAGGGGTTGCCATGTCTGGTCTGGTGCACTGGTTCAGAGTAAGCGTGATGACAGCCAACATGTCACTTCCATGCTGGTAAGGCCTGGTTCACAATCATAAATCATTATGTAAATGAATAGGTGTAATTTGAATAAAAGCATCCGATGTTACTTAATTCTTTGCCTCTCCCCTTTGCGTTAAATCAATCAGACCCTAACGTCATCCCTCAAAGAAAGCACCGCTTCCTGTCACACCACATCCCTGACCTCTCTCTGCAGATGTCCCTGAGGCAGGCGGCTCTGGCCAGGATCTGCTCCCACTGGGCGTCCTTCCCCACCACCACCCTGCTGTCCTGCTGGCCCAGCAGACGCTGCAGGTCCGGGTAGATTCGATCCTGACAGGGAGGAAGAAAGCGGGTTGTGAGGAGGAGGCGGACAAGAACGCGACACGGGAAACTCGCTGACGTTCGTTATCACGGACCTGTTTCTTCCAAAGAGTGGTCATGAGGCGCATTGCCACTGCTCTCAGCTTGGGGGCGCTGGCCAGCAAGTGGAGAGTCTGCAGCACCATGGGGACACAGAGCTGGAACATTAAAGCACACGGCGTGTTATTGGTTAAGATCAGCTGAAATGAGCCTTCTGCATATTCTCACAGACCTGATCATGAGTCCTCTGCACATAAACATTCAGAATATGAATCACGCTTCAACAAGAACAATCCTTAAAGATGAGGATTTGAAATAAAGTGTGACGTGCAGTGGTTTGTATTTCATGTCATAACATAACATTGCATAGGTGCTCAGTACCTTGTGAGTCCCGAGGTTTGGCAGGCAGTTCAGCACAGCGTGAGCCAGGACCGGATTCTTCTCCTTCCCCAGTTTAAACAACAGAACAGGAATAAGGGAGGGGACCTGCAGACACACAGAGTCTTTTATTTGTCAAGGGTCTTAGAGTAGGAAATTAGTCCTAACTGGCCAAAAGTTCTCGACACATTTTTGGTCCTACATCTGGGTTCTTCATGAAGGGCTGAGATTCTACCCAAAACCATTTGCTTCGGAAGAACCCTTTTTGAATCAAAGAGTTCTTCGATGGTTGTTGAAAACATGGGTTTAAAAATCCTCCCAGCCCACACAGCCCCAAAAACTGTGATTGTGAACCATGATTGTTGTGGGTGGTGTGCACCACATCAGCCCCGGCCCTTTAAGAGCCTCATAAAAGAACCCTGGGTGGGTTCTAGATGAATACCTTGGAATAAAAAATAAAAAAAACCTGGGTGGGTTCTTGTTAGCTCCTTAAGAAGGTGAAAAGGTTCAGGATCGAACCTCCAGAGAGGGTTCTGGGTGAAACCATCACACCATATGAGCATAGGGGGTTCTGGGTAAAACTTGTATGTTGGGTTCTAGGTAGAACATTTTATAAAGTCTCCAGGTGGAAACAGGTTTTCACAATTTCACTTCAGCTCATGTCCATGCGACGTATAACCAAGGCTTAAGAGTGTAGGACTAGGTGTAAGGAAGTGTTTTAGGAAATCCCTCCACTCACTGCTGATCTGTTAGATACTAGTAGGGATGCCCCCAGAAACTCGGGTCTAAATGAGTAAAAACCCGTAGAATTGATGCGTTCCAGAGTTCTGCTGTCGGTACTTTAGAAGTTCTGGAGTGAGATGTCCTCGTCTCTCTGTCTCTTTGTGCTTCACTCTGACACACAGTACAGCGTGAGACTCACATCACGGCAGAGAGAAGACAAAGATCCAAAGTGTGGCTACATTTCACTCCAGTAGAGGCTGAGAACAAACTCAATGAAACATGAAACCCTCTTAAGTAAGAGGACACAGCAGCAGTCGATCACAACATTCAGCCAACAAGCAGAACATCAATGTGTTTGTGGAGCAGCCGTCCATCCTCGTCCACTGCAGGTAACGTTAGTGATGATACACAGAGTTTGATCAGAAGAACAGGATAATCAATGAAAGATAATCACTGTGATCATTGTTTAGCTGGGAATGTATTTTAAGGATTTGGGAACATCTTGTATTGCTGCTCAAGAAAGACTCTTTGTTTACATCCAAGAATAAAGCAATGTTGATTCTTTTCTTAATGAATTATTTTTTAGTATATTTTAGCAGTATAGATAGGAGTACTTGTATCAATCCCATCCCTACTGATTAGAAGAGTAATAGACTAAGAGGAGACTAAGAGGGGAGGGGTTGCAAATGATTGATGACAATAAGCTTATTAAAAACAGAATCATATTGGATGTGCGTGGGCTGCAGAGAGGAGCATGTGCCGTCCCTGCAGACACCAGTTGTCCTCTCCACGGTCATGGACGTCTGAGTCCCAGCTCATTTCCATTCAATGGACACAAGTCAGACAGAGAATGAAGGACAGTGCAGGGTTAACGGTCTATCGCTCCCTTTAGTGCTGAGGTCAAAAATAGGAACCGGTCACGGTCCTTGGACGCATGCCGTCAACAGCTCTGCAGTGTAACAGACTTTAATTAACATAAAGCACTTACAGCTGCCCTGCACCTTGGCCGTTGCATAGCAACCACTTTACCTGCTTGAGAGGGGGGGGGGGGGGGGGGGGGGGGGGGGGGCGCAGAGAAAAAGGATATGGAGTTTTTCCTTCAAGCTGAATCCCTGAAAGAGCTGGTGTTGACCCTAAACCACAAACTTCAATCAATCAGTCAGGATAAATGCTGCTGGATCAATCGTTTCTGGTTAGTTTTGTTACTGCCCTCATCTCTGGTAACAAAGACAGACTGAGCAGGCAGATGTGGGTGATGTGATACTGTGAGGAGGGAAGTCCAATGCATTCTAATATGCCAATAACGTTCCACCAGCGCATCCAAACGGCCGGCGCAAGTGTCACTCTGGGAGCAATTAGAGCAGCAGGGGAATACTGGGAGGCCTCTAACGAGCCCCGGTAATGAGGAGCCTATAACACTGTGTGATATTTCACATCATCTTCTGCAGCTAGTGACTCCATTTACAGTCCCAGAGGGTCGGGGGGGGGGGGTCTGTCACTTTAAACCTCTCTCTTCATGCGACCAGCAGCAAAAGCACCTTTACCGTACATTTACGCTATTGCTTTACATTTTTACAAGCGATTATGGAAATCAAGCTGCAAAAACAAAGCCGGGTTTCACACCTGAATTGCTGATCAAATTGTGTGGGTGATCATTCTAACAGGTCTCTTTAGTTACATCGAATGCAGAGAGAACCAGAGCTGTATTTAAAACTCAACGTTTCCTCCATGTTTGCCTGTTGTCTTGATACATTCAGCATAATGTACATTCACTCCATCAGTACAACAACAACATACTGATGTCATACTCTCCCCTGTTTCTCTTTGAACAGGAATGATAATAAGACTTCCTACACAGATAGTTTCACAATAAAAGTCTTCTAGTGGCTTAATGGGCATATTCCATCCCTTTAATAGTAACCTTTCAATGTTGTGTTTCATTAGCTGTAGCGGGGATACAACCCAGGCACCGGTCAATCTGCAGATTAGTTAATTGGTTAACATTTTAGACTACCTGTAATACAAAATAATAATTATCTTAATGTAATCAAGTGGGGAAGATCCATGGTGATATCTATTAGTTAAAAACACCCTTAATTGACAGATTTATACAACATATTATTACTAAAAACATGGCGTAGAAAAGAATTTTGAACCTGGCTTTATCCAATGTTCAGATTTATGTTCTGCAAATTAGCCCATATTTAATAAGATAATACCTCATTTGCATATTGAAACATGTAATGAGTCAGAGTGTAATGAGTTAGTGATGTGGTAATGTACATTCTATATTTGAGGTGAGGCATTACAGTACAGTCCTGTTTTCTAGCTAAACTTAATTAAAAGCTTTATTTTGTGTTACTGTACACATCAATGACCACTGGATGAATGCAGTTCAACCCATCTCTCTTTCTTTTGGTAAATGTAACCTCATGTAGTGCTGTAACTTATCATCATTGTTGTGTGAACATTCTCAGTGCAGTGATAAAAAGTGTAAGAGAAATCTGGCTTCACAAATTGAGGCTGCTATGTAGTAAAAAAAGCCAGCGGTAGCTGTACTTTGCCTTGAATATTTTAGTTTTGAGGAACCACCGGGCTGTGGATCAACTACCTGGCAGGGGTCGGCTGCAGCGACGGCCTGACTTGCTTTCAGAGCCAGCTGGCAGACGTCTTCCCGACCCGAGATGATGAGGTGGCTCACGATGAGGGCCGGGGAGCAGAGCCGGGTCTGGCCGGACGACAGGACCGAGCTGACCGACAGCAGCCACTCAGCTGCCACCGCCGGATCGTCTGCCACTTTACGCAGC
This sequence comes from Cebidichthys violaceus, assembly GCF_023349555.1. Lineage (NCBI taxonomy): Eukaryota > Metazoa > Chordata > Actinopteri > Perciformes > Stichaeidae > Cebidichthys > Cebidichthys violaceus. Next base: position 12,093,753 of record NW_027176361.1, on the reverse strand, counting down.
GTCGACAGAGCCAGGCTGAGCTCGCTGTACCAGGAACTGAGAGGAAGAGCCAATGGTGGCCCAGACTGAGTAGAAGGAGGAGGATGAAGAAAGGTTTTTTCTGTTACACGCTCAAATCTATGATTAAACACATAAATAAACAAATCAACAACTGAAAAAGAAGAAGAAACATTGGCTGCTGCAACCAAGATCTTTTGGGAAACATCAGGTCAGTAGTGTCTCCAGCTGTGTTTCATGTCTTCACTCTTCATGTGATCGAATGAGTGCAACACTATGAGAGACTGTCTGTAAATGGGCGCCTAGTTATAGTTAAATGTGGGGGTGAGAGATTAGTGACGGAGGAGGTATGGAGCCTGTAATATAAAGACTTCAACACAGCCGATAGAGCTGCTCTTTCACTATAGAGCTCACTTTGTGAGCTCTCACTATATGTGAAAGTATTGCCTTTTCATTGTGTTCTGTACTTTCAGCAGTGATTGACAGATGAAATGTTCTGCTGTGAAGCTAGCGTAAATGGTAGAGAGGACTTCTATTCTATTCTATATTCTATTATGAGATAACTGCTCATATACTCCAGATGAAACAGTCGGATATAAGTATCTTTGATCTAAGCTAGCTCAAATCTTTGTGTCACAGGCTGCTTATCAATGACAGGCGTCCTCGGTGTTACCTGTCCCGGTTTATCCGTCTCTCTGCTGACGCGGCGGAGCAGCCTGTGGGCCAGGTCCTGGTTGAGGCTGTGTGTCCGCCGGTCGGCCAGCGGCTCGGTGAGGTCCGAGCAGGACAGGAGCTGCAGCACAGGAAGAACCAGGACCGGACTCAACCAGGGCGACGGCTCAGCCTGCTCAGGGACTAAACTCAGAGCTGTGTCACCCAGACAGAGAGGGAGGGGAGAACAAATCTCCATGAAGAATCCAGATGAGCAAATGAGGTTGTAAAGTAGGAGTGTGAATACATCTGTATGTTCAGACAACATGCTGTGCACTGACTGAAAGACTCTCTAGATGAAGCTATAAATCAAGAGGCATCAATCGAATAAGAACTGAACACTGCCTTCATTTCCCCTCTTCTAACAGTAAGAGTCGTTTCCGTTAAAGTTACAGTAAAGATCAGTTCCTGTCTGCTCTCACCTGTTAAAATCAATATCTAGAAATATCACTTCATTTTAAACTTCTAATAAAACTACCACCTTTTTTTTAAATGGAAAATATTGTATTAAAATGATGTGTTTCTTAAAATCTCACACAGAACAGTAGTCCTCATATGTTGTCATACTGTAATGAAGCAGCTGTCTGTGATGATTCCCAGTCAAACAGTTAATGGGACATTTAGTGAGAATTTGCCTAAAGCAGCTTTAGACTTTAAAGGAATAGGTTTGTATGAGGTGCTTATCTTTATAGTGCTTGTAGTCAGTGTATGACCTTCAGTAGATACACTTTCAGTCATCTTACCTCTCAGAACACAGGAGCTGGTCTTCTGCTGCCTCCAGCGGTTAGTTAGTTTGAGTTATTGTGTTCTGAGAGGTAAAATGATTGTTTCTGTCTTTGAAGAGAGCATTAATGGAGATAATGGCAGTGAAAATATTCTAAATATAGGGTACATTATCTAATGTAGGTAATGCACTGACTATGGAGAAGTAGATCATACAACCCCACTTCAAAATGTCCACACTATCCCTTTAAGTGTGTCGAGTACTGGATGTCTGACAGACTTATTAAAGAGGCTTTTTACCCAGACTGAGCAGGCTGGTCTGCTGAGCTGCAGGGACCTCGAGCAGGAGCATGGCCACACCCATCATCAGCTCGTCCAATGGCACCCCCTGCAGATATAAACAGTGACGGTTAGATGAGCTACTGAGATGAACTTGTCGGTGATGAACTTGTCCGGAGTAAATAATAATCTGGAGTTTTATTGGGCCGTGTCACCTGGTGACCGGCAGACAGCAGCCGCTGCAACACGTTGAGAAGAGGTCGGCAGTCTCCGTTTAACTCCAGGCAGCGCCGGCAGACACACAGCAGCTGCAGAAGCAGCTCGACTCTCTCGGTCCTCCAGCGCTCCTCGGGGGCCGGGACGAGACCCTGAAGCAGAGCATCCACAAATCCACACAGCTCCAGCACCGCCTCCACGCTGTCCACCTGTCATCACAGAAATGTTAGAGGTGACTTGTTATTACTAAATATACTTTTAAATTGTTTAACATAACAATTGGAGTCAGTTATTGACGCTGGCTTCTGATGGATTTTTATCTAAACGCGCTCTAAAGTCAGCGAGTCACCTGCATGTGTGGCACCAGCTGACAGAGGCAGAGCAGCAGGCTGTCAGACACTGGGGAGGTGTGTTCCTGGTCCGTGTTCTGGATGACTGATCCAGCTCCTGGGTGCACGGGCAGCAGCACCCTGAGGAGTCTGTGCCGCAGGAGAGCGTGTTGGGGTTGCCTCTGAGGCTCGCAGTACAGGTACCGCAGGAAGGGGGCCAGCATGGTGATGTAGGCTGGTTCCCTTCTGCAAAAACACAAGGTCCACACCAGGTGTGAAACAGAAACTTAAGCCTTGAAAAGAAAGCAGTGTGTGGCATGGTGGTGTGTGTCTGTGCTGATCCGTCATCATTGTAATAACAGCAGATGGCTTTGAAATTCATGCAGCCGGGGGAGGGGGGGGGATTCAAGGAGGGCTCAAGGCCTCTGTGGCAGCCATGCTAACCTGTCAGCAGCGTGCCCAATGTAGTCATCAATCTCCAGCAGCAGAGTGGGCCAGCAGTCCACGCGGTTCTCCAGCGCGGTGATGAATGGGTGAGGGCTGCTCCTGCAAAACAACACAAACAGAGCCATGCTCACAACACAGATGTGACACAGATGTTACGTGCTACGTAAACCAAGGTTATCGCCATTCAAAACAACGCATTTTTCACGAGCTCCTACATTAAAACACTGAAGCTCCAGGTTCCAAACTGTTAAGTTTATAAACTTAAATTACTTTCTTTTTTCATCATTCTGCCTGCTGTGTTCTAGTTAAATTCTATTTTGCCACATTGATAACTGCAATCAGACGCAAAAAAAAGTGCTTATTGCGCTCAGTTGAAAAATGTTATATGCATGTTTGCACTGTAATAGCATTAGCATGATATCTTTTGTGAATCGGACCTGCAGACGGAGCAGACAGCGGCTGCCAATTGATGCACAATCCATGGTGCTATCAGCGTTCGCGATCCATTCTTTGTGAAGAGTGGCAACAAAGTGGGAGCTTCTTCCCCTTACAAATGATCTTTGGCCGAACGCAGAAACCCAGAACGCAGGTTATCTCTCTTCGCTGATGATAGAGTTTAGCCGATCTGTGCATTTCACCGGTGCGGCCAAAAATAGTTTTGCATTCATCTCATTCTGAGAAACGCTGAACAGAAGAGCCTGACTGTCATCAAGGAAAGCAGCAGTTCTGCAGCACAGGTCCATTAAAATAAGCCTGGATCGGCCCCATCTCTCATATTCAGATGAAGTCTTCTGCTTATTATTTGTAGTAAAGCAGCAGTTTTAAACCTAGCCGTCCTCTACCTGTCCTGTCCTGTGAGTGTAACAACACACCACCTCCATTACTCATGCATTTGCAAACCCATTAAGTGCAGACTAAACACCCGGGTCAAATCCAAGGTGAAACCCACAGGAGGTCAACTCAACAGCACTTAACCCACGCCTTCCACCCATCACATGTCCACATCCTCCTCCTCATGCTGTTATCTGTCCGACCATCTCTGTCCCCCTCCTCGGGTTCCCCGTGTCTGTCTCCTCTACGGGGCTCCCATCCATCAGCCTCTCGCAGCGCTCCCTGCTTTCTTTTCAGCCGCCGCACAAAGGGAGAGGCAGGAAGTCGAGGCGGAGACCTTCCTCCTCTTAGTTCAACTCCAAGTTCACCGGTGAGTCAAGAGTGCTGGCAGACAAATGGGCCAGGTAACATCCGTCCGCTTCCTGGGGGACGTCTGAGGGGAAGTCTGGGTTTGCCTCATTTACCATCTGAAAGCGCCACAGCAGGAGAACGTCACTAAAACATTAGCCTTCATAGATTCCTTTAATCTTGACGCTATCTTTAAGAGATGATATATGACCGCTTCCTCGCTATTTACAGATAAAACCACTTCTCATCACGCAACGGTTTGGTATCTGGCAGAAGTCTAAACATGCACAAGATCAGAAAGTTCAGCTCTGTATCGCATGTAGCACAACTAAGGCCAGGAAGCTTTAGTCCCTTTAGAAAAATATCATTTGTCCTAAAATAAAAACATACCAAGTACCAAGACACAGGTAATATATCAGCACTAGTATTGAAACTCCTCCAATGATACGCAGGCACACTATTGACAACAACTCTTCAACCGCGATGCCAGAATTACATGACCAAACTTTATCTTTTATTTACATCTTACTCAGAATTCAGAACATAGGGTGACATGACAGGATTAACACTACAGGGTTTAAACAAAAAGCAAACATCACTTGGTATTCAAAGTGAGTAGGCATTACTGTAGTTGTGTTGAGGGGAGGGGTCTGTAAGGGACTTGGCTTGGGAGACGGAAGGTGTCCGGGTCAAGTCCAGCACGGCACACGTTACAAAGTGCTGGACTGGCAGGTGCTGACGTGTGCTTGAGCAAGGCACTGAACCCCTAACCGCTTCAAACGGCTGACTGTGTGACGGCTCCATCACTCCGGCGTCTCTCCACAACTAACGCATGTGCATGAGTGAGTATTTCCTGCGTAATGAAGGGAGCCCTCAGTGTAACTGTAACACAGACTCATCTTGCTGATTACCTGAGCAGGCAGGGGGTCCCCTGGGGCCGACTACACTACAGTCAGATATCACATGAGAAGTGGAGCCCTGAATCCTCCCCGATCCTGCTGGGGGGGCCGAAGTGGCTCAGAGTCTCTGTGGCAGATTGCGCGGGGCAGCGGCGAGCAGACGGTCAACAATGGACGCCAGTGTGCATCCTCCATTAATCCTGCAGCACTTACAGTTACCCAGCGGTGCCAGGCCTCGACGACCAATGGAGGGCCAGACTGCCAGGCCAACGGCGCCACCCTGCTGCCCCCGACACATTCATCTTCCCACCGGGGAGGTGCGGGCCGCCAGACAAGACGCAGACAGCAGAGGCAGCGACGAAGACGGAACGAGACAGAAGAGGACAATGGGAAGGAGGAGAGGAAGAGAGGAGGGATAGAGATGTGGGGAAAGAGAGGTTAAGAGGGAGCGAGGAACATGGAGAGCGGGAGGGAGGAAGGGAAACATGAAGGAAAAGGAAAAAAAAATACAAAGCAGCACAGTCTTTTTATCACCCGCTGTAACTGATTAAGGAGGCCCCAGGGTCCTGGCAGAGGTGCAGGCCTAAGACTGGAGGAGGAGGAGGAGGAGGAGGAGGAGGAGGAGGAGGAGGAGGAGGAGGAGGAGGAGGGACAATAAACCAGTTTGGCTGACCTGAACCACGGAGGGCTAGCCTCACTCTGAATAGTAACCGTATCGTCTTTCTCTTAACAAAAGCTTCCAAGTACGTGTGACCTTCATCTCCACTGGTTCAAATATTGGTCAGGTTTTGTAAAATTGTGAAAATGCTAAAGTTTGACAGGTCAAGACACACGAGCAGTGAGACAAATCAGACAACAGTTCATCTGAAATGTGGATAATAAATCGCTCACAGATCTTTGTCCCAGCAGACATTTTGACCAGAAGAATAACACAATCTCATCGGCTATCGAGAATTCTCAGCCAATATTTCTGGGGTTCCAGTGTAGCCAGAGCCAAGACTTCCTCACAGTCCCATTAGGAACTTGAGTCGGATTGTTTTCACAAGCAGCCAGTCTAATGAAAAGCTAAATCTTCGTGAGACAAAGCGAACATTTACGCCGGTGAGTTGCACCTCTCTTGCTCTCCACACGGACTGTTTACCTGCATCCAACCGAAGCCCGCTCAAACGTGATTGGTCAATACTGCTCGGACTACAAACGCTCCCGATACTAAAATCTTGTGTGATGACGACATTAATGATGGCTCTGTTCTATTCAAGAGTCTAAGCCTGCAGGAACAATACCAGGACCGCGGAGCTGAAGCAGCTACTGTGAATGGAATTCAGCCGTCATTCATTTGAATAATAACATGTCAAAATGTCACTCATGAATGAACTACAACACGTCTATAGCTCACTGATTAACATGATGCATCTCATCTGTAGAGTACATCGGACTGTGTGACAGTAAATATGTGATTTTAGTACAAATTCAAAAGTTTAACAGCCGCTATAGTCTTCTCACAGTTTAGCCGATATTATACAAGATCATTTTTAACCATGGTGATGGTTCACTCGAGAAGTGAAAAGGAGTTCAACCAGAGCTCTGTTTAAATAGTGTCCTACTCTTGGAGCGCCTTAGCAGAGCATGCCATATAACTGCAGCATCAGGATTTTTGGGGTCCTTTGTAGCAAGACACCCCCCCCTCCCAACACACACACACACACACACACACACACACAAACACACACACACACACACACACACTCTCTCTCTCTCTCTCTCTCAACCCCATTTCTACACTGTCAAATAAAGGCACAAATGCCCCGCAGAAAGAGTGTCCTACTTATTTTACCAGTCCCCTAGAAAACAAGAGAAACAAACGAAACGTAAAAACCACACGTTTCCGTCTCCTGTTCCCCTTTTATGATTTATGAAGTCCAGTTGCAGTTTCAGCTAATTACTCATAACCACATCTGTCTTGATGTGACCAGAGAACATCAACAGGAAGCACAAATGAGCTGCATGATTCACTGTTGACTTTAACACACAAGTCCAAACTACAGACGTGAAAGCACCTTAAGTTCTGTGAATCCTACGCACTATATCGAATAGGACTGATGAGTCCACCTATCAAGGTCATCCTCTTCTCTGTGGAAATAACCCTGATAATGTCATCATGTGTGATGTGTCACACGCAAAGATAAAGAAACAGAGATCCATTGTTTATACTACGCATGCTGTGTATTAGTGCTACCGGTTTTAATTTCCCGTAAGATAATAACTTTTCATATACCGTCACACCGGTGTATAGCCGAAACAACTGCTGTCACCAAAATATATTGTTCGCTGCGACGATTGCTGCGGTTGGAGCTAGTTGTCTTAAGTGTATTGAGAGGGACCCTTAATCATGGTTATAACTTTATAACACAACAATTAACAACCCACAACTAACGCACTTTAACAGGGCAACACCACGACACAACAGTTTGTGACACAAACAATTTGTAACACTAATAATTGTACATTTATGCTCGCTAGCTAGCCCGGTAGTACAAGTCTGCTAACAGCTGGGAGAGGCTCCGTCGCTACATTAAGAACAGAAAAGAGCGATGCAGGAGGAACAAAGACACTTTTGCTTTTTGGGGTATTTTGGTCAGACACATGTGCAACGCTGATTACCGTGTAATATGTGCGGTATTAGCTATAAATGTACGTTGGTACATAGAGGGTGATAAGAAGCTCTAAATGGAGGGGCTTAGGACCCTGGGGAATGTAGGTGAAGGAAACAGGAAGTGATGGAAGACATGCCACACAAACAGCTGTTCACCGCTCGCTGGTTGGCGGGTTCTTGTGTTGAAAATGTCCGCTTAATAATTAAACGCGCAATAAAATAATTTTCGGCGTTAATTAGTTAATGCGTTAACGCAAAAAAAAAATTAAATACCGTGAAACCGGTATAATCTTACAAAATACCGTGATACACATTTTTTGTCATACCGCCCAGCTACTGTGTATTGTGTGTGTGAGAAAGACTGACCTGATGGAGTAAGGACAGGTGAAGAGTGTGTCTCTGTCTCTCTGGTCTGCCTGCATCTGCAGCAGCCGTCCGATCACCTTCATCAGCCCCTGGACGTTTCTGCTCACAGGCCACAAACACAACACACAACGATCAAGAACGTAAAAAAGGAAAGAGCTAACTTACAAAAAGTAAAGGAGCTTATTTGCTTTCTGGGAGTTGAGAAGATCAATATCAATTGATTTGTGTGTTCAGTAGGCCTGTCGCAATTGTTACGCAATTGCCTGATCGCAATGTATTTATCTGTGATCATTTAGCATAATCCCTGGATTCCATAGTTGAGAGAATGTTAAAGCCAATGCTGCATATGTGAATAAGGTTAGCCCTGTTAGCACAGCTCAGCCGTCGCCATGTTGAGAGCCGTGTGGAGGCAATCCTTCAATCCGAGATTTTCTCTGAATCTCATATGGATCAAAACACTAAATATGGATTTAGTAAAGCTCTCCTTTAACATTTGTGATTGGACGCTGTCGCAGAGTGTCGGTGTGCTTTGCGTACCTGGAGGAGGGCAGGAGGTTTAGGACGCTGTTGAGCACGTAGTGCAGGTCTGCGTGGCCTTGATCCACCAGCAGCACCACGGCATCGCAGCAGGCTGAACGCACCAGAGCACAGTCACTGCAGCACTGCTGCCACAGAGCCTCCAGCGCCGGGCCCTAACACACAGCAACAACACACACAACTCAAGATCTGGATCCAGATTCAGCTTAAAAAGGAGGAAGGTACTGAATTTACTGTCCGTCATCATTTTTCCAGACCATATTCAGATTTGGAAATATGCATTTCAAACTAAAAAGTTGCACACAGTGGAGTTCAGTTCTCTGCTAAGTGTGTCTGCAATGACCACTGCTGTATTGTGTGATTGAATTAATGCAACAAGTGCTGTAAAGCGTTGTGAAACAGACTAATAGAGGGACAGCAGTGTGTGCACTGGTAGTTCCGTTAGCTAATAGCGGTTAGCCAAACACACCGTCCCAAAAAAACCCCATTAAAAGTGAGCCGGAGAGCAGGTGCCGAGAGGTACTCAGCAGTGTGTGCACTGGTAGTTCTGTTAGCTGTTGGCTGTCATAACAGTGTGCAAACTGTTTCCTCAGACAATTTTTCTACGTGCCGCAAAAAAAGGCCTCAGCGTAGTTGAGAGTTGTGTCTCTAAGAGAGAGAGTGAAATACGTCGCACATGTTGCCTGCCAAGAAATGAACAGACAATTCATGATACTTTCTTATCTCTTCATGTCAAAACTATATCAGGATCAGAATCAGAACTGTTTATTTGCCACGGTTCACACACTTCACATTCAGCAGTAATGGAGCGGTTACAGTAACTCACCTGGGTGGAGGACTGTGAGATTTGCCCATTTGTTGCTTTCTCTTTTAGCACCGCAGCAACAAGATGTCTCACCGTCTGGAGAACAGAAAGCAGACCTTCTGCTACACGTTGGATTTAAGTAAGGTACGTTTTTTTAGAGAGATCTTCCTATTGGTTCTCTGAAAATCGGTCTTTTCAGTATCAAACAAATCCCCCTCTGTAGGTTTGAAAGGTGAGCAGCACCTGCCTTGTTCTCTCCTATTGGTCGGAACTGCTAGCCTAGCTCACTCATTGTCTAACAGGACAAGAACATTGGCTCGACGGCTGAACCTGTGAGTCGTCATCAAAAGGACAGTTCGACATCCTGGGAAATACATTTCTTTGCTTTCTTGCTGAGATGAGAGGATTGATATGCAAAGTACAGAGCCACGCCTCTTTTTGAATGCTTCCATTAGTGCATGTCCATGTGGGACACGGCGCCCACTATACTTACAGGGTCCAGAAATGAAGAGGAAGATACCAGACAGTAGGAGTACGGAATATATCATGGAGCTAAAGACCCTGACTACCAGTCTGATGAGTCAGCAGCTTACCTGGGCTTGTATGACGGGGCTGGGGAAGTCAAATCGGATCTTCAAATTGTCCATATCTGCTGGTCAAGCCTTCGAGAGCAGAAGGAGACTTTGTTAGAATGAGTTAACTAAACGTCATGAGCGTTAACAGTGTTAGAACTCAAAGGAACCCTTCTATTTAACTCAGAATGTCACATATTAGAGACATTCAGGGACCGTGTGTTATTAAATGATTGGCCTGCAGCCACCACATCATTTTGCATTAAATTATTCATAAGTGGCCCATCTCAGGTAGTGTCATTACGCCTGACAATACGCCGTACAGGTGCTGACCGCCAGCTGCTCTCCAGCACACAGCAGGTTCACTGATACTGGTCAGTACTTCAGAGAGCAGCTGTTGAACAGTACAAATACATGCTTGTGGTACGGCTGAGTATCAACACATAGTATTGGCTCTGAATGGTCAGATTGTAATCTGGTTTATCAGAGATTTCCTTCTTTAAATTCAAACTCAAAGTGATTTCAGAAAGACGACTAGCGCCAAAACTTGTGTTGGACGTAGAATGATCAGAAACATGTTTAGGGTTTAACACACCATAAGGGTTTTTAAAGGACTTATTTGAAATGTATGGGGGGAAGCAACAAATATGTAAAGAAATGAAGTAGGTATGACATTAATGTGAGAAAACAGCATACATTAAAGCTCTTACGTCCTGACTGGGAACATTTTAGCTCCTTTTCCACAAACCTGTCTTCCATGAATCACTATCTGTAAAGCACTGTATTGGTTCAACACGACTATAAACACAGAGAACATGAGCCTCATGTAGCCTGACCTCTACAACCCCCTCCCCAAACACAGACCCCCCCCCCTGCTGTTATCTAACTGATAAGCCAGCCTGCTTGGCTGTACTGTCCACCACCCTGCTCCTGCTCACTCTCCACTGGTTCCCACTGCCATCCAGCTCCATGGCCACATAAACAGGTAAGACCTGCTGTACAGCTATACGGACAATTAAGGGAGCGTTTATCCATGTCTGCGACAATGATGCTGCTACTACTAATGGAATGTCTATGTATTTCTAGCATACTTTAGCTAAATTCTCTTTAAAACGAGTGTGTGGTAGCAGTTTGCTTTCAGTGAAACTAAACATAACGACTCAGTCATCACCTGTCATGGATTAGGTGACAGCTGTAATTTGGAAGAAGCTGGCTAATTTCAAAGACAGTCGATGGTCTGCTAAACCTAAAAACCAGTTTGTACACCGAACTGTTCCAGTGGTTTCTACAGCATATGTACCTTAGAGAAAAACAATATGGGCTGGCCCGTACTGCTAAGTCTGCATTAGCAATAAAAGGGAGGACAATGCAGGGACAGTGTTGAGCCAACAGTGCTTTAGAAATGACAGCGCGGAGGCTTTAAAGCGCACATGCCGACAGGCACGTGGGACTTTTGATGGGCTTTCAGGAGACACAACACACACCCTTTCACGGCCATGTTGGAAGGCCTGACATCATACAATGGCAACACAGTCGATTGTAGCACCTCATGACAACAGGTTTGAGTAAAAGTGATTGGTCTAGAGCTAGTTTTGATTCATTAATCATGGCTTTATTAGATGTGTTTTATTAGGTTCAGCTTTTCAAAGTGGAATGTGAAAATATGCTGCTTTCTCATTTTTAAGTAAATGAATTATCTGAGGGACTTGTCTGTCAAAAGGGGGTTTACTGTCAAAACAAGCTTTTTAAGGATGCTACCGTGGTACTTTTCACACACGTGTGTACAATGTACAGCATCCTTAACAATATATATGAACATTACTCAGTATTAGAGCTACTTTAAACACCATCCAGCAGGTGTTAGCGTCACAGTGGTGGATTTTAGCATCACGTTAGTTCTTGTTTAGTTTGCTTTAGTGTCCTTTTCGTCTGGTAGATCTGATTTGTGCCGAATTAAAGGACGCGTTCTGCTTTGTCGGGACATGCGGTCAGTAGTGTTTGGTGCTTTACCGTCTTTTGCTGATAAGTTAGTGAAAATAAAGAAGACAGATTGTTCCAGGGCTTCACTGTATCGCGCGCTCTCTAGTCGTGGTCCTGATGCTGGCTACGTGTCGTATATAACCGGTCACGTAGGAGAACTTTAGAACAAACCTTTGTTTGTTTGTAGCAAAAAGCTACAATGTCATTATAATGAAACAAAATAACAACACACCGACCAGCAAATGAAGTTACAGCTAGCTGAAGCGGCTAATATTAGCTACAATTGAGTCATAAACACAACAGCTGAAGGTGTTCCGTTGGCCGAGCATTCGTAATAATAAACCCGAGTGGACTGTATTCCCTCCGGCAGCAGACTGAGTATTATATTAGTCTCTCGGTTAAAAGTAAGTAAAAGTTGTACATGTTACTGCCATAACTTTACCTCATTCATCCAACATCCTGCAGACCGCTGCATACGCGCATGAAACTACGGCGTGTACCGAGGACCAAAATTGATGTTAGCCCGAGGAGTCCCACGCACACACACATTCATCTCTCGCTGCAAATCATATTGTAATAACCTCAGAGTAACAATCAAGACTTTTGTGAGAATTTAACATGGAAGCTGTGAATAGCACGTTTATATAAATATGTACACACATGAGTTTTAATCAGTGTTAACAGCTGTGATAATAATTCCATTATATATGGAACGCTCTGTAACGCTCATACAGAGAGAGACATGGGGGCTGCCCGAATTCAAATTGAATTATTATTGCATCCTTTATTTGGTTATTTATTTAATTAATTCATTAATTAATTTTAATCCTAAAGTTTGCATTTTCAAGGGTGACCTGAGTAGGCTAGAATTTTAAACATTACAATACAATCAAAGTAGCAAGGTGTGATAATTACATTTAAATGTCAGTATATTCATCAAAATAGCTTGTAAATTGTGTCTCATTTTGTTTGTTGAAAGTCAGATGTATTGTTGTCACAATAACATTTTCAACCACATCAATCGTACATTAACCGTTGCGTTTGGCTGCTTTAAAGTGGTTTGAACATATCGTATAAACTGTTAAAAAATGCCTCTTTCGCCAGTTTTCTCTTTAAGATTTGAGGGTAACATAATTGCAGGATGGATGCACCCCAACGATTGGAGACCCGTGCCTCTACTGTTCTCGTATTGGCTCTTTCCGTCTCGTGCTCTGTCTGCAGACCAGCCCCAGCGGGTACGCCAAGCTGCGCGTGCGCTTTAACCCTCAGGATCGTTAGGTTTGCCGAATTGTGGCAAAGAAGTAACGGAAACGAGAGAATTGTATGTTCAAAATAAAAGGATGCAAAATAATGGACACGAAGCAAATAATAGTATGTCATTGAGTAAATAGTCAGGTAGCCTAATGAACCTGCGCTTTTTCGTATTGCCAGTAGCAATAAAGAATATAACTGCAAAGAATCCATTTATCCATTCATCCATTTATCCTCTGGCTGGTTCTGGGTTCTGCCACCTGGAAGAGCAACCAGGGGCCCAGCATATCATATACATGTGAAAACAAAAGTATTTAAAAAGTCATTAATAACTGCAGCAGATACATGGGGCAAATCAGCAACAAGCCTTGTACACGTTTTGATTGGGAGATGATGCTAAAAGATGGACCACTGTTGTAAAGTGGCTGATTAATTGACTTGCATGAGCAGCTATTATCTTATAGTTGTTCTAAAAAAACATCAACAATGTCCTTATTTTGCTCTCTATGTCATGAATGTCATTTAACGTAAATTAACTGTAATAGCAAGGCCAGAAAACCCATTTTCTTTCCCCAGGCTGGGGCCTCTTGATATATTGTAACACGTGGAGGTCTTTATTCAACAATGCTGCTAATTCAATATTGAACATCACAAACATGCAGGCTGGCTACTCATGACCGCAGTATTTCTAAAACCCTGTCCATGGCCTTGAGTAAATAAAATGCAAATATTGTGTCAACGCAAAATGGCAATGTGTGTGTGTGTGTGTGTGTGTGTGTGTGTGTGTGTGTGTGTGTGGGGGGGGGGGGGGGGGGGGGGGGGGGGGGGGTGTGCACACTGAGAATGGCCGCACTGCGATGGGATTTACTTTGAAAATCTGCAGCGGAACCTCTCCAGGGTATTGCGTGGTATTTGACAGCCGGCGAGGCTTTGAAAGTCTTGAGTGTGACTTCAGTCCAGGAGAGACCATGTCCGCCGTCACAGGCACACTGAATGCACCTCTACTCTCATTTAAAACGGATTCTCCATGAAGTAACAGTGACGCGGGGCCTCAAGGATGGCCAACTCGGTGAGTAGCCAGGTGGAGGATTTGCTCGCCGGTCCGGTCTAATGGAGTATATATTTTTGGACATTTTACCGGTTTGTCACAGCGGAGGAGTCGGTTTTTACTCCGTAACGAGGATTCTCAATCCGTACAGCTAGCTTGAGTCGATACGTGCCGCTGTGTCCTGATTGAACAGTGTAACGCAAACCCCTTCAGAATCCTGCGCATTTAATATTGTTCTCCTTACCACCAAAGACGCTTTCGCTTGTACGTAAATTAAGGCAATTTCCAATTAAGGTTCCAGTCCATTCTTCAATTCGGCATAATGTTACACGCGGTGCATAAAGTAGCACGTAAATGCGGTAATATGTCAACTTTCAAGTGCTTTTTTTTTAATGTTGTTTTCATTACATTATAATGTAACAGTCGTACCGATACTCCGTGGTAGAAAACAGTGGGAACACACAGTAGTGTAAAGTTACCATGGCTGGTAACCTCCTACACATCATGAATGGACCTGTGTGCTTCAGCTAACAATTAAAGTCAGATTCACGCAGGTGTAAACGTGGCGAACATAAACGCTTCGTTAAACGAGCCGTTTTCTGCGTGGAGCTCTACATATATCACACAATGACGTAGAATGAGCCGCTTTGATGAGAGAGTGAAAGGGTCTCATTTACAGCCGGTTTTAAATTGTGTAGTACGGAAGCCTTGGGATAGAAACTATTTTCTCATTCACCTGAGTTTTATTTTTAATTGTTCAACTTGTCCTTCTCTCGAGTCGTAACCCTGCATCGTGTTGTGTGCAGGGTGCTGTTCAGGTGAAACTAGAACTCGGTCATCGTGCCCAGCTGAGAAAGAAACCCACTGTGGAAGGCTTCACCCACGACTGGATGGTGTTTGTCCGAGGACCAGAGCACAGCAACATCCAGCACTTTGTGGAGAAAGTGGTGTTCCACTTACACGAAAGCTTCCCCAAACCAAAAAGAGGTAGGAGACGTGCTTCGCTCTGCTCTGTGGGCCCTTGTGCTCTTTTCTTTGGCTCTGTTTCTTCAGCTGGTCTCCTATCAGATGAGCAGAGCGTCCACAGGGCTCATGCGTCTGCATCCAGTCCTGTAGCTGATCTCTTTACTGCTAGATACTCCAATACACATTGTGGGTTTTGGTTCTGTGAGCAGAAACAGTAGTGTGTTGCATTTAATGTCCTGCTGCAAAGTCCAGTGTCTCAGAGGGCCGACTGGAAACAATGTTTAATGTTTAAAATGTGTAATAGCGTGTTGCCGTGTCTTGTGAACGTCACTCCGTACAGATGTGCTTGATCTTGAGACCCGCTGTTGCTTTTGGATATGAGAGCTGCTTGATTTGGGTTCTGTGAGGAGGAAGAAGTGACCGGTGTGGTTTGTGTTGGTGTTGGTTACAGAACTGCAGCCTGA
This sequence comes from Cebidichthys violaceus, assembly GCF_023349555.1. Classification (NCBI taxonomy): domain Eukaryota; kingdom Metazoa; phylum Chordata; class Actinopteri; order Perciformes; family Stichaeidae; genus Cebidichthys; species Cebidichthys violaceus. The sequence continues at coordinate 12,078,331 of NW_027176361.1, read as the reverse complement.
AACACAAAGTAGGAAGTGTTTCAAGTCAAGGTTGGACCGCTAATGGCTCTTCATTATGAACTGGTGCAGTCTCCCCACCGCTAAAGGCTGCACACACACACACACACACACACACACACACACACACTCTGCTAATGCAATGACCCAGAGCCCAGTGGGATCTCTGAACCAAACCAGCTGTTCCTGTTCCAAATGATATACGATAAAGGATCAAGTCCCCAATATGAGACGCTGAAACTAGCAAGGTTTGTCACTTTTGCTTGAAAAAAACTATTAAAACCTTTAAATTTGAGTAATTGAATGATGAGGCTGATTAATTCTGGGTCAGCGTGTTCGATGAATCTGAGGTGAATGTCAAATTAAAAAAGCATCTTCATGCAACAGGTTATTCAGTGGACTCTCAAGTGCTGTGTTGTGATTGGCTGGTTTGCCCAGATGGGTTGTAGCTGTTGTCACATGGTGTGAGTTCAGCAGCACATTTGTGACTCGCTCATGTTTTCGATGCAGCTCTAACTCCTTCACTGTTTTGAATTGAAGGCCACAGACTTCAGGCCGTGCTTCTCTGCTGATGGAGAGCGTTCTCACGGTGTGTGTGTGTGTGTGTGTGTGTGTGTGTGTGTGTGTGTGTGTGTGTGTGGGGGGGGGGGGGGGGGGGGGGGGGGGGGGGGCTATGGTCTTTGTGGGCAGCCGTGCATCGTGTGAGCTGGAGGGGTCCTGATGGAGCATCTGGCCCGGAAGGGATCCATTAACATCTCCTCTGCTCCAGGATCTTTTTCATCCCACTTCAGCCTTCTGTGAGTTCAGGGGTTGTCGGGTGAGACTGGCATCGGTCCAATGTTGAGTCCTCCTGTTGCTCCTCGTGTAATTACATAGTTATAGAGTCAGGTTATTAGCCAATAATAATTGTCTCTGGTGTTCTTCTGTTAATTAGGGCCAATGTGTGCGTCTGTCTATTTGTGCCTTTAAGAACAAGGTCAGTAACAGTCTGGAGACGTGTGTGTGTGTGTGTGTGTGTGTGTGTGTGTGTGTGTGTGTGTGTGTGTGTGTGTGTGCGCGCAGACATGAATGTATCTAGAGCTGCAACCAGCGTTTACCTTCTTTATCAATTAAGCTGCCACTCATTTTCTTCATTTCACGTTTTGTTTAATTACCTTCTGAACTAGTTGATGAATCGTTTTCACATCCAGTCAGCGTCTGGCTGAAAAAGAGTCATTAGCCTGGCTTCAGTGGGGCATTTTTCCGTCTCATGGTTCTCATGCTGACTCATCTGAAATTAGGGAAACGTAACACTTCATCGTTTGCATGGAACTGTCACTGAACTCAGACCACAAGTATTGCTATAGTCTGGTTTTAACGCTGCTCATCAGAGCCTCTGACTCTAACTTCAATACTCTGGTAGTTCCACGTAGAGCTGGAATGATTAGTCCTTGAATCTGTTTACGAGTCAGAAAGTTAAGCAACTCTTTTGAGTCATTTTGAAAATGTCTCTTCCAAAATATCCAATATGATTGGTTCTGTCATCGCAATCGTTTGTGTTCTAGAGAAGATGTGATGGACGTTTTTTCCTCTATATATTATTTTATAGACAAAACAATGAGTTGATGAATTAATAAGACAATCAGTAATGTAATACTTGTGTAATAGAGTCTGTATAACTGTTATCCTTCTTCCTCCTATCCTATCTTTGAGATGTACAGTCAGGTCTTGGTTACATTTTGAAGATAGAATCTCTGCTATGAAGAAAAGAACGAGGCTTGTTAGCACATGCTTGTTTCACACTTCTAATCTTTTCAAATGGAAATGAGAGTAAATAATAAAATAGTAAATACTTTTGAAAGTATTCTCCGTAGTGCTTTCTCAGCACAAACCCGTCTCTTTATGAAGTGCATCAATAAGTCAAATTGTATTACTATGTACGGTAAAATATGCGTGGACTCTTGATGATGATGATGATGATGATGATGATGATGATGATGATGTTAGCCACAAACAGAAGAATGCCATGTGTTCACTTAGGCCACTAGTGGGCTAGATGCAGGAAGGACTCTTCCAGACCTTTTCTATGTGGGACAAGAGATGTGTTGAACACTTCCTCTGGTCCTGGATCCTTTTTCAGGGCTCAGCGCGAGCTGCTGGGCTCAGCTGCCTGCTCCGACAGTCTAACGTGTTGTAGGTGTACAGTATGAGAAGCACAGGAGACTCACAGCCGGTTGGAAAGGTTTCATGCATTCATTTACGTCACCGCAGTCACATTCCTGTCTGCTGACATGGAACCTTCAAAGCTTAACGTTTCTCCTAAAAGGCCTTTGATGACGTGTGACCCGATGAGGTTTGGCTTCCTACGTCTCCCTCTTCTTTCTGCGGAGTCCGATCTAAATACATGCGATGTGTGGTTGGAGCTCAGCAGCAGAACTCTTCGACAATGCCGCGAGAGCTCTCCAGAGTCTCCAGAGCGTGTGTTTGTACGGAGCGACGGGTCGTGAGCCGGAGGGTCTTCAGATGCACCCCTGAGTGTCCGGTTGGAACACAGCCGGAGTGGAATAGATGAGAGAGGAAGACTGCATGGCTTCTTTTGGGCAAACGCTTCAGGACAATGTAGCATTTTGCTACAATTAAACTAAAGTCCCTCCAGCAGATACATGATCTCAAAGGTCATAACCTTTAGTTTCCTCACCTTGTTTGATTAAACGTGTTCCTTACAGGAGTTCTGTTGTGATGACTTCTGGTGACTGGAAAGCGATTTAGACGGAGAGCGATCCACCTGTTCAGGTTTAGAGGACATGATGCTTGAATTGAACTAGAGCTAAAACAATTAATCAATTCCTGGATCAACAAAATAATATTCTGCAGCTATTTCATGATCGTTTTAATAAAGTGTGAATATTTCAGGCGCTGGAGCGTTGATTTGAAGATGTCACCTTGTTCCTTTGTGGAGCTGCATCGATGAATCTGTTCATCCAGTGACATCATAACTCTTTAAACGTTTCACTGGTTTATCAAACCTCATCAGATTAGAGGAAGTTCTGCCTTTCTTTGTCAAGAAAGTGTGAAATGCATCTTCTTTTCTTTTTTTTTTACATTTTATAAACAAACCAATGAATTGAGAACCTAATTGTCCAATGCAACTAGCTTATTACTATTATAATATTATTATTATTATTATTATTATTATTATTATCTATACTATTCATTAAATCAATTGGTGTGTCACCTTTTTCAACTGCTTGTTTAGTTCGATCAGCATTTAAAGCCCAAAGATATTAATTTTATATACATATTTTATATATATATATATATATATATATATATATATATATATATATATATATATATATATATATATATATATATATATATATATATACATATATATATATATATATATATATATGGGCCAGCAAAGCCTTCTCTGCTGGCCTAAACAGAATCACAAAGTTATAGCTATTTAATAATTTTTCATGAATACACTACATGTATTCTAATTATTTTTCCCATTAGCTTATGTTCTCTTTGCACAGCTACTGTCCTCCTCTGTTGCTCTGCTTCCAGCACTGCTTGTTTTAAGTAGCTTTTATCCAATCAGGTTGAGCGCAGTGGCTCCACCGAGAGAACATTATATTTCACACAATTTAAGCTTCTGCATTTTCCAAACGCACTAGTATTATTCAAACGTGCTGTTTGATTCGTAATGCATACCGGACCGTGAGCCTCGTACCGAACGGTTCAATATGTGTCTTGTTACACCCCTGCACGTCTCACATGGTGACTCTCCACCCAGTCTGAATGAAACGGGAGCAATCTGTGCTCACATGTAGCTGCTGTTTTTAGAGCCTAGAGATGACATTTGACTTCTTTTTTACTTCTGTGGACAGCAGGAATAGTTCGGTGTTAGGAAACCTGATATTTAGTGCACAGTTTAGACAGAAATTATATATGTATAAACGCTGATCCGATCCATTTGAATACAAGCCGTGTGCTGAGATACCTCCACCTGGATCTCCTCTTGCGTAACAGCCGAGGTTAGTGGATGAAAGTCGGGGAACTTCAGGGTTCTGTGAGGAGGAGGAGGGCAGGAGAGCGTTTATGTGGACCAGAGATCCTGTCAGGATGTCAGTGCCACTTGGCTCACTAGATTGAGGAGGCGTCTATTGTTTAGTTTAGTCTCAGCCACGCTTTTATTTGCTCTTGTAAAGATGCTGACAGGCTCACATGGCACGCTGATAGGATTTCACAAAGCTGCTGCACATCAGCTGCTCTGAAAGACTCTTCTTATCATCCGAGCAGCAGCCGTCACAACACAGAAGCAGCGAGAGAGACGAGAGCAGTAACTTCCTCCCACTCTCGGTGACTTGTTGAAGCTGCCAGACAACACATTAAGATTAATGAATCAGTGCGTAAAGCTGCCACCGCGCTTCCTTATGGCCGCGTGGTTAACGGGCCGGCGTTGCGCGGCGTTGCCACGGCGACGGCCCAGCGGCAACGCCGTTTTGAACAAATGGAGGTATAGGAGCTCTTTGGAACCGGTGAGGGGGGGGGGGGTGGTTCTATTTTGGCAATAGGCAGCAGCGGCGGCTCACGCTGCTTAAGCACCTCATTTGGAGCCGCGGCTGCCATTTAATCTACTCTGGAGACGGCGTCTCTTCAGAGCTGTTTGTGATATTTCAGGCGACTGTCACTTTTATGGACAGATGTAAGACAGTGTAATGGGAAAGGAATGGTTTCAGATCCGAGCTCTGTGCAGTGCAGCAAAGATTCACAAGAGCTGAGGGGGTTTTGTCTTGGAAGACCCCGGTGCTCTTTGTCACTGAGGAGGAGAGAGATTGGTGGTGTGGTGGTGTGTCTGCAAACCTCCAGTGTTGGACTAGTTAGTAGTATCAACACACCAACAGCCACAGTTAGCTCCGTATTTGGTTCAGCAGGAAGAACAAATCATGACAAATTAAAACCTCAGACCATCAGTGGAGGTCACTGTAGAATACACGGTATTGTATATTGATGCACGTAAGTGTGAGCAACATGTGCTGAGGTTAGCACAAACAGCTGATTGGCGTGTGAGTCCGTCACACTATGGCGAGCACAAAAGAAACACCGGCGCTGTACTGAGCCCACACTGAACCACGTGTGGGCTCGGCTGTGTGACGCTGCAGCCGAAGTAGCGAGGCCTCGTGCATTCAGGTAGTGTATAATTCCTGGACAATTGCAATTTCTTCTTGTTTATAAAGTCATGGATAATTCCTAGGCGATTGCAACTTGTTTTTGTCTTTACAGGGAAGTGGATAATTCCTGGACATCGGCAGCACGCCCCTGTAGTTTATTATAAGACCATAACATCAACATCTCCCGAACGATGGAGGTTTTTACTCCTCGACTTTTAGACCGTTACATGAGCTGTACATCCAGAGGCTGACCCAGCATGGCTTTGATCACAGCGGTGCCACTGCCAGAGCTGCGGCCCTCGCTCCTTTGAATTTGTGTTCCACTAGTGCCAAGTTATAGACCTAGTTAGAGTGCATGAGGTGAACTCTACAGTAAATATTTGGTTCACGGGGCGTACAAAACCCAAGAAAGCTGCAAACCAGACTGAACCTCCTTCACAGAACTGTTACATATATATATACATATATATATATATATATATATATATATATATATATATATATATTTTGCTTATTTTATGAGAGGACTTGCAGACAGCTGCTCTGTGCTGCTTTTCTTAAGGTGGAAACGTAAACCTCGGTAAGTTGGAGTCTCATTTCTGCTCCTGTGCCTTGAATCTTCCGGATCTGTGAGTTTCATCAAGGTTTACACCTCCTGTCCCGGGTTTTCCAAAAGTCCTTCTCCCAGACAAATCACTTCCTTACACTCAGAGTATCTCCTTCCCTTACAGAAAGAGCGTTCTGTTCTGTGAGCCAGATTGGTGACAGTATAAGCCCCTTACATTGCGCGCACACACACACACACACACACACACACACACACACACACACAGATTGATGCCGTAATGATTGGGCCAACATGTTAGCCTCTGGCCATCTCCCTGGCTCCGTGGAACGCTCCCATGAAGCCTCTTAACTCCCCTCATGCTCCGCTCAGGCTTAATTTGTGGCTTGTGTGCACATACCACATAAGTCAAGTCACTGCAGTGACCTGTACATCAGATCCACATCCTCGGGCTCAGTGTGTCTCACACATGCAGTGCATTCCTGTGCTCTCTGCTGTGGCTTCGCTAATGGTATCTGTGATGATACCGATATTGATATGCTTTCCTCTGCACGTGTGCACATGCGGTCCCTTTTTGTCTCGTCTGAATACAGCAGCGACAGTGAGGTCCGAACTTTTTACAGAGAAGGGAAGCCACATCTTTTCTGTTTCTCAGTCTACTGTTGAATAAGTGATCACAATACCGGGATATGTTCTAAATTCAGTCATTTGACAAAAAACAAAGCAGTAAATCACAGCAGCCTCATGTAATATTGAATAAGAATGGAATGATTTGTTCAGACATTACTGGATGCCCTCTGTGGTTCAGGTGAGGCGTGGAACTGGGGTTTGACCCGTGCAGGTTTTTAACAAACCAGTGCAGATAGCTTTAGCTCTGGGCAGCCAATAGCTTGGCTTGTATTTTGTCACGCCTTCGATGGTATGATAATGTTTCTCTGTGTCTGCTGGATGTGCAAAGAATCGATTATCTGCGAACGCTAAGCCCAAACAAGTATGAAGAGTCTTTTATCTTTGGATCCCAGGTATCAGTATAACGGATCATAAAACTCACAGATCGTATAGCAGCTGGTCTACAAGGCTCCAGTCCTTTTACTTTGTTATAGTCATCTAAAGTGGGGTTTTTCTCTTCATAAAAACACACTACTTTATTAGTTTTAAGACTTTATTTCACACCGTAATGGATAAACCGCGAGGGGAGGTCCATACACCACTTGTGTCGTGGTCGATCCAGGCGTGTTCTGATGGATCTGGAGCGGCTAAAATCCAGTCTGTGAAAATGACTTCACTGCACTGTGTCTAGATGTGTTGCAGCGCTGCTCTTATCTGGCTTTACAGTGCAGCATTACACTCCCACAGTGTCACAGTGACTCTAGTTTACACATCGGCATTGACAAAATAACGCAACGCCGATTTTAACTCTCAACAAAGCAATCATCCAGCAGTCGGCACTGACTTCGCCTTGACCCAATAATGTGACTGTAGGTGATTATTAGCTGTCGCTAGTTAATGTTGATTCTGTGAGTGACTTGATGTCAGGTGTGTGTGCCGTCTGTACGCCGTCTGTACTCACTTCCTACAAATCCAACCGAGTGAGACGTCTTTTCTCGGGTCCATTTCATTCATATCGTGATGTTGGATTTAGATACATATTCATTCAGGTAAATGCCTGATAATGTAAGTGTGAGATCAGACTCTGAATCAGCTGATTCACGATGTTAAAGGACTGATCTGAAATGAGCAGAAAGCAGACTGTCTGTGCTTTCTGCTCATTACTTCCTGTTTGAACTGGCCTGGTCAATAAACGGCAACAGTCGGCGCGTTCACATGCTTTTCAGCAACGGCTCTCTGCAGTGATGGGATTTCTAAAAACACACGTTTTCTGTATTGACGGTGGGGGAGAAAGATCCTTTCTTAGCCTTGTAGCTTATTTACACTACTGATTAATATGCAGTATATATATATATATATATATATATATATATATATTAATAGTTCAGTAGAGTATTCTGTTTTCTTGTGTGCATGTAAACATGTAGAGTTATTATAGTTTGTGGTCTCATCAACGATGAGACAAAACTTTGAGGAGAATTTGAATCAAGGATTTTTATTTCAAGAGTTCATCAAGTGATCAATTTGCCCAAAGTTGTGTTTATTGGCTGAAAAACAACAACAAAGTATTGTGTATTGTGTTTTTTTTATTATTGTACATGCTTGACCAATTTAAATAGTAACACGTATGCATTGATGATTGCTCACAGGTGAAAGGACCATGTGAGTGAAGAGCAGAGAGCATTTCTGTCCTAGGGGTCCAGGATTTAAGGGTCCAGGATCTAGGGGTCCAGTTTTACTAACACGAAACACACATCAGATGTGTGTGTGTGTGTGTGTGTGTGTGTGTGTGTGTGTGTGTGTGTGTGTGTGTGTGTGTGTGTGTGTGTGTGTGTGTGTGTGTGTGTGTGATCCAGCAGCTAAAATCATTTCTGAGTGGCAGCAGTCTCTGAGACGGAGTGTACATTAGGGACTAAACATCGGCAGGTCGTATGTGGAGGAAAATAACTCACATTTTGGGTAAAGGCTCCTGAGACCCCCTCCTCATCCCCCCCCCCCCCCTCACAGTGTCTGGCAGAAATCAAAGAGCTGCAGGAATTTGCCAGTAATTGTTTTACGATTCCTCAGCAATCATACCTACTATAGACCGAACACAAAGAAAGCTTCAGGCCGGCTGCTGCTGCTGCCATGAAAGGACGGGGAAGGGGAGGAGGTGCAGATAGACCACCAAATAACAGGAACTGGGCCGTAAATGTTCAGTCAATGAAAGGAGATGGGAGGAAGTGGTTTATTGAAGCATGCTTTATAAGGGCTGTCTGTCGTTGGCTCTTTCACCCTTTTCTCACTCGCCCCTGCCATAAAACATTTGTCTTTTATTTACGGCACTTCCACACACCGACGCTGGAGGATTTGAGTCAGGAATCACTAAATGAGCTACGGTCGGTTTCATCAATGAGATGAATGAAGGGGAAATCATTTAGCACAACTAACTTTAGCTGTTACTGTAGCAGTTTGTTACGGCGGCTTGATCGAATCTATTAGATCATCGACACAGAGTCCGTTAAGTAACTGTTGAAGTCATCAGTCTCATCACAACACTGACCATTCTTTTCAACGTGTCGGTGATCAACGTGTCGGAACATACATTTGTCGCTTTCCATTAACAAACCAGTTTAATTGTGAATTATTTAAACCAAGCCTGCTGACTGCACTATTCATTCAAAGAAACCAGAAAGGTTCGATTAATTCAATGAAGTGAGAACACACTGTGAAAGGGTTAAAGCTCCTACCAACGACCTGTCAATCACAAGCTTGCTGCTGGGATTACACCATACTACGACCAAGCAGCATCCGTACGGAGATTTCTGACTGCTCTGGTTATCTATAGCTAGAACAAAGTACGGTCACTAGATGGTATTGGAGTAGGCGAGGATAGCTGGAAGTGTGTGTGGGGGGGGGGGGGGGGGTTGATTGGTCAACTAGAGGGTGCCCAGGACGGCGCCCAGCTCCTCCCACAACAACAGCCGATTAATTGGCCAAATGTATCAGTTTGCCGACCTCTAGTAGTGATGCATGCATCAATAGCTGCACGGTTCCGTCGTAAAATGTGTGACTTTCTGAAAGAGCACCGGAGAAGATCAGATGTCAGAACATGCACACATAATGGTTCTCAGGGGAGTCTGCTGGCAGCACCTCGTCCCACTGTGTGCGCTGTTTGTCAGAGGCTTCCCTGTGATTTTGACCCCACCCCCTCACTTCAATCCCCCGTTCTGTGTTTGGTCCCCTGAGGTGGGTGTGGCTTCACACCTATGTGGTTTTAGTCAAGAGTGTGCTGATGATGTTGATGTATAATTTCTTTAGTTTCTTTTGTGACCAACATGCTTTATTCTCTGCTGGTGGGGTGGGAAGAGGATTCTGCCGATAACCCGGTTTAACCGAGAGAAGATGCTTAACCTGATGAGAAGTGTTTAACCTTTCACTGCCACAGACCTGACACCTATTGGGCCACTTATCTCGGCTTACGACACAAACTTGAATGTTTCTTGCGTTCTGGTCTTTAGTCTCAGCAGATTAATCTTGACCCCGTTTGTGTACTAGGATCTTGTTGTTAGCCGATTAGTGAGAGGTCATTTGGGTCAGCCGAGTTCCTGAAGAAAACTTCAGTGTGCCGTTGTTTTTAAGGGGCTGTGCTCATTCAAGCAGAGACGGACCCTACTGAGCTGATAATCACCATCTACTAGGGGTGCAACGGATCACAAACCTCACGGTTTTTGAGTCACGGTTCGGATCATTTTTTCGGATCAGCAAAGAAAAGGGGAGGAGTCAAATATAACTTTGCTTTCCATTTATTAATTAAAGAACTTCAAGAACGCTTAAAGCAAAGAACTTTGGGCTATAGTCTTAAATAAAAACAAACATATTGAAGATGTCCAATTTATAACAAATAAAAATAAAACATTCAAGAATACTCAATTCTGTTAAGTTGAAGTGCAACAACAAATTGCTTCCAGTCCCACAGTTTTTACTCTTTATACACCATTTTGGTCAAAAGGATCGCACGCAGGTGTCCAACGGACTTACACATTACAAACACAGAGGTTTGACAGGTAGTTTTGTTGAAAATCCCTGTATAATCTAACCCCTCTTAATTAGCCTCTAACACACAGGTGCTCCAATCACCATGGCAACCAGTGACACACATGCACACAGGTGTTTGACATGAGCTTGTTAGTGCTGTTGATGAACACTGACACACACACACACACACACACACACACACACACACACACACACACACACACACACACACACACACAAATGACTTGGAGATATTCAGTCACTTCAGTCACATTATGATTCTGTCTCCTCTCCCCCTCTCTCACCCACCAGTCCCACCCTTTCAAAATAAAAGCCCCAGTGAGTAACTGTATCTTAACATGAAGCTCAGATTGAGGTTCATGTTAAGAAATGTTAAGTTCAAGTCTTTCCATCACAAATACAGAAATGTAATTTCCAAAGGTACTGTATATATCTCCAATACAGAAATGGCGGGAGTGATTTGTGGACTGTCCATCACGAACACAAGATCCAAGAGTATGAATCTAAAATGCAGAAAAGAGAAGCGATATCTCAATTGAACCTCAATGATACTACTGGTAATATTGGCGTGTAAATATATATTGCGACGTCTTCGGACAGTAGCAGCCACACTGTCAAAATGTCTCACCAAAGTTTCTAGTTCTTTCTGTATGCTGCACATGTGGATAGACATGTGGCGTTTGTTGGACAAGTGATGCTGAGATGAATGTCTCCATTAGGGAGACAGAGGGATTAACAGTAAATCAGCGAGTGAGCCACAAGCCTCACTAAAGAGTTTCTTATTTCTTTTGTTTTACGGTCCGGCCTGTGGTCTAGCCTGGCCTCATTACAAAGCAGTCTGTGTAGAAAGGCCAAATCCATAGTGACTGGCATTGTTCTGTGATTGGCATCTTGTTTTAAACCGAGGCCGCGTTCATAAGCGACACGGCCCTGTCCCTCTTTGAAAGCTTCTGTGACCGCGGGCAACTTTTCGGTTACAGGTCAGCGGTCGCATTGTGCATCTGTGCCTCTCAGACGCTCCTTCAGATGATGGTAACCTTTTCAAACTGAACTAGTGAACCTCAGTCCAGATGCTGCCCTGACTTCTCCCTCACAGCACTACGCTACTCTGGCTGGGTTTCTCTCTCTTTTAACCGTAACTTGACCCGTCTCTTGAAATCTGTGGAGAGTGTGGACAGCATTCAGACAGCGTTCAGTGGTGAAGTGTTACTGCTGAATTTATTTCTTTATTTTTTATTACTAATAAAAGGCAGGTCAGGGAGGTGCTAAACACGCGTGGTTTCCCCCGGGAAATAGTCCACCGAAGGCCTTCAGCGGCATCTTGTCTCAAGACCAATTTAGTTTCATATCAAGAAATAACCAAACTCATTAAATATATTGATTTTGCTGTAAGTTAATGTTTTATTGTATAAAATTGTTATATTTAGGGCTGCCACCTGTTTAGTTTTTTATCCTTGTTAATCCTCGTTTGTTCTATAAAACCGTTTAAAACCGTGAAAAATGAGTAAAAGCAGCAAATCCCGAGCAAGAAGCCTCACCTCTTCTGTAAAGCACAGCAGGAACATGATACATTTTCTCAGCCAATCGTTTTGTTTTTTCTCCTATATAATGTCAGTATAATAATGTGACTCACAGGGTGTGGGTATAAGTCACCATCATATCCCTTATCTTTGCTATCTATTGAGTAAGGGCACCGTCGCTGCATCCTGGGAAACGATTGTGATTGGTTTAAAGAAATCAGTATCAGAAACCGTTTATTGCCAATGTATGTTGAACATTCAAGGAATTTGTCCTGGCGGGTGGTGCTTAAAACACACACACACACACACACACACACACACACACACACACACACACACACACACACACACACCGGCTCAGTACAGCGTGAGACTCACATCACGGCAGAGAGAAGACAAAGATCCAAAGTGTGGCTACATTTCACTCCAGTAGAGGCTGAGAACAAACTCAATGAAACCCTCTTAAGTAAGAGGACACAGCAGCAGTCGATCACAACATTTAGCCAACAAGCAGAACATCAATGTGTTTGTGGAGCAGCCGTCCATCCTCGTCCACTGCAGGTAACGTTAGTGATGATACACAGAGTTTGATCAGAAGAACAGACGAATGTGAATTACTTCTTTTTTAGCGTATTGTTTAGCTGCGACTGTAACTTCTTGTAGATACCGCCGGTGCCAGCCCGTCAAAGGATATGATATGATATGAAGCAGCCAAGCTAAGTACTTAATTCCGTGACAGTAGAGTGATGACAGAAAATGAGAAAGTTGTGAACTACATCTACAAAGGTCCCTGGTTGGACATGAACCGGGAGTCTGTTTATGGTGGGAACCTAAACCACCAGGTCACACCAGGGTGCCTGTATTTTTACAGCTTATAACAGATATGTCGGCTAATAAGTAACCAGAAATGTCAGCACAGAGATGCCCTACATCTGTTTGAGGTCAGTGAGAAACAGTGTCTCCACTGCAGTTTGTCCATCAGGGAGTGCTTACAAGATCATTAGTGAACAGTGAAATGTCCCGCTCAGCACACAGCTTGGTCACAACTCTTTGTTTACCAAATTTAAGGATATTTAAGGTAGCTGCAATGAGACTATCTCAGCCTGACATCACGTTCAGCCGGCTATCCGTGCAAATAAGAAACGTAGACCAACACGTGTACGGAGTTTATGTGCTCCAGGGTGAATGTTTCCTTCCATTATGGGGCTGTTGGGCTCGTCTCCCTCTCCACCTCAGTTTGTATGAAGGGGTGGTGGTGAATGGGCTCTTTTAGCCGGCTGTAATTGAACCTGACCCACTTGCACAATTAACTCTAACCCATAATATTTGCTCAGCGGTATTGGGTTTTGGATGGCTCGGCCCCAGCGGTGAGGTCGACCTCAGCGTAGCCATCAATCACCGCTGGGGGCGGGGCTCCAACGTGACCCAAGGGAGCACAGTGGTGATTGGATTGCTGCTGAAGCTAAAGATGACTCAAGGAATTTTCAGGTTCTCCCGCATCACCGAGAGCCAAGTTGTCCGTTTAATAACGTTTTTCCTCTGAGACTTCCATTGTATTCCTTGTTCGTTCTCCAGTAATATTCTGAGTCCACTTTAGGAAGGAGTGTGGCACCAAATACCTTTTGACAGAAGATGCTTGGTCAAATTCTTCAAAATACAGTGAAAGCGATAAAAGACTCATTTGATGGTCATCAGTTGTTGCTCCAATGGTGCACTGCAGGCATCAGATTTGATATATCTCTCCAATATACAGAGTTTACAGAGCAGCATGTAGTCGAGTCTCTGTCTCAAACAGTTCCACACTCTGGACGATCATGTCCAGGCCTTTTAGCTGCAGCTTTCCTCCAGGGGAATGCGTGCTTTCACCGGGCTCAGACACTTATTGCGGCGCGTCGAGACACGTTATTCACATCAACATATATTTGTAATCGATGTTTTCAAAGTCGAGAGGGAATTTTGTCTGCCAGCAATAGTTGTGTATTGTGGTTAGAGCTGAAATGATTAGTCGACTAATCTTTCAGTGTATCGACTAGATGACCTCACGTAAAAACAATTGTGGGGATGAATGAATGTGACTTTTTCAGTCCCGATACTGATAGCAATACCTGGTCTTGGGTATATTACATAATGAAGATTAAATGGTAGTGGATGGTTATCTTTTCAACATTTTATCATTCCTTCTTATTCGTTCTGTACTTTATCAATACTCTTTTGGGTTCTTTTTCATGACTGAATAATTACTAGTTTCTAAAGCAGCAACAGGAATGTTTACAGCAGCTAAGTGACTACAGTCAAGAGGGAAGTCTAGAAAGAATGAAGAACAGAGACATCAGTCAGTATCAGTCCTTTCTCTTGTCCTCTGTCCTGTCCTCTAGTTCTCTCTCCTCTTGTCCTATGTCCTCTTGTCCTCTCTCCTCCTGTCCTCCATCCTCTTATCCTCTCTCCTCTTGTCCTCTAGTCTTCTGTCCTCTTGTCCTCTCTCCTCCGTCCTCTTATCCTCTCTCCTCTTGTCCTCTAGTCCTCTGTCCTCTTGTCCTCTCTCCTCCTGTCCTCCATCCTCTTATCCTCTCTCCTCTTGTCCTCTAGTCTTCTGTCCTCTTGTCCTCTCTCCTCCGTCCTCTTATCCTCTCTCCTCTTGTCCTCTAGTCCTCTGTCCTCTTGTCCTCTCTCCTCCTGTCCTCTGTCCTCTTATCCTCTGTCCTCTAGTCCTCTGTCCTCTTGTCCTCTAGTCTTCTGTCTCTTGTCCTCTCTCCTCTAGTCCTCTGTCCTCTTGTCCTCTCTCCTCCTGTCCTCTGTCCTCCCCCTCTGCTGATTCTCTGCCTGCAGGTACTGCAGGCAGAGAGAGGAGGAGCTGCTTTGTCTCAGCCAGCAGAGATGTTAACAATAATTCTAAGATTTGTGGCAAACTGAACTAACCAGTTAGACTAGACGGCGTGATGATAAATGACACTATGTGGTAAAAGTTCAAAAGTAGCCATATAAGAAACACTAGTTGGAGCCTTTAATGATTCAGCACAGGCGCCTGTTTAACTGCAGGTTTCAGTAGCCATCACTAGTTGCAGACCTGATTGCCGCTGTCATTAATCACTTGTTTTATGTGGTGATGTTGATGAGTGTTATCAGTCCATAAAATGAGGACTCCAGGAGTCTTAACTGAGACGTGTTCTCATAGGCTTCTCTTCCTGGATACAGTAGTGCAATAGTAATGGGCTGAGTATGTTTTGAAGGTGCAATGCCAATGTTGTTATGCATCTCAAAATACGATATTCAAAGAGTGTCAAGGCTCAGCCGGAATCATGTTCATGTTTCCCTCTGGTTGCTACAGACGTCTTAAAGAAGCTTCACTCATGCTTTGCATCAGAGTGGCGTTATCAGAAGAAGCAAAGCTGAGACCTGTTTTCATCTGTTCTCCCAGTAAACACACTCAGGGCTCTGCATACATGCACTTAATTGGTACTTCTCTGCAGAGTCCACAGGGAGAGAGGTTGACACACACACACACACACACACCTTCAGGGAAGAACACCTGAGCTCTTGTAGTTTGTTTGTCTTTAAAGGCCCATGAGGATGAGGGGGGAGTCTTCATCTTGTCACCAGCGAGGTGGATTCACAAGCTTTAAGGACCCAGGTCCTAATTTAAACCCTCGCTGTAGCATCGATATCAGCAGAGACAATGGAGATGGGAGCTAATGAGGTCTCATGAGAGTGGAGACGCAGGTTTGGTGGCTCAGTTCATTAAGCGACGTGACTTTCAGAAGCAAAGACGCATATATTTTAATACAAGTAACCGATTTCTGTAAGAAAATGTGATCATTCTAATAATGGTGAGGACTGTGTGTTCTGTCCCCCAGCAACCACTAACACACACACACACACACACACACACACATACATACACTGCACCGCTGCTGTGCAACAGTGTTTGAATGGAGGCAGCTGCTTTGCATTTTCTAGAACTAAAATGATTTAAAGCTGTCCCTCTGTTTTGTGAGTCGCCTTGTGTTGAAGGTCCCTGGCCTCTCTTTAACAGCAACTCTCTCTTTCATTTCAGTGTGCAAGGATCCTCCATACAAAGTGGAGGAGTGTGGATACGCAGGCTTCATCTTGCCTATTGAAGTTTACTTCAAAAATAAGGTACATTTTAACAATTTTAAGTTTCAACACTGGATTCATTTCAAGTCTTGATGGTGGAATGCTCTTCTTCCTGCCTTAATGAGGGAAGATGTTGGCTTTTCTGTTTTTGTTTTGTCATTTTAAGTTGAACAAATGGGGAAAGAGCTAGAAGTGACAATTGACTTGGAAAGGGCAATATGAGGATATGTTCTGTGAAATCATATCGGTGTCAATCGTATTATTTCCACGTTGATTTTATCATCAGTGCCGTTCCTGTAAAAAGCTGCCTGATCAGAACAGGCTGAATGTTTGGCCTGTGGTGTCGCTGCTTCCTGAAGCGCTCATACAAACAACCTCAGCTTCATTGACTCCTCAGCAGCTCACCTGCCGTGACATAGCAACACACAGGGGACACCGAATGGTGGACAATCAAAGTGGACTTCACTTCAAAGTTCTGCATTTAATATATATTTTCTTCCAGCATGATAACGATTCTAAATGTCTTTTAGGATTTGTTTGAAAAGGTGCATAAGGTTGTGACATGACATGCATCTCAATGTGCAAGTCAGTTCATGAAGTGGTATGTTTACATTGTGTGCTGCAGGTTTGCGACACAACTTAAAAATGTCTAATAAGGCATTTCTAAACTTTTTGTCGACCCATCATTCTGGAGAACCAGAACGACTTTGTAGTTTGGACGGTGCAGCACAGTGGCGTTGATGCAAGAACATAATGTTGGTTAAGTCCTGATGGTGACCGTTCTCCTCTTTTCCCTCTCTGGGTGGACCACCACTTCTCCTCAGGAAGAACCGAAGAAAGTCCGCTTTGATTACGACCTGTTCCTCCACCTGGAGGGCCACCCGCCTGTCAATCATCTCCGCTGTGAGAAGCTCACCTTCAACAACCCAACAGAGGAGTTTCGCAGGAAGCTGCTGAAAGCTGGAGGGGTAGGTCACTTGAGTGACACTTCTTAATGCAATACTGCAACTTGTACTGCAGCCCGCCCAGGAGGAACAACTTTCATCTCTTTTTTTTTTTTTTTTTTTTTTTCAGGGAAAGTCAATGGAGTTCAGTTCTTTCAGAAACACTCATGCACACACGCATTCAGTGTCACATGAACACAGTTCCACACGACCTGCCTTACTTCAGCCAGAGTAGATCTGTTTTTGAACATCATTAAAGAATAAAGCTGATAATAGAAAAAGCTCAAACCAACAATGTAGGGCTGAGTCAATGATTGGAGTCCCAGTCAAAAGACATGTTTCCAGTGACAGCATGACAGGCTGTACACTTACTAACCCAGTTTAAAAATGACCTAACCACAGGTGATGATAACAGGGCCAAATACAGTACACCAGTTTTCACCTTTGTGGGTATCAATGTTGCAAACAGGACATTTGTCAATGAAGGTGGTCAGGTGACAGCCTGACTAGATTACACGTTTTGTTTTGTTTGATGTGTGAAAAAGGACCTCTGCCCTTTCTTCTTAAATGTTTCTAAGATTTTATTTTGTGAATGTGTTTGCATGCTTTTAGATTCCAAATATTCCAGTGGACTAATAAGCCGTCCGTAAAGCCAGTACATGAATGACACGATCATGTTTCTCTGTGTAAGGAGTGCTGTTACAGACCTGTTAAAGCTGCTCCTTGTTTACCTCCAGCACGGCACACAGCTGTTCACAAGAGAAGTGTGACTGTGCATGCCAAATGTCATTCTGTTACAGTAAATGAGGTGTAACCTAGCCACACCTCTTATCGGCTCTGCTCTGAAGAGGCTTTATCGTTTGTTCACTGAGCCTTTTGTGTATTTCATCATCATCATCTGATTTCAGAACTGTTCTGCAATATGCAGATTGTTGAATCACACAGATACCTTTATGCTTTAGTATTGTTTTAGGAAAAAGCTCTCTATAGTTGTAGGTTTACCATTAGTTGCATCCAGGAATGTCCTGATTTTAACAGTCTGTGCTGGAAAAAAAATAGAAGCAGCTAACTGTGTGTTAAATCTGCATTTTTTTTCAACCCCGCTGCCGTTACATTCCATTAATTTAGCTGACGCTTTTATGCAAAGCCAATCATGCAAGTGCGTCAACTTCAGCGAACATGCTGAGCTGCTTTAAATGCTACATTTAGAAACGATGAGAGATGGAGAACGGGTTCTTTTATGGGACAATGTGCAGTGTGAACACATGAGTGTACTCCACAGTGGTGGAAAGAACTCCCCATTGACATCAGGACAGCAAACAGTTTAGATTGTGTTGAGTAGGAGCCGGGGCTCAGTGGTAATGGGCCAGTAGCAGAGCGTACTGGACAGGCTGGTTTGACAATGTCACTGATGCCCTGGGCCACAGCAGCACAGTAGGCAAGTCGGTCGGTCAGTCGAAGATTTGTGCTGTCAGCTGTCTTTCAGACCGGGGGAAAGTATCATCAGCACAACTGTAGTAGAAAAAGCCATGTGAGCGAATGACAGAGGAGGGGACTCAGAGCGTTTGTTCAAACACAGATTCTCTCCCTGTAAGTGTCCTTGAGGTAGGATGTGAAAAGGGAGAGTGCAGAGTCTGACACTGCCAGTTCTTGAGGGTGGAGAGGAGGATCTGGTAGTTCATCATGTCAAAACACTGCTGAAAGGTGTAGCAGGATGACGGAGGAGGAGGAGGAGACTGCTCTTGCACCTGGGGAGTTCCTCTGTGACGGCGAGGAGGGCCGTCTCAGTGGAATGACCCACTTTGAAACCGGACAGGTGGGGGTCAAGAAGGTTGTTCTGGTGGAGATATGAAGAAAAGAGGAAAATCAGGACATTCAAGTGTTTAAAAAGACAGACTGGTCTGTAAATCTTAACATCAGCAAGTTTTGACTGAAGGTTCCTTTGACCAAAGGATGTTTCACGTTCACACATTTTCACTTGCATATGGAGGGGAAAGCTGTCAGTGTGGTCAAGGACATCAGTGGTACAACCCTAGCAGGCTGAGCTGGATAAAACAAACCAGAGTGCAGTACAGAAATGATCCATCAGACATTAATGTAGCTGATACCCATCCATTGAAATCTGCCCTCATATGATCCTTAGGATGGGCTCAGGACATCCCTAGCTGCTTCCTCAGCGTTGGGTTTAGTCTGTTGGTTCCCTGCCAGAGGACCCCTGTAGTCTGGAGGTTTAATGACTGGAGCTAAGTGCTCTTTATTTACTTTGGCCTGCACCCCCTTCTCAGCCTCATAAAGGACTTTAGTGCTGACATTGACCATATCGAAACTCACATTCTCTATCGTGTCTCACCACTGAGAACATCCCTTTGAACAATTTCACCTTGTTCCACTGTTTTGGATATTAATAATGTAATGAGTATTTGGCTTAGCTAAAAATCTTTTGTATTTTAGAGAATAAACTGTAAACTTGTGTTGTTCTCTCTTTTAACAGCAACGAGATCCTCACAAACGAAGTTCAGAAGACTCAAAAGTAAGATTTCCACTATGCTTTGGGGCTCATGAATGAAACGGGCTTCTTTAAAGATGATTCACAACTTGGACAATTCTAGAAAGTGGCTACAAATGACCAATGGCCCTGACTCCAGCTCAATTCTTACACAGTTTGGTATCAACTCTTTTCTTATCTCACTGTCGGGAAGGAGGCGATTATGCATATGGCCCTCATTTTGAACCATTCCTTTTAGATTTGAAGTGCAGCGCCATATAGCAGACATTCCATGAATGCCTATAGAATACAAAAGGAACTGGTTTAAGTCTTTGCTACTGCCTCTCAATACACCAATCTGATCTAAGAATAAGTCAATACCAAGATGTCAGCTTTCAATACTCAAATCCTTTTGGATCTCGTCAAGAGTCAAGAACTCTTAAGTTCCATACCCAGTCCAACTTTTCAACTTTCAAACTGTACCCCAACGACAAATCTTTGAATGCTCTGATGATTTGGGTTTGCTGCTGTTCCTCTGGCAGGTGATGGTAATGCAGGAGGGCTCCACCTCCCTGTTCACCCAGCACCTGAAGCTGCCTACGCTTCCCAACAGCTCGCTGACATCCACCTTCTCTGATCCAAAGAAGAGCAAAAGCTTCCATGGCTCAAAGGTCAGTGTTGTTTCCAGGTCCTCTGCTGGAGCTAGACAACCTTCTCCTCTGCCTCGGCTCTCAACCCCACCCAGCTCTCAAACGTTTCACCCCTTCATAGGATCCAGGCCCTGATCCCCCACACATTGGGCAGGTTCAAAGACCTCTAAGATATTTAAACTCCGGTATTTCAAAGAGATCCAACTTTTGCTGAAGCAAACTTTATGTTGGCCGCCGCTCAGCACTGACTCAGAGACATGATGTGAATCTTTGACAACCTGAGGGTTAGACAATGCCCATATGTTGCTCCAATGTCCTTTCAAAATATCTTATGTTTTAGACAATAATATACAAAATTAGTAAAGAGAATCAATGGGGAAGAGAGAAGGCTTACATGATGGGCCTACAGGTGAGATATGGGACATCTCGTGCACCACTAGATCATGTATGTCAATAAGCCAGCACGTTGTTTCCATTATGTTATTTTTAGTCCCTTTAAATAGTGTCATTTAAGAGCCAGGTTAGGAGAGGCCCATTTCACATGGAAACAGTTTCCAGTCTAAACACAGAGTGTGTGATGAATTACTTGTGGAGCAGGAGGTCACACACACACACACACACACACACACACTCGCTCTCTCTCCCGCTCCATCATACGTTGAGAATTATTGAGCTACTGTGAGAACACATTAGATATTTTTGTAATAAATCATAACTATTTGACAAAAAGTCCTAAATACTTAAGTTTTCCCTCATTATTTATTCAAGTTAATTATTTTACTTCTACATGTTATGTTACATACAGTAGCTCAAAAGCTGGGCAGAAAAACAGACAAAAACAAAAACAGTCAAAGTTTTTTCCAAAAGGATAATAAGTTTTGTAGTATGATTTTATAATATGAATACATTTCTCTTTATTGTGATTGTAGGTGCTGTTTTATTTCATTTTACAAGACGTTCTGATAATTGTGTGTGTGTGTGTGTGTGTGTGTGTGTGTGTGTGTGTGTGTGTGTGTGTGTGTGTGTGTGTGTGTGTGAAAGAAAACCCTTTCACTATTTCAATAGACTGATGTTATAATGGTGGAAGTAGTACTTCGATCTCTACTAATGTAAAAGTATCAATACTGCAGGCTAAAATACTCTGTTACAAGTAAAAGTCCTGCATTCAAAATTGTACGCAAGTAAAAGTACAAAAGTATTACTATCAACATATACTTAAAGAACTAAAAGTAAAAGTACTCATTATAAAGAATAATATCAGTTATATGTATTGTAATATACAATATGTCGTATGTAATGTGTTCGACACTTTAGTGTTGCAGCTGGTAAAGGTGGGGCTCATTTACATAATTGTATATACTGCTGGGTAGCTTAAGCTATAATAATATATCATAATGTAAATAAGGTGCCAGAGTGCATAAAATACACATCAAAAATATTTGTTTATCAAAAATGTTAAATAATCAAATGCACACACAGGGTTCAACGTTGATCATTCTTTTTCACTAGCATATATATATATATATATATCTATATATATATAGATATATAGATATATATATATAGATATATATATATATATATATCTATATATATAGATATATATATATATATAGATATAGATATATATATATATATATATATATATATATATATAGATATATAATATAAAATACAAATGGTGAAGATTTCATAGATATTGCTGTATTGTGGAGTAATAAATGTTACTACTGCTTTTCTTAATAGTGAAATCATAATATAATTAGAAATGGTGAATGACTTGATCCAGACCTCTTGTTCACTTGAAAAGAATGCATTCCTAGAAAGTAAAAAATAATGCAGTAACTGTAATTTTGATGTGCTTTCTGTTCTGACGGCATTATTATTATTATTATTATTATTATCATTATCATTATAACCCCTTCAGTGATTTACATGAACGTGGGTCACCTGCTAACCTGCCAATGTCACGGTGCTGAAAGGTCTGTTAATAAGTGCCACTTTAGCGATCTCTTCAATGTTGATGGCAGCAGAGGCACTAAAGCAGTTTAATGTTGAGGGAGATGGGTTCACTGCAGCGGAGGAGTCCGCTGGAGTTCAGAAATGAGCCGACAGCTTTACACCCTGAGGTCCCGGGGTCACCGGCAGATACACAAAATAAAGGTTTCAGAGGTAGTTGGCCCACGTTGTGACACACCCCCGTCGTCTAGACTGCTTTAATGGCTTTACTGCATTGATGAAATATTGACAAGGGGGCTGGAGGTGAGGCCCGGGGACAAATGGCCCCCGCCGTTAGAAGGAATGCATTTCCTCCTTTCTCCACATTGCCCTTCGCTCCACTTTTAAGAGTGCGCATGTGGCTGCTGAAAAGGCCCCCTCACCCCACTGAACAGCACTTTTCAAAAGAAGTACTGAGTTTGCTCTTTAAGCCCATAGATGGGGACTAAGAAGACCCTTTTGAATTTATTTTTTTAAGAATAGAGCTCTTTTCACAGACGGTAATACCAAACTGCAGGGTGGCATGCGTGCTCTCTCTTGTATAAGAGGCAGAAGATTAATCTTCGTTTGACCTTGCTGCCTGGTTTTTGCTCACTTTGTTGTTTGGTACCATACTTTAGAAGTACTACATGTAGTCCAACGTCAACACAAAACAAAGAGCAAGAGGACAACATTATCAGGAGTCATGTTTCTCCTGAATGCTGAGATTTAAACCCCAAATGTTTTTCATATTCAGGGTTATTCAGTTATTTTTAGTGGCACTTATATCAGTTATTATCACAGCAATACAAGCCCATACCGTCCTCAGACAACAGTATTTCTCGATGGCTAATTATGTGCTTGCTCTTTTATGTTTGCCCACTGACCTAAAGTGGGATTTCCCTCTTCCCCGCTCCATAATCCTCTGCGCTGAAGTTTATTCTTCTGTAGCTTAGATGGTTCTGTGTAATTCTGCTCTAACACCCTAAATGTTGGGTAGAATTCCTTGTGTTTTTTTCAGATCTGACTGAACTTGCCATCATGCAATTCGTTCGTCATGATTTGGACCACGAAATCTAAACCTGTTGAGCCTTTTGTTCTGTAGGATGGGTTCGTACAATGAAGGATCTTTCTCACGTGTTGGCTTTGATTCACAGGACGGGCCCAAAGGAAGCGGTATCACCCTTCTCACCACCGCCACAACCAACAGCACCAACAGCAGCAGTTTCTCCAAACTCCACAAGCCCTCCAAGGACCACAAAGACAAGCCTCCAAAAGATTTGAAAGAGCCCAAAAGTGCCTTCAGAGACTCCGGCTGGGAACCCAGCAAAGCCCCCAAAGAACCTTCCAGGAAACCCAAAGAGAACCAGCCACTTAGCGATATCAATCCTAAGATGGGCTTCAAGGAACCCAAGTCTTTGTCCAAGGAGCATCGGACTGAGGGGACGACCCACGGGTCAGCGCTAAACAAGCGTCTCTCCACCCCCGACGGGGACGATCACGTGACCAAAAAGCGTAAAAAGGGATTTGTGGATCCAGCAGGGAAGCAGACGTCTGGGTCAGACGCTCAACATTTGGATAAGAATCTCTTGAAGGATAGATCGCAAATGCGAACGAGTAAACTGCGTCCAGAAGGTGACGAGGCAGACCGCAGGAAGGGGTTGACAATGCCGCCATTCCAGGAACTGGTGGACCCCAATGACTCGGATATGGAGGACCAGTCCAACAAATCAGATGTAAGTAGAACGTCTTTCTAATTGTTATCAAAACCAAGAGTGTAAGAGTTCTTGAGAGTACATTGGACTCATTGATTTGAGCTTTCAGGCCATTTTATGGAAAAAGTAGTGAAAGGAGGGGTTGTGGACAGCGGTCCAGGTCCAAGGCTTTGAAGGGGATGGTTTGTTGGTGGTTAGTCCTTCCTTGGCGTGGAAGCGCTATAAAATGAAATGACCAAGAGAGAGAGAAGCTCCTGTAATAGGGGTCCGGTGGACTACAGGGGGCTGGGCAGGGGAAGAAAGGGTGGCCGTCATTAACTACTTCAGCTGCATTCATCTGGGTGGCCAAACAGGAAGTCGACAAAACTGAAGTAAGAATGTTAAAAGATGCAGTTTTGTTGCCCTGTTAACAGCAAATGACAGATTTGTACACTTAAAGTGTGTTTCGTAAAGGAAGCAATTGCATATGGATGTGGAATGTGCTCAAGTATTCCTCTCCAGCTCCACATCAAGAGCACGATTAGAAACCTTCACGTCTACAGTGGCTGCTTTCATGAATAGGCTGACATTTAACTGGGTTGCCTGGTCCACGGACATTTGGTGGAGAACCTCCCCATAAAGACGGGCTGTTTTAAAGCCCAATAGTCGACAAGAAAGATTTATGGTTTTACAACACCTGAGGAGAAAGGGGAGACGCGGCAGTGAATAGCCCAGAGTTCCCCTTTAATCCTTTTAGCTTTTGAGAGAAGAAAAAAAGGCCGAGCGTTTGTTGGAGAAAGGTCTAAATCCCCGTGCTTTGAGCACTTTTCTTTTATGCGATGGTGTTTTCATTTCTATTCTCTAAAGCTTGTATAAAGCGTGGGTCTTTGTGTATCTTTCTCCTTAGGGGCAGCTTGTTTAGCCAGGGGAGTTATTACTTAGCACAAGCAGAACCCGTGTTTTTGTCTGCGCCGTATGTAAATGCCTTTAAAGTTTTCCCATACTGAGGCTGGGGGTCGGCCGGTTGTAAAGGGGATGTGGGTTGACAAATGCCAGGTGTTTGATCCTCCCCAGGCCAGCGACTCCGGTGGGCGAGCGCCGGGGCCGACAGAGCGCCGCTCTCATTTCTCATGTGACCACTTGTTTGATCTCAGTGTTTTCCTCCGAGCACCGGGCCAGAAACGGCAGAAGGGAGGAAATGTGGAGTAGGTGGTGGCATGAAGGGAGAGCAGGCTGGAGCGGTAGCACCGAGAACCTGTTGAGCACACTGGATGTGGGTATAGGAGGAGGGATCTGTCACCTGCACCTCTTCACAGATACATGCTTTGTAGATGGCTTAAAGTATTTTTATCAGACTCATGGTAGTTCAAGAATGATCGGTTAATATTTGTCGCAAAATGTTTGGTTGATGAGGAGTTTGATATCTGACACTCATCTTTGATATCTTTCACTTACAGTACATATACCTATATGAATACAGCATTTCAGCTATAACATGGACAATAAACAATTTAAAAGATTAATAAATACAGTTACAGTTATATGGCCTTAGCTTACACTGAAAAGGTCTGGCTTTAAAGTCACAGTAAGCCGTTGGGTTTCTCTGGGTGTGGGCTCACTGGAGTGCCAGAGAATGCTCCGTCAGGTTGAGGAAAGTACAGCACATGTTTCAGCAACAATGACCTAACAGCTGAGAAAACCGTGAAGGGGTTAACCGCAGCAAAGCCTGAAAATGAGCTCGTACATTTGTGTCGCCAACCACGACATGAGTTGGCTGTGTTTGAATGAATCGACGGTGTCGAACTGAAATCGTTTTGTTTGGACGGCCCCTGCTGAATCGGACCAGCGCACCAAATGCTCTCGCTCAGTTTGGTGTCGTTTGCTGGCATTTCTTGTTGGCCATCCTAACTGTGCCAAGAGTTAAGAGAAGAGGCCAGATCAATGCCAGCCAACTCCCGGCTAAAGACTATTTATTGTCTTTGAGGAGGGCAGCTTCGGCGGCTTTGAGCAAAGCCGGACAAAAGCCCTTAAAAGGAGCGGTGGTTAGATTTATGGCCCTCTGAAGAAGCTGTCCCATAAACCAACAGACCAGCTGTGTGGTGTTTGTTGGCGGGAGGTGACGGCCATTGAAGTCGCTCTGCCTTTTGTCCTCGCGTCTCTCTTTTTCTCTCATGTTTCTTCTGGGAGTCGCTTCTCGCCACAACAAGTACGTTTTAAAGTCCCGTTAGAGCGACGCGTTTTAAACCCACGCCTCCGGTTGTGAGTGGGTCACAAATATGATCCCACTTACTCTGGGGAATTCTACATGTTAAGAGACCGTTTCTACCGTGGTACCTGCTAGCTGTCACATCCAACAGCCTCATCCTCACTTTGAAGAGCTTTGGCATCTGCTTTGCAGCTCTGCTACATTTTACAATCTGGATGTTTTAACTGGACAGAATTAAAAACACAACACTAGAACTGTTAGAGGTGTTTATACCGGTACTACTCTACTTGGCGGTGAAACATTCTGATGGTAACAATACTGCTGACAATTTCTCTTACCGTGAATATAGACGTTCTCACAAGTCCTTTATTTCCAGCCTGAGGCAGAAGAACCACAGCAGCACCAGAACACCAGAGTCCTGGTCTGCCAAGAGGAAGCTCATGCTGATGTTCTTCTTTGTTGTGATCTTGTGGAGGTGCAGACAGACAGGCGGGTGGTGCTAGTGACTAGCCCAACATAATTGTGCCACAGTCCATTGTGTTCTATGGTTCTACCTGTTGTAACTATTAACACCCATCAGGTGTTTTATTTTGTGAAGGTTTGACACATTATGAATAAAGTGAGTTCTAGTGATTGACGGTCGACAGTCCTAAAAATCAGAACATGAAAACATGAAGAATAGAATCTCAGAGCCAGCTGTCTTAACTTTACCTTTAAATGGACGACCTGCTTTACTTTACTCTGTTTTAGAGTTTTTGATGTTGGTTCATTTTAATAGAATCCATTGGTGCAACATCATTTTACTGTATTTGACCTAATAATGATTTAAATTGATATCATGTCAATAACGTGGCGAGTACTGTGATTGTTACTGTGTTGTAGTACGTCGTACGACTGTCTATGTTCTGTTTCTGGTGAGTGATGTCAGCAGCTGTGGAAGCCACCAGTAGAACACGTCTTATTGGTTTTCTGACTGATGGCCCAAAGCAGCTTCCTCTCCGTTTGCTCCGCTGTGTGCGTTTTGATCATGTTGTTCATTTCTCCATTCAGTCTGTGTCATGCACCATGTAGCGCCTTGTTGTGTCCTTATTTCTGTCAGACGCTGACAGCTCAGTTTCAGAGCGCTGACACTATCTCCTCCTGGAGGTGAACGTCTTCCTCTCCCCGAATACTGATGAGGCCTGTACTTCTTTGTTTGTCTCACACTTACAAGCAGCATTTATCTTCTCTATCTATTCATCCGTCAATTGTTTTCTCAATTAACTGATTAGTTATTTGATCGATAACATGTAAACAAATGATAACCAGTCCAAAACCCAAAGAAGTTGTGTTTACTATCAAAGAGGACTAAGAAAACCTGAAAATATTCACATTAAAACTTTAGGACACATTAGGACTATTTGTTGCAGCTGTACTTCATTGTTTCCTTTTTAAGTATTAGTTGTAGTCAGAAATGCAGTATTAAAATGTTGGTCACTGTTGCATTGGTTGAAGTCCTTCTTGTTAAATGCCGTCACATCTGATCCACTAATCCGGACCCACCGATCCTGAAAGTACCTGAAACTTTTAAACATGTAGCGTCTCCTCCTGATGCGTCCCCACAGAGGCATGTAGAA
This sequence comes from Cebidichthys violaceus, assembly GCF_023349555.1. NCBI lineage: Eukaryota > Metazoa > Chordata > Actinopteri > Perciformes > Stichaeidae > Cebidichthys > Cebidichthys violaceus. The sequence goes on along the minus strand of NW_027176361.1, from coordinate 12,050,779 downwards.
ACACGGCAAACAGGCAAATACAGAAATGCTGCCTCTGGTGATAATTCAATATAATTTACTGGCTTTCAATGTAATCATATGTATTATTATTGAGATATGTAATAAGTTGATAATAATAAGCATAAACTAACTCAGATTTCTCAGAAACTCTGATTAAAATCAGTTAAACCTGCATTTGTGTGCATGCACGTAAACATCGTTTATAATATATAATTCACACGGGAGGAAACAAAAATAGGCTTTAGCATGTGGTTATTGCATATAAACTATTAATGTATTGAATAACCAGAAAACATGCTGTATCGTTATGTTATATATATATATATATATATATATATATATATATATATATATATATATATCCTTATCTAGATATCAAATGACTTATATTGTGATGGAAGATATTTTTGTTTTTTGCACCGTTGGCTCTTGGATGAATGCTTACGATCTGGCAGCTTGTTGCTTCGTTTGTATCGAGGACCCCACAAAGGTCCTTAACTCAGCAAAATGAGACCATCCAGGCAGAGGACAGAGACACCACCACACACCTCTAGTGGATCACCAGTGAAGACTGGGACGGATTATTTCTGAATCAGTCTTTGCATTGTTTTTTTTCTCATTCTAACTTTTTTAAAAGATGGGAAAGTGCGAGAGGAGTTCAACCAATCAGGGGCAGAGAATCAATGCTGGCTGTGTTTCATTTCATGTGCACACGTGTCGGCTAGTGTGAGCTCATTGTTCCACTGAGCATGCTTGTTGTAATTTACGAGCTGCCCGCACATCTAAAGGTCTGTTTGAAGTGGAGGGAGAGCAACACATGACTGTCTCAAAGTGATAAGAGCTGGCCCGTGTCAGACAGACCACACATCTGCTCACTTTAAAGCTCATGTTGTCTCTCGAGGCTCGAAACATCCACTCTGTCTTTGCTTCCTTTACTGTGGATGGAAATACATTTAATATGCAAGAAAAGGATCAAAACTACAGAAACTATATCTCCGCTCATTGACCAAAGGAAATGCACCGTTACATATAAGTGATAAGGAAAGTCGTATGTATAGTGTTTTTCTGGTTGAAACACACGTTTCATGTTTTATTTCCTCGTGTCATCAGCTTCAGAGACTTGCTGAGGTTGTTAAAGAAAATGTGTGCTAATATGAGATGATGTGATTCTCGTCATGAGATAAGTTTACATGGACAGGGGTCAGGGGTTATGGGGTCAGATCAGTCTCAATAATTGCAAATGCACACAGAAAGATTCACAAATGCACGCAGAATGATTCACAAATATATTTCTGCATTTGTATGTATTTGTGTGTGGATTTTTTCTATTTGTTTGTGGATCTCTCCACATTTGTTTGTGGGTTTTTTGAGACTCCCCTGCTGTGGCCGGATTAACAAATGCGTTTTTTTCAACATAGACCTATCTGTAGCCAATCAGATGTCAGCCTCATTTTCAACCAATCACATGAGCGCAGCTCCCCCCTCCCCTTCCCACGAGGCTGCCAGCTGTGTTCACACCAAACGCAGCGCGAATTATTCGCGCAACGAGATTACATACAAAGGCTATGCACAGACCCGATGACACTGGAGTGGCACGACGCGTTTGGTGCGCCGCGTTTGGCGCGACATTCCTCCTGTCATCACTGACTTCTGCCGTTGTTGAATCAGGAAATACATTCTGTATCCGTCTGTGTTCACCCAGAGCTCTACGCAGGGACAAGCGGTCAGGGTGTGATGATGAAATGTAAAAAACAAATAATGCTAAAATAAATATTAATATTTCTCTACTGATCTGTGCTATAAATGTTTCTGTATGATTCCAATCATTTCAAGCATTTTAATAATCAAAATTGCTGAATTAGCGCATGTCCTGCGATGAGCTGTTCCTCACCTCAGACTGTGAATCCTCACTAACTGAGTTGAGAGCGTACCTTTTGCTGTCTCATTCCTGCACACACTGTAATATTTGTAGACACTATTACTATATGTACTTTCTTTACATAGGATAGGTAATGTATTTCACGTCTGTGTAGAACATATTTAGTCCTGCTGATCTGACATTAAACCGCAGTGAAAAAGCACAGAGGGGCAAACACAAATGGTCCCCGGCGAGACCGGCAGCGCGAATGACGCGATTAAATTCTTTTTTTTTAATTACCAAAAAAATCCATATCATAGTCAGAATGTGTATCATGATATATGCTGTTTATTAAGTGTGTCCAAAAAAGAAACAGTGGTATATTAGTGTATACTATGTCATAAAAACGTGGTAAATATTAGTAGAACCAAACGTTTACTTAAACACAACCAGATTTCAACAAGTAGTAGTTGTGTTGGGACCTCCAAGCAGCCAGAGGCAGCAGGAACCCGACCCCAGGACTCTCACGCGTTGTGTGGTAGACCTGCCGAAAAGCTGACATGATGACTGTTTGAGTGCAGTCACATGCATGATGGTCAATGCAGTGAGCCGTTTTGAGTTTCAGCAGTGTTTGTGTGTGGTTTGCTGCATGTTTATGGCACATCATTTAGACTCCGTGATTTATGATGCTTGATTGGAGATCTGAGGCTCGAGCACTGAAACCGGCCCGGCTCTTTTCAGATGAGGTCAGGAGCACAGCAACAGAGTGTGGATCTGTTGGCTGTCGGCTTCGGGCCCTGAAACGCCAAGATGGCTTCAAACTACGAGTGCTGACAAAGACAGACTTATGTGCCACCTCAGCACTTGTTGAAGGCAGCACTTAAACCCGCCTCAAAGACTACAGCGGACCAGGGATGCACCGGTCTGACTTCCTCGGTCCGGGTACAGAGCAGTACCGGGAGTTTGGGAATCCGACGATACCGAGTACCAATCAAATGCTGGGTGCTTTAAGCCACTTTCACTTTCCTAGCCATACAAACTTTGGTTCATTGTGAAACTATGGTGGGACAAAGTAGACTCTGGTGGGTCGCCACAGCCGAGGTGATTATTGACTGAAATCATGTCTTTCAAACTCCATATCCAAAGTTTGTTATGCTGGCTTTCTACAAAAACATGTGAAGTTTCCAACCCCAAGCTGGGATGACCCTGACGACATCAGCAGGCGTATTCCCTCCCACAGACCAGACCGCCATTGTGTCATCAATCGCCAAAGCTGTTGTGTAGCATGTTGTGAAACGTATAAACCGATGAATCCAGATCTGACGTGAGGCACACAAGACCCATGAATGCCTTGGCTGCTTTAGTCCTCTTTGAATGCGTTTCAGTCACACACTAATCAGCCGTGAGAACTTGGACTCCTGGTGGACAGAACGTGGAACGTTTCTTAATATATATCATAGCATGAAAGCGGTCAAAAGTCAACATTGCAAATATCTGCCAAACACTTGGATGCTGTTGTTCACAAACTGTGTTGATGAAATATCAGTCTGCTTCATCTCATGTGTTTTTATTTATCCCTCCCAGTCCGAACAGCCCAGTCCAGCCAGTTCCAGCTCCAGTTCAGGCTTTGCTCCGACACACCACAAACGGCAAGGTAACTATTTGGAACACGCATACGTTTTGGCTGATCTCTTGTTTATTGTCTCTTTCAGTCAGAAATGGTCTGTATAAAGGTCCAGTGTTGCTCTAGAAGTCATTTAGGACTGGAACTAGTGTAAGAGGGTCAGGTGAGTCTGCAATGTGGGACTTTTTCTACTTCTTTACTTGAGGGTGACCTCTGCTTGTGTGTTTGTAATTTTCTCTGGATGCAGTGGTGGACTTCATCATCAGGAAAAGGGTGGCTATTCCTGCCACCACCCACACAGGTAACCCTTCCTGTGAGGTCCCTCCCCCTTTCACATCTGCATGGAGAGTCTCTTTTCCAGCTTGTCTTCCAGTGCATGAAAACTCATGCATCTCTCTGCAGTCCCGTCAGCAGGGTTCTGTGTTATCTCATGGCTACGACACCACCCTCCAGAGCACCCATCACTGCTGACCCAGCAACATGTGCACACATGTCCTGCTGCTCTCTGTGATGTCATGGTCCTTTCATCGCCATGGACACATACCCACTGTAGTTCATTTTGACTTAATCCCACATGCACTGTCCTGCTGACAGAAATACTCACCAGAGCACCAGATGTGAATAAAAATCTGCCGTTGAAAATAGTCCCCAACAAATGCCTGATGTCCTGTTTGAGTATGTTTGCTTTTCATGAAATGAAAGTATGTATTTGTGGGCCACAGACAGACGGACTAACACATTATTGGTTTTGGTGTTTTTGTGGGATTTGCTGACAATAAGAAAGTTATTAAAAAAAAAAAAAAAAAAAAGCCTCATCCTTTCACAAGTAAAGAGTAAAAGCGTCCGTCGAGCTGCTGGGATCAGTTCTGCATCCACGAGCTCCACCGGACCGTCCCACCATCCCTCCTGCTCACATGACCCACGACCTCGTGCATGTTCTCACCCGGGCCTCGACATAATAATGAGAGACCTCTGTCACAATCACACAGTGCTGGGCCCGCTGCAGTCGGTCATGCAGGATCTGCACTCGGATGACAACGATGACGATTCGGAGGACGACGACGACAACGACATGGACTCCGACGCGGAGCGACCGGCGCACACGCATCTCACGCACCACCAGCGCAGGTTAGTGAGCCCGAGGATGGACCTCTGCAGCACAGCTGGTGAACACAGAGGAGCATTTAGCAGCTTAGAGAGACAGATATTCAGGAGTTGGTGGAGACCAAACTTGAGCTAAAAGAGAGTGAATATTCTACTTATATTCATCAGATGGACACCAACACGACTCCAAATGAATGCCAATGTTGCTTTGTGTCTGCTGGATGTTTAAATAGTCAATCTGATAATATGTCAGATGTTGTTTACTGCTAGCTCTGCTGCCACCGTGTGGTCAAAAACATCAGTCAATGCAGCTCAATGTAGCAAGGTTACCCAAAAACATTCAAATCAGTTTTTTTCTTATCTAGAAATTGAAATACACTATCACAATATAAAGTAGCAGAATTGGAAATGTGTGATGATGAACACGTGTAATGCATCTTTTGATGTTCCTTTCCTCCTGTGATGAACCACCCAGGGTCAGTTTGAGTGACGGCAGTGAGAGTGACAGCTCCTCGCCCTCACCCCCATCCCGCAATGAAGCCCCGCCCATACTAAAGACTGCTGCTAACCAGGTAACGTGACGCCATGTTATGTAATTCACCACAAGGGTGTCTGTCCGCCTCCCAGAGTGACTGTGACTGTTTACTTTGTCCTCTGTCAGATAGTGGAGGTGAAGAGTCCCACCAAGCAGAACAAGCAGGACAAGAACAGAAACATAGAGTGTGACAAGGTACAGCGGGCTTTTCCTCTTCTGTTTTCACACTTCTAGAATCACTTAATGCGTTTCGAGTTATCCTAGAGTGAATATTAGTCTCATGCTGTGTTTCCAAAGATCCCAAAGTCTGGGCTTTGATTAATTCACTCGGTGTCAACATCGTATGGGTTCAATGAAGAGCTGCAACCAGCTGACCGGGAGCATGTGAGATGGATGTGAGGGAATACAAGGGGACACTAATTAACGGTGAATAGGTGAAGAATTGCACCACTTGGACAGTGTAGTTAGCTAATCAGTGTAAGTATTGCAGCAGCTAACGGCTCTGCTCGGCAAATGCCATTTTACAAGATGTGGACTGATTCTGTGGTTCAGCACTGATGAATGTGCCCCTTCACTCAAGAGGCTTTTTTTGGGGGGGGCAAATGTGTTGTATAGCTGCTTGTGTTTCATTTAATATTTAAGAACTTAATTTATTAAAGAACAAGAATGTTTTTTTTGTAGTTCATCGATTGTTTGTATTTGTATATAACGAATGTAAGGCGTGAGCTGGGAGGAGTCTGGTGTGAAAGCTAACGACATGCAGCTGTGTGCTTCCCAGGCTTACCTGGACGAGCTGGTGGAGCTGCACAAGAGACTGATGACGCTACGAGAAGGTCACATCCTGCAACAGGTGCGTGTGCGTGTGCGTGTGTGTGTGTGTGTGTGTGTGTGTGTGTGGACCTGCTGATGAACTGCCTCTCACTGTGCCTCATCTAACTCCAGCATGTATTTACACAGTACACACTGTAACAGGGAGTCCTCCAGGATGTCCTGAGTCCACCAACAGCGTCGGAGAAACGCCGAATTTTGAACTTGAAACGGCTTCATCCAGCTGTTTTACCGCCTTTAATCAGCTGGTTCCTTTGTTTTGGATGAACACTGCAGGAGTGTTTTGTTATTGTTTTGATTGAGAGACCTCTAGTGGCAGAAAATGACATGTATGTACAGATATGTACGTTTAAACTTGTCTTCAGACCCAACCAAAGCTGACTCAAGTGACATCACTTGAGGACATTTATCAGAATCCCTCTGGAGACACTACTGCATTCACACACGCAGGAGAAAAGCCTGTGGATTTCTCATCGGGTCTGTGCATAGCCTGTGGATTTCTCCTCTCTGTGGATTTCTCCTCTCCTTCCAGTGCATTGTAGTGCATGTGAGTCCCCCACGGCCTCGTCACAGAGACATCACTACGTGTCGGTGCTACTAGTCCGGCTCTGAAAAATGATTAACTCCCAGGCTCTCCTGCACACTGGTGGGGACCACATATGGAACCGCAGAGAACGCTGTAATGCAGATGTGTTCGGACAGAGGGGCACGTCTTTGTTTGGGAGCTGTTTCCAGTCGAAACAAATTCTAAACAGCAATGAAAATAAGCAAACGGGCCAAGCTCAATGAGAGCGGTGACGCCTGAGTGTCTGACTTTGATCTGACCCGTCGTAAATAACGCCTCTAATTTTTCCCACATTTTTGAGAACTGTACCTCCACCAAGATATATGGGAGGATGTAATCCCCAGGACTCCCATTTCCACCAGCGGGTACCAAGCCTGAAAGCAATAACACCTGCACAACCTCTCTTTCTCTTTCTCCTTCTCCTTCTCCTTCTCTTTCTCTCTCTCTTTCTCCTTTTCCTTCTCCTCCTTCTCTCTCTCTTTCTCTCTCTCTCTCTCTCTCTCTCTCTCTCTCTCTCTCTCTCTCTCTCTCTCTCTCTCTCTTTCTCCTTTTCCATCTCCTCCTCTTTCTCTCTCTCTCTCTCTCTCTTTCTCCTTTTCCATCTCCTTTTCCATCTCTCTCTCTCTCTCTTACTCTCTCTCTTTCTTTCTCTCTCCCTCTCTCCCTCCCTCCATCTCACAAACATGTGAGACAGCCATCTTTGCAAAGGTGCACCATATTTTTCATGCTAGCCAATGAGAGCAGAATGGGCTTTTTTTTAGGGGGGCTTAAAGAGACAGGCGCTAAAACAGAGCGTTTCAGACGGACGGTGAATACAGGTACAGTATATTCAGACAGACAGTGTGAGAAAAATAAAGTGTTTTTTGAACATCAAAGCATGTAAACCTGTTCTAGTAGAAACCCAAAATACACGTATGAACCTGAAAATGAGCATGACATGTCCCCTTTAAGATGTCCTGGTAGCTTCATATTAAAGTCTACCACTGCTTTCACATTCCCTCCTTCTGCTTGTGATTTCTTCTGTTTATGTGGAGATGAAATGAACTGTTATGGTGGTAACTTACTGCAGTGAAAGAGGCTCACTGTTCAGTCTCAGACATTCTCTCTCTTTAATCAACCATAACCTGAAAACCGATAGAAATGGTACTCATTGTGTTGTGTGTTTTCCAGATTGTGAACCTCATTGAAGAGACCGGACACTTCCACATCACAAACACTACTTTTGACTTCGACCTTTGCTCCTTGGACAGAAGTACGGTGAGGAAGCTCCAGAGTTACCTGGACACCTCGGGGCTGTCCTGAGGCTCTGAGCAGCTGGCTGCTGGATCTCTGTCTCCATGTAGACTTTTTTTGATTTTTCTTGAATGAACTCCAACTTTGGATGCAATGCAAAAGCCCCACCGTGGCTGGGTCCGGTTTGCTGTGTGTCCGGCCTGCCGGTTCGGACTGGGCCCTCTGAGTGAAGAGGTGGTCCAGCTGTAGGACCCGGAGCCAGGTGTTGTGGGTCATGAGCCCTGTGGATCAGGAGATCACCCAGAAAGCCTTCAAACTTCACTTGATTTCTTAGAGAAAAAAACAAAAAAGAAAGTGGTTGCTCTTAATGAATGTGCTTATTGTTACCATGTATGTTCCTTGATTTGTTGTTCATTGTGACAAATGCATGGTCAGCATTGCCTTACAACATTGTAAGTCTTATTTATTGACTTTAATTTGTGTGTGTGTGTGTGTGTGTGTGTGTGTGTGTGTGTGTGTGTGTGTGTGTGTGTGTGTGTGTAATTGAAATGGCAAAAAAGTAGAAAAAACGCAGAAATGGACTTTATTGAAGCACTTCACAGCAGGCATGTCTTTGGATCTGTGTGACAGTCGAGCATCACTGAAGACGCTCGATCTGACTTGAATGGAATGTCGCCTCTGAATCATTTCACTGGGATCAACAGCAGCAGGTGATGACTTCATATTGCAATCTGTTAAAGGAGCAGCCTTGCAGAAAGCACTCCTGTCTAGTGAGGTCGAGCTGGAGTCAGCGAAGGGGCGTGGTTTGGATAACGACAAGCTTTTTTCAAAATAACACGGGACGCGGTCTGTGTCGGGTACCATCCAGAAGAGGGCTGCGTTTCTGGGCCCGTTGGTTTGTGGACCGCCGTTTTGAAGCCTCCAGTTCTGTGATTTCGCCGTCGCCATCTTGGATTACGGCCATCGCCATGTTGGGGTTTTTATTTTTCAACCACTGGACAGAAGTTACCATATTTGGAACGTGGAGGAGTGACGTAGAGACGCCGTATACGGCTCTGGTAGCAGCAGAGACCTGTCAATCACAGTAAGCCCCGCCCTAAAGCATACCCTGTTCTGCTAAAGTACTTCTTTTTGCAACCAGAGGAGTCGGTAGAGAGAATGCAGGTTTTAAGACAATAGAAGTGTAACCCCATAACATGTAGGTTTGATTCTTACTACAGACAAAGATCCAATTGGAATCCCTGTATAAGTCAATCGTCTGGGCTCACGTGTTCCATTTGTCACTCTGTCGTACACAAACAGTGCTGTTCACTTTCACGCCTCCTCACACCCGGGTCGAGTCTCCGCTGACTACTTAAAGCTCTTCTGTGTAGAATTCTATGTTGTCTCCTCGCCTGCATTAGAATACAAAACAACACTGGTTGTAACAAAAGGATCTGACCGACTGCAAACGGAAACATTTAAAGGGAGCATCATGACATAAAGTTCTACACATGTTGCCTTTAAATCCCCACATTTTGGTTTTGTCCTACAGAAAGCTCTTGTACATGACAGACTCATTTCCACACTAACATTTCCACAGGCCAAAAAGCTTAAATGACAGAAATTGGCTTTCCAGCTGTAAGGATTGGAGCACATCATCTCACACAGGTGGTTTATTAATTCCCATATTTTGACTAAATAAAGAGCGACCTGCTCATCGGCTGCAACTTAAAGACCGCTTTGTTTGGCTCATCATTAACGGATCCAGTTGGTTGAGGACTCTAATGTTTATTAAGTCATCAATATTCCATCGGGGGACATGTGTTCGTAGAACAGACCCAGCCCTTCATGAGGCTTCTGTGTTCTGCATTTCTGAAACGTGTGAAATATTTTTGGTACATTTTAACAGAAGAGAAGGCCGGTAAGCTGACAGGTACTGTTACGGGTGTAAGAGGAGAAAATCAATCTTTTATTTATTTTGTGGGTGTTTGAGTTGTTAAGTGAAAGCTTGGTAACAGAAGCTGCTTTGGTCTGATGACCTGAGCTTCAGGACGGTAAACAGTGGAGGTTCTTTCTCACCCTGCGTTCTGTCTTATGGTTTCTTGTGTATTTTGAAGACATACAATAAACATTCTGTATGATGTACAGATGACTTATTAAAACACTTGGGGGTGAGCTTTTTTTGGCACAGGTTTTTATCCTGCTTTTCTTTTCAGAGGCTGTATATATTGTATCAAGGTACCTGCAGTACCGTGAATATCCTCTCTTTCTGCAGAAACCATCACATGAAATGTTCATATTGCAGGTTGTGCAGTTGCTTAAAACCTGAAAATACAGTGAGAACCGATCTAATTAAACCCACCAGGATCACAGCACAAAGAGGGAAAAGATCAGAACCTGTGGGATCAAAATGTGGATCTCCCATCTCTTGTGGATCACAAACACCTGTGCCGTGCATGTTCTTTTTCCGTCTGTCTGAGTGGGAAGTCTGGCGGTAGAGCAGTTGGAAGTCGTCCAGTTTCTCCTGTTCCTGTGGGCGAGGATGCTTTCTTCAGTCTCCGTGTCACAGATCTAACCAGGCCGGCGCTGGAACAACCTGTTCCTGGTGCCTGAAGGATGCATGTTAAAAACGTCTCTGCGGAGGAGTCGGTAGGTGTTCAGCAGGGTTCTTCTATATTTAGTCTTTCAAATCTGTGCTGTTCCACTTTAGTTCCATCCTGTGGATTTTATGCACAAAGTCATGCTTTCACTGGGTGAACATCTCCTCTTGAATATCAAAATGTAAAATTTCTCATGAGATGTTTAGGTTTTAATTGACCCTATGACCTGTCCTCCAGCATCCCCCTCAGGGTCATAACCTTCAAGAACTGTGTTTTGACTTTCTGTGTTTCTCAAGAAGGTGAATCTTAATTGCATTCATGTTGCAGTGCAGTTGAAGACTGGATAGAAATACTTCTGTGAGAAATGAGGAAACAAGAGCGTCAGAGAGAAGTTTTAGACCCTGTTCACTCCCTCACCTCCACACGTGAGCATTCGCAGCAGGAAGTGGCGGTAATTGTTGTCTGTAATATTTCACAACGTGTTCAATGAAATATTGATATTCACTGATTCGGTTGGTAGGAAATCTCTTGGACACAACAGGCCTTTAGATGAAGAGTTTACAGAGGTTTGCTGTCGCTGCTTCACCAAAGTGTTTTACCCAATTATATAAAAGCACAGACTTTAATTATAGAGTCACTTAAAAAGAATCCAATGAGACTCATAAACAGTACAAAACACATTAACATAAGACCTGAGCAAATATTAAAAACCTGCTAAAAACTACACTTGTGCTTTCATGTTAACGTCTTTTCACCGTCTCACAATCTGACATGATCTGCTCTTTCACACTACCTCACAGTTAAACTATATAATATATATATATATATATATATATATATACATAGTATAATATAATAATGTGCTCGTTATACCGTTCAGGTAGCTGTTTGTCACCTTGTCGTCCTGCTGCTCTCATGTTGCCGTCTTCTCTGACTTTTTATATGCAATCAGAAGAGTGAGATCTGCATTTGCTTTTATCAAACATCCAACACCATAGCGCTACTTTATGTACCTGAGCCACCGTCTGCCACCAATCTCAGCACGCAAACTATTTCACAATCAATAGTGTTTTTGGGGAACAACACAGTATCAAAAAACATGATATTGCGATACCCCAGTGGATCAGCTTTTTTCCCTTTACTCCGATATTGTTCATGGCGACCTCGGTTTCAATCTTCTATCAAAGAAATACTACAACAACTACAAGCAAATGGGGACAACAGTAGGCTCCTTGGCAAGTAGCCAATCAGATTGCAGCGGAGCAACAGGAAATCAGCTCCACTTGGCATCAAATTTGTGCCAAAGAGTTTTTTTAACAATGAGGGATGACGTTATTTTAAATCAAAAGGTCTCTGTAACTCAAGACCATTACAAATGCCTGATAGGACAGAAGGAGGACATTTTGGACAGATTTGGATGCAAACTACTACAGTACTTGACCGGTTGGTCATATGGAGGCATACAACCACGAGCCAGTGTTTGGATGATCCCCAACACACTCACACTCCTTCTTTATTAAGGCTAGTACCTCTTTAAAGATCATATGGTCCAAACTTAAAGGATGGGGGGGCCACGAACCAGACCAATGAATATGAACAGCAAATTACTGGATGTATGCTGTCATTAAAAACACTGTTATGAACAAAGAAGAATAAAACCCTGCATCTGGTATATCTGTTATATGTATGCTTTATGTTTCTGACAACAGCTTTAGAGTTGGAACATATTTTCTGTGACATCATCGACACAGAACAGATGATTTTTAAGATCTTAGATCAAAGCTTCACTCATTATTCCCTCTGTCAGGTGACCATGAAGATAATAAAAATAATGATTAATGTAACACTGTTCAGACGCGGTGAATCCAAATTGCCAAGTGGATGTTTATTTACATTGACATATTATCCCTTTATAACATTATTAAGGCAAACCTGTTCGAGAATAATTGTCTATTACCAATTAATTTGGAGTCATGTTCCAATATTCAGTGTGTTATTCCCTCCTTTCAGCCTGTCTCCAACAACTCCTGAGAACAATATCTGCCTCTTTAGCTGCTAAACGCTCCACTCTGTTCACCAGCTATAGTCTGTGACTGTGTCTGCTGTTTGCTGCTGAGCAGGTGGTGAACAGTTACTTTATCAGAGACCTTTTCACTGGAAACAGCTGCCTGCCGCTGCTGGGAACCAGGCTGATGAGAGTGGAAATTGTGGGTCAGAAAATGTAAACTAAACCGGTGATAATTCTTCTTGAGCTCAACACTGCAATATACGATGCCTTATAATAATTTATAGTTTATTTATATCTACAATATTAAAGTGAGACTATGTTATTGTTAAAAGAAGCAATTCATAAGCAATGAAACACAGCCGTGCTCAGTTTAATACACTCTGTTGCTGCTACAGACTAACTGGCTAACCTTACTGACATTATTGAGATACTTTGCTATGTGTACTGCTAACCGCCCGGACGTCTCATTGGGCATTATACCTGATTTGTGGTATTGGACAGTAAAACTCTATCTATATAAATGGACCCGTACTGTATTCATTTGTTAATATGGCATCATCTCCTGTGTACAGCACACCTCAGGCCTCGGTACGAGCAAGTTCACTGGCAAGAACAGGAGAAAGTGTCTGCTCAGACTCCTGGATTAATTTAAGCTATTTTCCTCTGAGAGAATGGAGCTGAGGGGGGGGGGGGGGGTATGGAGAAAGAATAGAGACGGGGGGGAGGGCTCTACAGGATGTCCAGTCAGCAGGACATCCTGTTTGAGCTTCCAAATACCACTTCCTCCAATAAAAAGGGGGAGACCTTCGAAATAATCTCCCACAGAAGAGACACAGAGACATTGATTGTCACCCTGGCACGAGGCCAAGGCTGAGGAGAAAAGCTGCCCCCCCCCCCCCCCCCCCCCCGTCAAGCCTTTGGACGGTAGTCAAAAAGCACCTCGAGGAAGTCATTAAAGCTCAAGGTTGATGAAAAGTCTCTCCTTCCTCATCTACACCTCTGCATGTCTGAGGGCATGCTGCTCCGACAACTTTTAAGTTATTTTCAAAAGCAGGTGTAGGTTCCAGAGTCACGTGACGGAGGTATAACCTCGATGAGCAACACACCTGATAGATAACTCATGCTGCTAGATTGCGTTGTATCTTGAATGTTGTCAAGTTGCTCATTCAAATTCAAGTCTTCCCGTGGCAACCACTTTGCAAATCTTAGCAACCACAACCATTAGCTAAGCAGCCACACTCCAGAAGACACATTACTTGTGTTGAGTTACAAGTTTTATAAGTTTTGTAACTTGTAACTCAATAACTTGTCACCAATGTCACTGATGCTTTGTGGATGGGTACCAATGACCAATGGTGCTCTGGCTGGTTTTAATGATCCGCTGTTGAGCCCTCCTGTCCTGATCCGTGCACATCCCGTGCCAGTTTGTAATGTTTCCAGTCAGGAAGCTTTCTATAAAGTAAACTAAAGCGTGGCACAGGAATTATGCCTTCTTAAGTTTCCTTAATAAATACGGCAGTTTATGAGCTTTCTTCACCAGGATGGAGATGTGTGAGCACCACGTCAGCTGATTCCCAGGAACTTAAAGCTGTTAACTTGCTCCACCTCAGCTCCATTGATGTAGACGAGGGTGTGCATCTTCACCTCCTTTTTTCTAAAATCAACAATCAGCTCCGTGGTTTTACTGACGTTGAGCAGCAGATTGCTCTGAGCGCCAATCTGCAAGATATGTATAGGAAACCACTTAGACAGCTAGGCATTAAAGAAAAACTAGGGTTCACTGCAATGTGACTTCAAACTCCACATAGCTCTGGTTCTATGAGCTCCTTCAGTTCTGATGACAGTGTAGGACAAGTTGGGTATGTTGGGACACTGTATCAACATCGAAAAACCTTCTGTTACTCGCAGAGAACCGTTTTTTAGAGCCTAACCCCAATATGAAAAGAATAATATGTTAAATGTAACGGGACGGTTGGGACAGTGGGTAGAGTCAGATGGGACGCCTTGTTCTGGGCTAAAAATATATTTTTTTAATTCCACCTTATCATTAAAATGTTGATTGTTCAGATGTCTTTGAGAAAAAGAAAACATGTATAGAAACAAAGTACAGAGAGAGACTTGATTTTCTGCTCAGGGAGACATTACTCTACTATATCTTCACAGATAGCAGCTGTTTGCTGCTATGTTTGAATCCTGTTTATAGAACCTTTTATAGATAAAGTGCAGATTTCCAAGTCAGCTATGATGATGTATTTCTAATTCATTCCAGAAGATGAAGATCTGTTTCCGTTTTCTATACACTTCTTGTGTTTAGTTTACTTCTTGTGTTTCTTGTGTGGAGCTGAATCATACAAATATGGTATGAAAGAACAACGTGTGGGGGGTCCTGCTCATGGAAATCTGCGCTATTAGAGCTCCTTTGAAGTGTTTATTCATATTTGCCTTCGCAGCCTGTTGCTGTCTCTACCGTTGGGGAAGCTGATGGCAAAATGAAGACCACCATAGCATGCTGTTTGCAGAGGGATTTCAGCCCCCTGACCACTCGGCCATTGTCATCAAATTTGCACAGAGCTGCAATAATTCAAAGACACTTATCATATGCTTTTGGGTTGCTTGTGTCCCCAGTTTCCCCCTGTGGCCAATCGTGTTGACCTTCCTGTCAGCTCCCCCGTGGAATTCTGGGTGGCTGGCCGTTCTGCCGTCGTCGTCCCCCCCCCCCCCCCCCCCCCCGCTCACAGAATGCATACAAATTAGCCTTTCAAATATCAGATCAAGTTATGTAAAGAACAAAAGCAAAGTGGACTTCAAAGAGGAGGGACGAGGAAGGATGCTGCACGCAGAGACTTCAGCCGGCTCACTCAACCGGCCCGGTCCTCAGACGCTGTGGTGGATTTGATTATTGTTTTTTACTCCGCTCCTCCCCCTCCCCCTGGCTCCCCGAGACCCCCTGCACTACCAAAATGGGTCCAGCCCTTTGGAGCGAATCCCAATCCCAAACCTGGTCTTTGATTTCGGGGGGCTTGGCACTGCTTCTTCTCCCCCTGCTTTGTTCCTCTTGATGGATCTAGGCGGGCCGGCGAACCGTGACCCCTGCCAGCCCACCCCGTCTGTGTGAGCACACACACACACACACACACACACACACACACACACACACACATACACCAACAGACAATGCCAAGCCACCACAGAACCCAAGAGGAAAGGAGGGGGAAATGGAGGAAGAAAAAAAAAATGTCGACAAATGTGCTGAAAGCATCTGCGAATCAAAGTCTCATCCCTGACAGAGATTACAGGCGCGGTGAGTGTCGTTGCTGTTTTCATTGTGTCTGTTCTGATAAGTTAGCCATGTGTGATGGGCGAGGAGGAGAGTCTGGACCGCTGCCTATTCAGCTGCTCTGAACCACCTGCCACCAGACGGACCCGAGTGTGAACTTGAACAAGGGAAAAAAAGCACTTCAATTCCCAGCCCTCCCGGCGACCGCCTCATTTTCTCTCTAACTGTGTTATCAGACCCGGCTTTGTATCGGCTTTGTAGCGGGCTCGGTGCTGAGTTGACGAGCTTTCACAGTCGCTCGGTGCAGAATATTTCATGCTGGGAACTTTTTGTGTGCTGAGACCGAAAACAAAGCAGCTTATGAGAGGCTACAGGAAATCACTGTGATATCTGTCGAAGACCAGCATGCACTCATACTGCTTTAGAGTTCACTTCTACACTCAGAAAACACTGTACATTCTATTCATTATTAGGATATTGATTCCAATTAATTACAACTTGGGTTTTATTTCTATAATTTGGCCATCATTTCTATAAATTGTGATAACATTGCACTCACTAGCACACTTGACCCTTGGCTAACCCGCTGCTATTTACCATGGAGGCCACACTGTCACTAACTGCACTCCTTGTAAAAATATCGTCAAAAATGTTTGACAATCGAAAAAGGAATTTTAGAGAGAAGCTGACAGAAGGGTCTACATTATGTGTTTGATATACTGTATATTCAGAATGTCAAACTGAGTGAGCAGAAAACAGGTTAAAAAGATAGAGATAGAAGCTAAAGCTACAGACCACGGTGTAAAAGTGAACCACCACATCTCCTGGAGATCCAGACAGAAGACAATGAAGTAAAGGAACACTGTCCCTGTTAGCTGGGTAGATCTGTATTCACTGGTACAACCAATAACAAGTAACAGCAGCATGTGTATACATTCAGTATACCTACAGTAGCTCGTAGCATAGAAGTGCTAATGCTAATTAATGATGTGCTAACTTACTCTGCTAATATTAATGTAGAAACATAACTTAATCTTCATCTCCTTGTGAAGAGTATCACTATTACACAACATTTAACCATGACTAGCTCCAAATCCAGTAAACCAGGTTGAACATGAAGAACACCTGAAACGACTGCATGACGGTCTATGGAGCAGAGCCGGATGTTTGTCGGACCGTGGCCGGAGCTGGCTGATGCTAAGCTATGATTTCTGGTCAGTCTGCATTTGAGGAGTGGAACTTAGTGAAGGGTCAATTGCAGAGATCTGTAAACACGGCAACATCTCTAAAACAAAGCAGCAGTCACACAGTTAGATAAGGAACAAGTCGACATTTATTCCAGATTATCAAAAGCACCGTAGTGAGACAGGAAACCAGACAGTGAGAGCACCTGAAATGCTACTAATGGCTCACTGCACAGGAAGCCTTCAGTGAGCACAGTAGGTGAGAGTTAAAACAGAAAGTCTGTGAAACTAGAGCGGGTCGTCCTTCTCTCAACGGAGCCGGAGCGCTTCTCACATTGTGCAAATGTTCAAAATCAGAACCATAAGAAAGTCTTCTTCACAGACTGTACATTATTTTTGAACTTGTGATGACATGTTGTTGTGAGCTCTGTAAAACCAATAAGAATGCTAAATCCATCCAGTGAGGCCAGCCTGAAGGTTCCTGCACTGTGATTAGAACCAAATTAAAACGACCCCCCCTCAGTACACTCTTAATTGACTTAATAATTTGACCAGGTCTGCGGAACAAATCATCAAGCAGACACATACCGACCACAATTTGAAGTTCATTAGACCCATTTTGACTGTTTCATCCCCGATACTTGGTCAACAATCGTTTGGGTGAAATAAACTGGAACTGACTCGTAGCATGTAACCAGAGCTAAAGAAGCAGAAGAAAATGGAAGTAAAATTGGAAAAATCTCAACAAAACTTTATCAAGAAACTTGATTTATTCAAGTGCACGTGTGAAGTGTGTTGGATTGTAAATCCTCAACAGAGACCTGGGAGGTAATATTGAGATTTTTAAAGGAATAGTCCATTTGGTAAACTTTCTGGTAAATACGTTCATTCCCTTTGTTGCATGTCACCTCCCACCCTCATCTCCTGTCTTCTGTCCATTTTTTAATAAACGTAAAATGCCCAAATAAATTGTTATTAAGTACCGAGCTGCTGACAGGACGTGGTTAGCCTAGCTTAGCATGAGACTGGAAGCAAGGGGAAACAGCTAGCCCGGCGTTTTTTTTAAAGGGCCTACCCTTTTCCAAACAGTTTTTAATGACAGCTTCTCCATGGTTCTGTGTAACAAACCATCCCTGCTTCACCTCCTGCTCAGCTAACCATGCTCAGCTCCAAACTTCGTGCAAAACCATGAGATTGATACTGACCTCCTGACCTCTTAAAAGAAAGCTATCATCCCTAAATGTTAAACCGTTCCTTTAGACTTTGAAAAGAAGGACTGCTTCGTCTTTTTGTGCATAAAGAAAAATAAATGATCCATTGCTTCACCCAAAGCATTCTGGGAAAGTTCTAGCCCCATGGAACCTGAACAAGATAAACAACGGAGTTATACTATGTCTTGATGAAATGAAAGAAAGCACAAAATGTCTGCTTCAATTTAATAAAAGTGACAAGTAGACTGAGCTGACCCTTTCCCATCATTAAGTACAACAACGAGTTCTGATGCTGTCACATGTGGGATCAGTTTACTAATTATTATTCCTCTCATTATTTCCACATAAATGAGGCTCAATGAGTGCACCCAGGTACTGTTTGGACTCATTTGTCCAGTTAAGGACCTCGGCCTCTCCTGCACGTTTGATTAGTTTGGACAAGCCAGCAAGACCAGCTCCAGTGCTGCGTGCGAGCCGAGTCTGTGTCACGCTGAAAAGTTTTCTTAATTATTTTTAAATGTCACATTTGATTTCACTAACATGAAGGGTGAAAAGAAAACAGTTTGACTCAACAAACTCCTTAAGTCCATGGACTAACACTCATTCATTAAAGGAATTCACCATTTGTCTTCTATTTGTCTTGATAAAAGATTTTTAAGATTGACGATGCTGCACAGGGAGCACAACATTAGCTGCTCACGATTTAGGTGAAAATAGATGGACCTATGAAAGTCCGAGAACTCCTAACAGCCAATAATAATACATTGCTGTAAATGCGTCAGTTAAACAAGAGGCTATTTTTCATCTGTGTCAATTACTGAGCTGGAATCAGGATGTGGTTAGCCTAGCTTAGCATAACGACTGGAAGCAGCAGGAAACTAACCTGAAGAGCCAGATGGTTCGTCACACACACATCCAAGAAGCAGCTTTACTCAGCTTTGAGAATTAGTGAACGTTTAAACGACGTTTTATCAAAACCTCTGTTTTATTTTTGTTATGCTAACATTGTCCAATGTTCAATGCTCAAATCTCAAAGCACTGTTACATAAAGATAGATCCAACTGGAAATAAATCACATCATAAGTCCTATAAATAAAAATAAAAATGATAACAAATAATGAAGTGCTGCTAAAGTGCAGTTTTAAATGGACTATCGGATGACTCGGTGTCTATTTAAAATCCAGTTTCCCATCCAGGTCAATGACTTGGACATGGTTTTGTCCCACAAATGTGTCTGGACACACCACAGATGTTGGATGATGAAATAGTGAAGCTTCTGAGTGTCATAATGACTGATGTCATTCATGCTCATAGCAGAATGATACAGGCTTTGACTTATCTGCTAGTTACATGGGCTCCATATGTCAGAATAACTGAGACCTGTAGTGGTGTTGTAGTGTCATCTAGTGGTGGTCTGACAGTATGGTCAAATAAGGGGTCCAATGTGTCCACGTCTGGTTGCCATATCTTAAAGAGACAATCCGCTTCAAACAACTTAGACTGATCAATAACACTTTAGGTAAGAGGGAAGATATGTATTTTTGATTTCGGGGTGAACTGTCCCTTTAATAAATCCTTCGAGATTGTCATGAAGGGTGTAAGTGAGCTTCCCCAGAGGCAGTACTCTCGGTACCTCCTTACACCAAGTGCAGGATGTACTGACCAATACAGAATTTGGGAGTTGTTTTTATACTATAAGAGTATTCCAACCAGTTTGGGGTTGTGGTTGTTCCATGCACTGTCCACTTTAACTTCCTAAAACACTGAAGTGGTTATATATCCAATCATGGTATAGCCCCGCCTCCGCTTAGTGATTTTATTAAACAAAGCACTCAAAGCAGCAGACTCACTAGATCTGCTTCAAGAGGTGATTGTGTCATTTCACATAGGTCAAGCTCTTTTAGCAAATCTACATTCTCTGTGAAGGAAGCTCACTCATGGAAAACTCTGCCACCACATATACGCACACAAAACACATACAAAACATTCAAACACAGCCTTAAGGAAGGGCTTGTTGCCAATCAGGTGTGCAAGCATTGATGTACTGTCTGTCCTGCCTGCTTGTTTTGCCTATATGTGCATTTGTCTTGTTCAGTGTTGCTATCTTCCATGTTTGATGTGTGTTATGTGCCTCAGTGTTATATATGTGCTTGTACAGTAGGTGGGTTTGTTCTGCTCTGCTCTAGTGTCAGACACTTTTCTTTTGCTTATATGTGTATTAGTTTTGTCTATACGTTACTGTCTATCTACGAATTTGAATTCCATTTTATTTGAAATTTTGTAATTTTTAGGCAGCCTTCGAACATCTGGCCGGGGACAGCAGATGAAAACTAGCCTCTCTGGCTAACTCTGGCTCACCTAGTTTCACTGTCAATTGGTGTGCATTGTCCCTGCAAAATAAAAACAATAAAATAAAAAAAGGTAACCTCAACTTTCACTTTTCCAGAAATTGTTGCACATTTCTTAAACACGTGTGCATGTGTGTTTCTGAACTGTATTTAATACATTTAGGAGAGCTTAGACCACGCGTGCATCTTAATAATGGTATAATAAAGTCTGTGTGATATTTTAAATCGTGTCCGTCCGCCAGTATTACAGCTCAGAATACAGAATGCATTTTTCTAACTGATGCCCAGATATGTTCTATCAATCTGCCATTGCTTTTGGATGTGATTAGTGGAATAGTTAAAATCTAAACCAAAGGTTTCATAAACATAAGTAAATATTTTTGGTTGGGTTGTTTAATATCTGCCAAACATTGTTATACGTCTTATTTGTTGATAGCAGGAGGAGAAATGAGGCTGATGTAAGGAGTATTTACTGAAGTCCTTCAATGACTCCATTGTTCCTTCTTCAAAGTTTGACCAGCTGCTCCGTCACCCTGTTCCTGCCAGAGCCTAAACACGGAATATTGGCCTGGATTTCTCCACATGTGGGCCAAAAGTGAAAAATCATTTTAAAATTTGAAACAGACCATGACCTTATTCCATGTGTTCAGAACAATAAAGTTACTTTGAACCTCTAGTTTCAACAAAGATGCTCTATAGAAATCATCTCGTGTGTTACCTTCTTGTGAGTTATTAAAGGGGCCGTCCTTCAGTTTCTAGACTCCATATCAGAGTTTGGTCTATGAGCACTTCCTTAAAACGGTTTCAAAATCACTGTTCTATAAAAAGGTGGAATTAAACGGAACTGGATAAAAAAACCATGTTTCACAAAACTCAGAATGTCCTACATTTGTGTTTTACATTTAAGGACTTCAAACTGCAGTCGTGGAATTCTACAGGAGACGTGTCACTGATTGATGATTTAAATGTCATCTGTATACACTAATCATACTGCAGTTTTTCATATCTCACACCGAAACCAGAAACCGTCAAACTGCCTTCATGCAATGAGCCGTCCGTACACCACAATATGCAAAACGTTGTGACTGTGCCAGTGCAGGCTTTATTCAGGAATCCAAAAATGACTACAGGGTATACCCAGTTCACGTCAGTCCAGTGGTAAACTGATTCAAAACATGCTTTCCAATCAGGCAACTATACAAGGCTGACATCAATAGTATGCGTGCTCAAGATGGCTGTGGTGGGCCTTTGCATTTCGATGATTGAGGTGGATTCTTTCAGACCACTGAAGCCACATGTACACCATCCACACTGGAGAAGCCATCTGAATGCCTAAAGGTCAGAAGCTTCAGGAAATAAACCCACGAAAATGCAAGAACAGACCGCAAATGCCCAATAAGAGCTTTATTAAAACACCACTTTACATGTGAATTCCACAAACGAAAGCTTCAACAAAAACTGCAGCACCAGAAAAAGAAAAAAAAACAAAACACAAAAAATGAGCTTCTCTGAAGCCACTTTTAAAAAAATACCCCAGGTGAGTAAATGCAAGCTCAACCATACAAATAACTCTAAAGGTGTTCTACGCTACGACATTTAAACACTTGATGCAGACTTCGTCCTGAGATGGCATGACTCCCGCAGCACTTCAGGTTATACCGTCTTCTGCTGGCCCTTCTTTCCAATCAGAGACTTGTGGATGTGAGGGATCACACCTGGGAAACAGAACAATGGATGAGCCATTAACAGAGCCGCAGACAAGCCAACCGCTAACGGTGTAAGTTAGCTGATAATCAGAAAATTTAGAAACAACATGAGCTAGACAGCCAAAAGGTGACATATTAAGGCTTTCTGTCTCACTAAATGGAATGGTCATTTGTGTGACCGTTAGTACCTAGTCCATAATAAATATAACAATGGAATGGCATATTTAAAATATAACGCAATTGTATTGCTCAAAGCTCAAGACTTTTCAATGCCACTTGTTGCAGAAGCGTCTCCTTACCTCCACCAGCAATAGTGGCCTTGATAAGAGAATCGAGCTCTTCATCTCCTCTAATGGCCAGCTGCAAGTGGCGTGGGGTTATACGCTTCACCTTAAGGTCCTTTGATGCATTTCCCGCCAACTCCAGCACCTGAAATAAAAAGCTATTAACATAAAAGCCAGAAAACGGCAGCACCCGGAAGGATGAGTGGTAAGCAAGCTCGGCATTACCTCGGCCGTGAGGTATTCCAGAATAGCCGCGCTGTACACCGCTGCAGTGGCGCCCACTCTGCCGTGGCTGGTGGTTCTGGTCTTGAGGTGTCTGTGGATACGACCCACTGGGAACTGCGGCGATAAGAAGAAGAGCGGACATTGGCGCAGAGAAACAAAGGGTTCACTGGCCCGACGGTGAGAGCCGGCCAGCCGAGTAGCCTCTGCGACGTCTGCTTGTTAACGTTAGCTTGTGGCTACGTTAGCACAGTCGAGGCAGTGATAAATATCAGTGGACAAACCTGCAGTCCTGCTCTCTGCGAGCGCGAAATCGCCTTCGTCTTGGTCTTCCCGGAGTCTTTACCTGCCTTACCACCGGCCTGAAAAACACGAAAACAGTTGCAGTCGTCAAATCGTATTGCCGTGAAATGACATTACCTAAAAAGGTGGACAATTACACCATTCCTTTCTACATTCAATACCCATTATAGTGCTCGCCCAGTGCAGCCAATGACGATAAGTTAGCTAGCATGCTACGCTAGTACAGCAGCTAAGACTAGAAGCTAATAGTTAGCTATTCACCGATATTCACTAACGGCTATTAAACATGGTGTTGCCAAAAAACAGCTAGCAGTCACAGTTTTCCGAAATGCCTCCAAGACGACATGGAATACTAACCATATTTAAAATCCACAAAGAAGTTCTGAAGCTGCAGCCCAAAATCGAGTGTGTCGCTCTATACTACCGACTGCTGGCTTGCATTACAACCCCCGCCCTCAATTGTCCCTGATATATAGCCGATCTTTATCCGGGTAACTGCTCTGAGAGCACGAGCCAATCACTCTTCGTCATCTGTTTCCTGCCTCGGCGTTCAGCCAGTAAATACCTCGCTTTTTGGGAAATGTGGTACATTTCCGTTCAAAGTACTGATGGGTAATGTAGTGTAGACGGACTATTCCCGTTGTTTTTTCGTTAGGTCTGCTCTGAACTCTGAAAACTCTACAGACTGTTTTCTTTCACTGATAATTTATTCCTTTATTTGATTTAGAACCGAAATAAAATGTATTAGAAGTTGACACTACAGCTTCTGATCCAAGTGTTTTCTACTCTAAGTTAGGCTAAGTTGACATGTTGAGTGAAAATATAGGCAACATGTGTTTGTTTGGACATTTATTAGGCCAATTACATGAACCATGTCAGGAAGCCTGCTCACTAATATCAAAATGACACAGTGGACTCTCAACATGTGGTCCATTTCATACACAACATATTGTCCCTTAATGAAAATATCTTCTTCTTTTAACTATTAAAGGGGGAAGCAGCAAACTACAGTGGCCACAACTTGTGTGCAAATCCTACCTTTTATGATTAAAACCAAGTTTCTTGTTTCAATAGATTATGTCAAAAAGTGACCTTTTTATATTAAAAACTGCTGGTTAATTGCATTGCCTGTTTTTCGCAGAATTCAAAATTTATTTTGCAATCCTCTCCTAAAAGGAGCCACAGTCACTTGATGTACTGTCACAACCCCTTAGGCCTAACTGTCTGTTTCCACTTCCACAAACAGTTTCCTCGTTAACACTGTGGTCTCACAGCATGTTTATCGTCCCGTTGTAGTTTCCTACTGAAGCCACATGTGGGCAGTGAATGCTCAGGGTTGTACATGCATTCTTTGCTCTACAGCCACCGACTGTACTTCACAATACGTTTACTGCAAGTTATAGTGATAGACATTATGTCAAGTTTTAGATGCAGAAAAAGTCATTGTTGTTATACACTCATCTAGTTTGATTAAGTGGGATACTTTCTTTTATGCCCAACAGCAACCTCACAATGTAAAGCCAAACAATCAAAATAAAGCGTCAAATAAATAGATAGATCTATCTATCTATGATTTTCATATCATATATATGTATGTATATACAAAGCAAAACAAAATTAAATATAATATTGATTTTTCCATGCATTTTCTGTATATATGTGACCCATGATGGTTCAAACACGATTCTAAACATTTTCATCTACTTATTTATAAACTCTCAGTCACTCTTATTTTAGCAGTAGTGGGTGAGGTCTTATTGATTTCCGTTCACATTAGTGGTTAGTTGTCTAGTGATGATCACATACTACATGTTATAGTTCAGCCTGACACCAACAGTAGGTGGGGGAGTCATGAAAGCAGAGAGATTTCTGCCTCCTTTTCATCCTATTTTACTGCAGTGTTAATGTGTAACAGGCTCCAGTCGAGGAGGGTGTGTCAGGACTCGATAAGACAATCCGTGTGTGTGTGTGTGTGTGTGTGTGTGTGTGTGTGTGTCTGTGTGTGTGGGACAACATGCACAGCTGGTGGTGGGCTGGTCACGTCTAAATCTCATACCATTCATTCCCAGGCGTACTCCCCTTTCAGCAGTCACTCACTCACTCTCTCCCCCGGCCTCTTTCTCCTCTCCCTCTGTTCCTCAGTCACTGTCAGTCTCTCCTGCCTCTGTCACTGAGCTCTCTGACCGCCGTGAATCAGTGGATCACAAAATATTGTTGGATAGGACCGTACCACATTCTGACTCCAGTTCAGTGCTTAACTCACGGACATGAGCTTGATATTGATCTTCTCATGTCACTCCCAGAAATAAAGACAACTGGCATATTTCCAAAAAGGTTGGAGTATTTCTTTAAGACGTTGAAACACAATTACCATGTTAAAAATTCTTACATTTACAAGTTCCCCTTAAAAATCCAGAATCCATCGATATATTTCAAATGTTGAAACACAAGATGTCTCGACTTCTACACGCTCATTGGACATGATTGGCTCCAAACTATTGTGATGTCAAGAAGTCCTGCTGGTACAGCCATGTGTTCTGCTGAGACCTAAGTGGAGCGCAGAGAAACACCCCTTCAACATGATAGGGACACCTGTAGCTTTGGTCTGTGAAGCTGAGAGAGGGTCAGAGAAGTGACAGGAAACCGACGATGTCTCCACAGCCCACTTGGGGGGAAAACAAGAGGAAGAGAGGGAGAGCTCAGAGGAAGAAGGGATGGACAGAGGGCGTGAGAAACTGTGATGTCACTCCGGCTGCTGGAACTCAAGTAGAAACAAAAACAGAAAGAAAAAACAAGTTTGGTGGGAAAAGACTCCAGATTTGTTTAACTGGAGAAGAGATTACTGGGTCAGTGGTCTGCAAAGACCTCAAGACCTTCATCAGCACCTTAAGAAATATGTTGAGTCAACAATTTATCCCACAAATGCAAGTGAATATGAGTACCAACCCACATGCACATTCAGCTCTACTCATTGGTCCTAGTGTAAACCGATGACATTGTTCCAAAAGCATGTGGGTCAATGAAGAGCATGAATATTCACACTCATTAGCAGGCTTTACTTTATGTTGCTGCTTCTTTTGTTGGCAGCTCATGTTGTGTCGCTCTCAGAGACGAGCAGGATCAACTGTGTGTGTGTGTGTGTGTGTGTGTGTGTGTGTGTGTGTGTGTGTGTGTGTGTGTGTGTGTGTGTGTTTCAGATCCTCTCATATTGAAACAAGATGATCCACATTGGGAAGCCGCTGGATATGAGGTTCATCATACCATACTAAAGAGTGTTAATCACAGGTTTTTAAACGGTGTTAGTGAGTGTATTTTCTTTTACTTTACTTTCATCCTGAAACCAGCTCTGTACTTAACGCACATGCATGAGACTGATGTCAATCTTCTCATCTCTTGAAAAGTAAGCTAATAAGTGTAATACTCACAATGTTGCTCTATAACATAAAAAAAATGTTTCATCAATCATATAGCACAAACAACATTATTCCATCTTTCTCTGATATACGTATTATTACTTGAAAACAACAGGATTTCCTTCTAACTAGCTTCCATGCCCTTCATGGACAAGTTAGCAAGGCTGCAAACATCACTGAATTGAAAGCTAGATATTTATGCTTTTATTTAAAGGTGCAGTGTGTAATAGCTGGCTACATGCTCCAAAACTATATACACATATATATATATATATATATATATAGGGGGCAGCATTTCACCTCTACTACTGGGTCCATACAACCTACATTTGCAGTCGTTGGTTATAAATATAACTGCTATCTTATATCGATAGTTTATGTTAGCCATCTGGACAGACTGGACACTACAGTGACTTACTGTAGTTACTGGTTGGCAAAAGATAAGTCTGCAGCAGGATACTTTGACGTATTTTGCATAACATCAAAACTGTTACTTCTTTACATTCTTCTAAAATTCTGGCTAGATTTGACACATTGCACCTTTAAGAGGGTGAAGTTGGAAGTGCTCTGAAATACCATGCTAAGTGCCGCCGTTGCTCAGTTTTCAATTATTTCTTTTTTTAGAGTTTTTCTTGTGGCATTTTCGCTCTTATTGGACAGAGGTCCGTGTAGACGTGGGGGAGTTAGAGCGGTATGACACTAGGAATCAAACCCTGGACTCCTCGGTCATATAGCATACTGTAACCATGTGGTTACTAAATCGCTCAATGCCTCTTGGTAAACTTTAAATAGTTTGGCGATAAATCGGTGAAAATATTAGACGTGGGTCCTGGGTGGAAGTGTGAAGGGCAGGAAACATGTGTTGCTGCTCTTTTTGATTTAATTGGTGGATCATCCTGCTGCCGCCACTGTTGCTGTTCTCTCTTCTTGGCTTGACCACATTGGGATCTGGTCTGATTATCCTCAGGGCTGCAGTAGCATACCAACACCAAAACCAACAGTGACATACCACTCCTCGACACATGCCACTACAACAAAAGTGGCATACCATCAGCCATCAACACCCTCTAACCTCCACTCGCAGATCTGAGCCAGGCACACACGGGTCGAAAGAAACATTTTTCTCTGGAATTGTCAAATTTGCCACAAAAGATGCTTCAATCACATGAAAACTCGACTCAAGGGGGCCTTTAAATCAGTGGTCTCGTACCACCGAGACCCATATAGGCACAAGCTGCTCATCAAACCTGCAAACTCTTTTGCAATATTAAAACCACAATGACGAAAAGAGTCACAAGAGTTACTTCAGTGGAAAGCATGCCTGTGCTGAGACTTGTTCATCACCATTGGCAACACTGTGATGGTGCCAGTTATGGACGGTGAGGGTGTGAACCTGTTGTTCTCAGC
This sequence comes from Cebidichthys violaceus, assembly GCF_023349555.1. Taxonomy (NCBI): domain Eukaryota; kingdom Metazoa; phylum Chordata; class Actinopteri; order Perciformes; family Stichaeidae; genus Cebidichthys; species Cebidichthys violaceus. The sequence continues at coordinate 12,023,087 of NW_027176361.1, read as the reverse complement.
AAACACGGCAGCAGGAGCCTGCCCCTGTAGATCCCTGCCGTACAACACGTTTAGATCTAGAAGGGGACCGGGCCATGTTCAAACCCTGACCAGTGTGCATCAGGCTGCCAACTTATTTTCTTCAGTATTTGTCATAGTGCTGTATTGCCACTTATGGCCAAAATGTATGCACTGATGGATTATTTCATTATGTTCGTTAATAATGGATATGCGTTATGAGTTAACCCGAAAAACGGCAACAGCAGCAAACGCAATCTGCAGCCCTGTATTGCTCCTCCATAGACTTTATAGGTTCATAAGATGGAAAACAGACAAACAAAGGAGAACCTAAAACAGCAGACCAAGCAATATCACAATACCTCCCCCCTGGGTGGGGGAGGAACGCTGTGCTTTCACTACAATCTCCAGCAAATACAGTGGGCAGATTGAGTTAACCAGTGAATGCTAATGGGGTTTACAAGTGCATGTAGTGAAAGTTAACCCCCACACATTCAGCACACACACTCGCCCTGGTCGCAGCTGGACAACTAGTCAGACAGGACTTTGACAGATGGTCCAATGGGACGCTGGGAGAGGGAGGGAGGGAGGGAGGACACAAGAGCTAAGGAGAAGGATGGATGCAGGATGGAGAGGAGGGGACAATGCAAATGGGTGCAAAAGTGTGTGTGTGTGTGTGTGTGTGTGTGTGTGTGTGTGTGTGTGTGTAGGAGGGGAGTCAGCTGTTCCTGAAAGAATGGAAGAATAAGACTAAGGGTTATAAACCTCACGGGAGGCGAGGGGGGACCATGCAGTCCTGCTGATGCTGCATTTGCACATATATGGCCGTTTTGACACGTGCATCTATTGAGACACACCGACACAGCGGACACACACTAGTGTAGTTCTTTATTTAAGACCAACAACAACTGAACAGAATTCAGCTAACATGACATGAGCTTTCATTAATGATAAATGAGACATTCATTGGATCACCTGGCCGCTGCCTCACCACGCACCCAGCTTCATGATTGGTTAATGTGTTAATTATGTCTGTGCTACTCTTATTCTGATTGGTTCGTAATAGCATCAAGTATAGTATTGTTTCTCCTCAATTTCAAGCTATAATCATATGCAAGAAGAGGCCCCGCCCCCACGAATGTCAGTCAAATTACTCGCATTGTGACCACGCCCATTCATTATCGTTTCCTCGCGCTGGCTGCACCCTTCCGAAAGCCAGGTACAACAAAAAACTGGTCGTTTTTGTCAATTTCCGGTTGTGACTATGAAAATAAAATTCTAAATATGCAAACTAGCTTAGGAGAAAGTAAGGCAAGCTTTTCATATTGTATTCATTGAGTCGGCTATTGAATTATATTTTAGTTTTTTTCCCCAAAAATGGATTACCATAGATTAACAAAACAATGTCATTATAGTACCAGATTACATAGTTCTTTTAAGGAAACTTCCTCGGTAATGATTCGGAAATTTAGGCTCTATGAAAAAAAGTGTTTAAGAGGTTCTGTATGTTGCTGAAAAAATCCCTCCATAAAGGTTAATAAAAAACAAAAATGTTTTGTATTACATCACATAACATCACAGAAACAGTCTTAAAAAAAAGCAGTCCCCTCTTCTTAACTGCATGTTGAATCATTACATCTTAACAAGTCTCAAATCTGCTCTATGCAGCACTAGCACGAAAGATATCATTTTAAAAACGTGTGTCCACAATAATAGGTAAGTTAAACCAGATTTTAGGTACTGGCTTACAATATGTTAAATTAAGTTGTACTCTGTAACAGTTAACGTTTCTTTTTCATCTGCTCTAGCTAAAAGTGGGCGATGTACAGAGCTGTAATCAATGTTTTGTAATGATTAAAAACTGATCAAAACTGTGACGTCCTTCTGAAGTTTTGCGCTTTTATTTTGAAGGAAAGCCACAGTGTTCCCCTAAATGTGCCAGCTTGACGTAACTTCCTGAAAGATTGACAGCTTGAACCGCTCTCGCTTACTAGTGGAAACGAGAGCTCCCGTTGTGTGAGAGACGCAATCACAACTCACAACGCCAACTGATTTCTCTCGGATTTAATTGTGTACTTTGAAAGAAGTTTACAAGAAGCGCTCTCAGTTTTTGGAGTTTAGAACAATCTTCGGGGTATGAAAGTGGAGCGGAATCTTCCAACAAAGTAAAAGAGGTGGTAGACGTGAGCGTCTGATGGCTGCTGGGGATGGAGCCCAGCTGCCTGCCACAGTAGCGGCCAGCCGCAGCGTGGAGAAGGCGCTCGAGGAGGCTGCCGCGAGCGGGGCTCTGAACTTGTCGAACCGAAAGCTGAAGGAGTTCCCCCGGAGCGCCAGGAACTACGACTTGTCCGACATTACGCACGCAGGTCGGTTTGCTTTTTCACTCTTTTCCTTAACTTACAAAGCGGTACGCGCGAGCTAGCCGTTATTACGAGAACTGCCTTTTGTTTTATCGCCACCTGCTTCTTTCTTCTGACGGAGTCGGCTCATCCTTCCTCCGCGCCGACACGTTTCACAAGACTCGCGCAAGTAACTCCGCACTTTTTTTGGTCCCGATGACTGTCACAACTGTAGACCTCCTAAATGATGAATTAAGACTTCTTTCAAATCACCAGCGCCCCCCCCCCCCTCTCATGTGGGCACGTGGGTACCCCATCAAACTGTTCTTACATCAATGAGAATATTAATAAAAGTTGCACATAACGTTAGTCTTATTAACCAAACGTCAGTGTGAGCTAAGTGTTGCCGTTAGCATGTGTGCAGCAGACGTCTTTATGTCTTAAACACTAAAGTCCTAGCTTGGTGGACTCTGTGAAGTGGAAGCTTACTTTATGGGGTGTTTACCGCTCAGTTAAAGCACATCCACGTGACGCTCCAGCTTTTTAGAAGAAGCTTGACGTGTTTTCTTGAAGTGGACTTCAAAGTAAAAAGCTAAAAAACCCGTCAGATACCAGTTCCTCTTCCTCAACGCATCCTCTTTGTAAGCGACTGAAGCAGGTCTACATACGAGCTTAGTCACTGTATGCTGTTGAACTCAGTTCGACTGTTCTGGCCTGAACAGTGGTTTGGTAAAGGGTTTGGTTGCCTTTAGTATTTTCTGTTGTGACTGATGAGCCCAGAGTGTAACAACATGGCAGCCTTTTAGTGAGCAGCTTCCTGGACTGTCTCTGACTGCGTGTCACTCACTTCATCTCATTGAGCTGAAGTGCTCGGCACGTTGTAGAAAGCCACTGATAACAGAGAGTCTAACGTAACGGTGAAGAAGGTGTGGAGGACGCTGTGGATTACAGGGACCTACCTTGGCCTCGCCTTGTTGGAAAGAGGATTACACCATCCAGGTTGCTGAAATCAATCTGGCTACAGGGCTTTAAAGCAGCACCCCCTATCCTCTGCTACTGCTTTCTGTGCTCTGGTAATTATGACCATCTGCTCATAACAACCCGGGTCCAGGCCCTGTGGGATGAGAAGGCCTTGAACACACAAACACACGCACAAGGCACCTGCCGCTGGAGCAACCCAACCCTAATGACTACGGAGGTGATGAATACATCCCATAGCTGTGTTTATCCAAGCGCAGGTTCTGTGATAAGCTAATGATCCAGCTTGGCAAGTCAGTGGAAGAACAACTGATGTTCTCAAAGTTTGATTTAAAGGGGCGACAGCTGCTTACACTGTACAGTTTACTCTTCGTGTGCATTACTCATGAAGATAGCTGTTTACTGTCATCTGGTTTGTCTTACAAAATCACCCTGATGATGTCATAGCGATGTCATTGGGGAAACTGGGAAACCTGCGTTAGAAACTGGCAACATGGAGTTTGAGCTTGAGCCGTTAGAGTTGGGTCGATTTTCGGTTTTGCTGCTCTGTTTTTATTTTTAACTGAAAAATGATTAATTGACCATCAAAATAATGCAGATAATAATGTCAAGTCAAAATAGGGAGGTCTTTAACAAGAACCAGGCTTTTTGCTGGACATTGTATTCTGAAGTAGACTTTTCATTTTTGATGTTAATTAAAGACTGAAAAAGTCATAAATTCCAGGAGATATCATCAAGAAATGTCCAAAATTAATGTGTTCATCTTCTCCATCAGCCTTGGCTTCACCTCTGAACTGAACAAGGCGGCTGCTGACTGTCACACTGCCTCATCCTCTGACTCATCCGCTACTCATTCCGCTCTAATTCTAGGGCCGTGCTCTATGGGCCCAATTGTAGACATTTAGTCTTGAATACATGTTTTTGCAGCACCATAGGCTGTCTTTGTGGTAATTGTCTAGAATGTGAGTAATAAGTTGCTCTTACTTTCTCTGAGATACCTGCTAGTTATGCCAGACAGACATAACGTCTACTGGGAGATACAGCAAATGTGTGTGTGTGTGTGTGTGTGTGTGTGTGTGTGTATGTGTATGTGTGTGTGTGTGTGTGTGTGTGTGTGTGTGTGTGTGTGTGTGTGTGTGTGTGTGTGTGTGTGTGTGGTGACGACGACGACAGTCCTCGCTGATTCACCAAACTGTCCTGACGGCTGTGAGATATGGTCTCTCCGTGAATCTTTACTAATCCTCTTGTTAGCGAGGCAAGTGTGTGGAACGTGATGCATTACTAGCTCATCGTAAGCTCTTCAGAAGCATACATAATGTTTCTGAAGATAACGATCAAATATTGTTGATATTTAGTAATGAATAATTTAGTAATTGTAGTGGTCTCTTATTGTTGATGTGTTTTCTTCTTCTCCTGCTGACACACGGCTCAGCAGTGGTTGTCTCTAGTCAGGGAGAGGGCGAGAGGTTGAAGGGGACAAAGAGCATTACAGTAAATCAAGCTCATAGCTAATAAGCTGTCGGTGGTTAGCTTGAAATGCCAAACAGGATATCACTGTTGAAAATAGGACAGCAGACAATTTGCAATTGCAGTATTTTTTCTTCAAACAATGGATCTGTGAGGTCTGTGGTAGACGACGTCCTGCTCTGTCGACACGGAACGCACCGATCCAGGATGCTTCGATGGAGCCAGGTCTCTGCTTGATGTAGGCCCAGCAGTGTCTGATGTATTGTTGCTGGGCTCGCCGAGTTCTATTTTATCCAGACCCGCCTCCTGTGAGCGGACATCAGCCAGGAGCAGGCTTTAGGTCCAAGCTGGGCCAGCCCACCCCCCTCCCCCTCCCTGTGTCCCGGGGCGGTCAGACCTCGGTGGATCTTGGTCCGACTGGAGTGTAGATACGGTTTTGATGTTTTGTGTTTACATTGGTGGAGTCTGCAGTAAGGCTAAAGATGAGAGGCTTAACTGTCTCGATACGTAAAGTTTAGAAGAGCTTATAACTACTGAAGATAACAGGTGCTGGACAATATGACAACTATACTGTGAGTCCAGGGCTTCAATTAACGTTTATTTTCATTTATATGGAACTTTTTTCCTATCTTTATTCAAGAAGGTGGTCTTTAAATTGTTATCGTCATTTCAGATTGTGTAGCGCTTTCCCTCAAAACCCTGTCACTGCACTCAAACAGCCCTGCTTGCACTTGTATTTGCTCTGCTTCTGCCCAAACTGTATGCTTCCACGCAGACATCCTGTGCTCCAGCTTCAGCCACACAATGCCGTCTTTGCATCCCGGCATCGCCTCTTCACAGGGCCAGTGGACTGTGTTGTCCATTCTAATCAGGTGGCACAAGGCTGAGTCGCCTCTTTTATTTCCCCCAGGAAGGAGTCCAGATCCACGGTGCAGTTACAAAGTTATATTACAGAATATGAATGAAAATGGTATTTGATTCCCTTTCTAATGTAATCAAAAGTTGTAAACATAGTGTCGGAGTGGCCTAGTCTTATGTTAGTCTATAACAATTGAACAGATGGAACGCACACAGATCACTTCCATATTTGCGTGTAATTACCATTTGACAACACATTCATTTGACAAAGCGTCTCACATGTAAACTGGTTTTAATGATGAAACGTTTAACCTAGTATTGAAGGAATCTTGCCTCGATATTGAACCATGAGTGAACTTCAGATCATGACCTCATGTGTCACATGTCCATGGACGAAGGAAGTGTCAACAGGATGTCCTGCTCATGTGATCACTTGTGTTCATATCAAAGTAGAAGTACCTTTTCACCCCTAAACAGCAAAACATGGATTTTATTTGACTGCCTTTTAGTGAAATGGAGATAAATAGATGAAGTATTTGCAGTACTGTAGCTGACTCCTGAGGAGCATCTCTCTGCTGCTGAATGTTCTCTCTCCAGCTCTCACGCATTATGTTGCCTCTCAGGTGTTTAGTGCTACACAGGTAGCATAACAGGCAGCCTGTCTGAGCTTGTTGGGTGAAAACTGGTTGTCCATGGGGAGGGTTGATGATAATGGCGACGCTCTGTCTGCATCATCGATGTGCAGGCTGGAGAACTAGATCACTGAGCTGAAAGCTGTGTTGAGCTACAGCAATCTCTCACAGACATGTACTCATTTTAATTGAACCACAACAATCAGGGTCAATTAATTAGAAGTTCAGCCAACCAATCAGGCCAAAGTTCACTTCAGATGTCCACTACAGTCAATAATTAGCATAAACAAATCAGAAATAAATTTAGACGCAGCTCAGAGTGAGTCGTGGTGGGCAGGATGTTACAGACAGACATGATTATGGTTGAACTGGGATAAGACGAGGCTGTGGAGGCCCAGCAGTGTTTATGATAACATCAGCCCCCTTCTTCACTGGAGCAGCTTCCCTCAGGAAGGTCAAAGGTTCACACACACACACACACACACACACACACACACACACACACACACACACACACACACACACACACACAAAGAAGGAGACTTGGCTCGCCTCCCCCAGAGTGTTTCCCGGTAGCTCAGAGCGGTGGAGGAGAACAAAGCTCAGCTATTGTATGTGGTGTGCACCTTGTGGACTCACAAGTGAATACACACAGCTCACCCTTGGGCCGTTGCTTTAATGATAAGGTTTACCAAGTATGGCTTCTGAAACAATGATATTTGCGTTTCTGGACTGAAGCTGCGGAATGAGCCCCAATATTCAGAATCTTTAAATATCATCACTTTCATTCCAAAATCTATTTTTTTTCCCTGGTGTTGCTAATTAGCGTGCAAAATGAGAAATATAATAAATGCAATGAAGTAGAAGAACATAGTGTACTATGTGATGTTTTGTTGATGTTTGTTAGGTTTTCAGGCACTTCTGATGAATCGGAGCTTTCAGAATAATCCACAGTTTCCCAGTCGTGACTAGAGTTTAGAGGTTGTCGTGAACGTCATTTACAGGTTGTAATCTGGTAATTACTGTAAATCTGAGGGCAGAAGCCTTGTTTACAAGGAGCTGGTTTTACCGGGGATCCTAGTTTCCTAAGGCCCAACATTTTGATAACACTTGACCATGAAAAGCATGTTTAAAGGGCACAAGTTTGGCATTTTTTGCTTGACATATGACTTAAACATCTAATTGACTATTACAGTATGTACTATAATTGATTGATTGGCAACAATATTTAGCTCTAAGTCTGTAAAATCTATTCACCTGCAAATGACATGCAATACAATAGTTGTCATTCTCTGTTTTGGCTCCAGTTTTCTGAGCTTTGTTCTCTTGTAATTTGAAAAGGATGAGCCCGCAGTGGAAATGATTAATGACAGCTTTAATGGTGTTTTGTGTGCAAATTCAGGAGGAGATCAAGTGATGCTCGACATGCGTGGGAGCATTTGTTAAGGCCTCAGTACGCTTCAAAAGAAGTCCTGTCTGATAATCTAATAGCGTCTGAACCCAGGTGTCCAACAGCACAACCAGGGGAAAGGATGTGAAACAATCTGACAGCCACGCCCACTTTAGCAGTGATTGGTCAGGTGTGTGCTAATTGAAATAGTGGGGTTTGAACTCCTTCTTCCTTTCTCTCTTTTTTTCATTCTTCACACTGCTGCTACCGTCACGTCTCTTATCTGAAGCCCAGTCTGTCTCTGATTCTCTGTTTATTTGCTCCGGGAACGTCCGCTGTAAAAATGCATGGTGAGTGAGTGAAGTGTACAGAACACAAAATAAGATGGAGAAGAAAGCAGCCAGCAGTGTTACTTAATGATACATCAACAAGATGCAGGGAGGAATGTCAGCAGAGAGTTAAAAAGCAATAAAGGAAAGATCCCTTTTCTAGTCCACAGCAGATCCACACTGTCTCCTCTCCAAGGATTCAAATTGGTTTTCTAATTTAAATTTAGGCCTAGAAAATAAAACTCTGATTGGGATTCCCTCTTAGTAATAAACTACATATTGAACTCTTACTTTATTAAAGCAGGACGGTTGGGACCAGCAACAGCTCGAGTGAGTGCAGTTTGGGTTTGTTCATGGAAATGTTGCTGCAGTAAACTGACCTCCAGTCTCGTATGATCTCTGGGGATGTGAGAGAAACACACACACACACACACACACACACACACACACACACACACACACACACACACACAGTCCATACCACAACTGAGAAGGCCAGCAGCTGACAGAGAAATAATGAATGAGGAAAGAACGTGTGTGTCTGTGTGTCTGTGTGTCTGTGTGTCTGTGTGTGTGTGTGTGTGTGTGTGTGTGTGTGTGTGTGTGTCTGTGTGTATTTCCATACCATGTTCCTGTAAGATGGCTGAGGGTTACAGACCTGATGTTGGCCTTTCGTCAAACATCCAACCTGTCTCATTTCCCACATTGTGTTATCTCATAGTTTGAATTTCATAAAGGCTTAATTATTTTCCATTAGGCTACACACCAATTCTAAAAAAGCAAACATTTACTTCAGATAGAAGTGAAATACTTCCTTGTCCAATAAGTCCCTGTAGCTCTTTGGTTTTGTTGAGGTTGAGCAGCCATGCCGGTAGCTCTGTTACCGTTAATCAGACTGTTGCCACTAAAACCCTCAATAATTCCCTGCTGCTTCTCAGGCCCAATCCTGTAGAAAAAGTCAGGCTGTAGCTAAGGAGCGCTCCAGCTGAGTCTCTGTGGGACTCAGATACTGGTTTAAAAAGTGTCTCTGAAAGTGTCTGCAGCGCTCTCCTTTGTGAAGGACGACAGCTGTGGTAAGCTGCTACATTGGATTCAAGTTGTGAACAAGTCTCATGGCAAAAAGTCCTGGCTGTGTATGTTGTGTCTGAGACTGGAGGTTAGTTTGGTTTAAAGAAACCGAAACATGGTGCAGAACAGAGCTTTGACAACTAGAACAGCTAACCAAGAGACAGATCGGATGCTAGCAGATAGCTTTGTGGTGTCGTCGTCCCTCTTTGGGACTTAGGTTAGGTGATTGTGCTTCTTGAGATCCACATTTGATGCTGTTTTGAGACTAAATTAGCCTCAAAACAATTGTGTACATCTCTTTAGCTCTTCATTGGGGCCTCTGCAACAGGTTGGTTAGTTGCTGTCTTTGCCATGGGAGTTTGTCTGAACTTCATCATGTGCAGTTTTGAGACGTTTGAGCCATGCTAGCGTCCTGGTACTCGGGAGGGCAATGTTGGTGAGTCAGTCAGTCCACTTCTTTGGTCGGGACTGAAATATCTGGGCAAATTGGATTTGTTCCAGACGGGAGCTCTGAGCGAACCACTGCACAGCATCTAGCAATAGGAGGAACTGATTGGCTCAACAGTGTAGCTGGTGAGCCAACCGGCACAAAGACAAGGATGATCAAAAACATCCAGATAGGAAAGAAGGAAGATTGTGAACACAGTAGACCTTCTACCTGCTGAGAATCAACATGTGAACAGTCAACGTGAGCATGTTGGCATGTTAGCATACCTCTTAGGGTATCAAGTAGGGAGTGTCCGACTAGTTAAGTGTTGCACAAGAGGTTGTTTCTAGTCTCTTAATTGATCATAGTTTATAGTTTGTGTGTAACATGAATTAAAGAAGAGTGTCATCTTCCCTGCATTGCTGTTTAAATAGTGGAGTCTGCTTATTGGAGGAGCAAGCGGTTTTCTGCTGATGAAGCAGATCTGCTTGTACGAGTAATGAAAGCGTTCAAGCCGACCATCTACGGGAGCAGCAGGAGGAGGAGGAGCCTCTGCCGTCTAACTATCCTCTGTCCAATCAAAAACTCCATCAGACTGATGATGTATATATCTGAAGAAGAAAGTGCTGCTGTGCTTCTCTTTGAAACTATTGCACATCTTAATAATACAGCAGGAAAATACTGCACCATTGACTTTAGACAATGTCAATGTCCCGATCGCTTTCTGCTGCCTCGTGATAGCATTGAGCCCAGTGTGCGCCTGACCACGCCTCATTTTGAGACCAAGCACATTTGCTACTGGCGCTGTGTGTTAAAATGACAACTGTGTTGGTCGGATCCGCTCTGAGCCAAGTGTAAGATACCGTAGTGTTTTCCTTCTTCCTGCTCTGAAATGTTTGAGTCGTTTGTAACGTTTTGAAACCGAGACTTCCTGCTCACCAGTGTGTTGAAGAATTATATCTACATCTTATCTAAATTCCACACATACAATTTACCTTCAAACCCATTTTATGGGTTTACAGTCTTACCATAAAAACCTATGCAGTGGGCCAGTCCAACCACAGTCCAGTTGTGTAGAACTGCTGGAGCAGCCGTCCTCCTCTGTGTGGGAGGGGGACAGAGACTCCAGCACTGTCCATCACACCCATACACCTTGTGGCAGCTAGAAGCTGCAAGGGACACAGAAATGAAATAACGAAAGTATCAGTTTTCTCATCTCCTGTTGTGTTCTGAAGTGAAGTGTGATGACATATAAAGAGTGACTCAGTAAATACCCCCCCCCCCCCCCCAAATCAAATGGCCTGGTTTTAAGTGTGTTGCTGAAAAGCTCTCTGGTTAAGCTGCTAGAAACTACCCGACTACCCTGTTCTGTCAGTTAATGGTCGGGCTGAACCAGCCCTGGTTTTGTGCGTGTGCACACACTTGTGCTCGACATATGGCCGCTGCCTTCTCTCGCTTGTTTACATCTGTTCTGTGTCATTAAAGGAGACTGTGTGTGTGTGTGTGTGTGTGTGTGTGTGTGTGTGTGTGTGTGTGTGTGTGTGTGTGTGTGTGTTCCATTTTCTCTGTGCTGCGGATGTGGGCTGCCTGTTCTCTCAGCCTTCACTTCTGCTTTGTCTGTCTTCATCTCTGACTACTGTCTGATTGCCACACACTTTCTGTCAGCCAACATGTTTCCATCCAACTCTATCCAGTTAATAAATGATCATGACAAATGGTCCCAATGGGTCTATTTCCTTTAAACAGATATTCATGGGGACACTGTAAGGAATCTGTCATGAACTGATAAATACTTGTTGTAAGTGTCAGCTAATGAATGCCATGGCTTGTGTTAATAGAGTGAATCTCCTGTCTTGTAACGTCTTCATGCATTGTTGCGTTAACGGGGACCAGTAGTCACTTCATTGAAATACATGAGGCTGCAGTACGCTCAATTCTTTTGTGGTGCTTTCATTTACAGTATGTTTAGTTTAATGTCTGAGCGTTCCTCTCTCTGTGTGAAAGCTCTCTCAGAGCACAGCAGCTGGTGGGGAGGGGGAATCCCTCCTCAGTCCCATGGGAGGTAACCAGAGAACAGGCAGAGACAACACTACCAGTCTGCCAACAAACATGCACCGTGCCATACATAGCCTGGTCTGGAGTCTGGGTGTGTGTGTGTGTGTGGCGGAGCATGGGCCACAAACTACTCCACGGTTGCCATAGCAGTTGTTTCGTGCGAGTGACGAGGTGGAGAGCATGTTGTCAGGCATCTGGAAGGTGTGAAGGTCTCCCTGCACAACCAGTCATCAGCTAGCTGAGGTCTCTAGAAGTGAGACGGCCAAACAGCGAGTAAGCTTTGGGCGATATGACGAGATTATCGTTCAACACCTTATTGGTTGGTCCTGATAATGGTTATTATATTATGCAACAGCTTTTCGCCTAACGGAGTACGACCAGGCAGGGAAGCTACAAGGTACAAGGAAAATAAATGTTTCAGTTTGTGTCCTACATGATGCACTCTTATGGGTGATGCTACATGTGTGTCTCCGGTCCATAGATACTCTGTGTGTCTCTCTTTAGCTGTTCTTTTGGGACAATCATTTCATAGATACTTGTGTTTCTTAAAAGCCCAACCCTAGAAAGCAGTGAGCTGTAACTTGTTAGTAGTGTCTGAGAATTCTAACTTTTTCATGAACCGGTGGGAACTTCCACAAGTTGCATTACATTTGACACTTGAGAGTGAGATTGCACAAGCTGACTTTTTAAATGGGGAAGTCAGTTTTTCCAGCCTTAATTGTTCTTTGCTTTAAAGTGCAATGCCGTTAAAATGAGTGTTTTTTTTCAACTGGTGTGGCATTGGGAGTTACTACAGTTCTTATTCATTATGTCAGGTCCACACATGGACTAACTTAACACCCTCTCAATATTATTTCCATCCATTTTGTCACCTGCTTATTCTGTTCAGGGTTGTTGTGAGCTGGAGACCTGGACAGGTGTGGAGACCGACCACATTAATAGTAGGGCTGCAGCTATCGGTTATTTTTGTTATTCATTTATTAAATAATTACTTATTTGTTTGGTCTGTAAAATGTCCGTAAACTGTTAAAAATGCTCACCACATATTCCCAGAGGGACCAGGCCTGCTGATGAAAGCAGAGCGATAAAACATAAACATCCAGAATTCATAGAACCGTAGTTACATGTGTAGACTCTCCCTGTTGTGAGACAAAGCTAGCTTCTTCTCTCTATAGCAGGGGAACCACATGCAAGGCCAGGACCACATGACCTACGAAACCGGTCCACAGCAGTTCATTGGGAACTGTCGTTACCATTTAAAGCTGCATGGCCGTCTTCTTTAGCTTTTAACACGAGTTACACAAACCCGACAAATTAGTGCATTAGTTGGGACTATTTTCAGCAGCGGATCGATCCACATTTTGTGCTCTAGTGAGCATGTCTGGCAGCAGGACAGTGTATGAGGGAATCCAGCCAAGCAGCACACTTTTGTTTTAAACGTTTGACATTTCATGGACGGACAAGTTGATAGAGAGGCTGGAGGACAGCTGACCCACACCAAAGGTCCCGGGATGGGTCTGAAACCAGGACATGGGGGCATGAAAGGGTCTCTACGTTCTTTACTTCCTTTATCTGGCATAGCTACTGTGTGCTCCAGGCTCAGCAGGCAGCCATTAGTTGATGGGCCTCAGTCTCATTCCTCCCGGCTCTGTGTTTGTCCCGCAACACAATGTAACACTATAAGAGTGTGTGTGTGTAAATAATCTCATGGTGTGGAGTGGACTGCCTGGTGAATAATGAAAGCCCAGGCCCTGCCTGTCTTATGTAACCCAGCAGTTCCATTAAGTCCCTCAATGTTTGGTGTCCAGATGGCTGATTCACCGAGGAAGTCTGAGCACGATAGAGGAGGCACGAGGCCTCGGAGGGGTTCAAATGGCAACTAAGTCTGCTTGTACTTAGTTACTTTAGAGCTCGCGTTACATTACTGCACCATGTCAGTGAATACAATCTGCTCCTCTCAGGAGGATGTTGCTGTAACATACCAAATACAGGAAGTCCAGACACTGACTTTCATGACAGATTCATACAAAGGTCAGTATAACGGAGCAGCAACGTGTGGGGAGCACACTGTGACGACCAGGGATTAACCCGTGATGGCAGTCTGCTTCAAATGGGTCAAATGAGAGTAGAATGCATGTTCATTACCCTACATTGTGAGTGGAGTTTGTATGAAGTGGCACTCTTGTAGTAGTAGTTAAAGTAGTACTATTGACTACACAAATTTTGCCCTTTTAGCTTGTGTGAGTATGAAGGTGGTCACATTAGTTTGCTAACATGGTTTGGTTACTTCCATTGACTCTGTAGACTTAGTAACAGACCGAGGCAGTGGGTGGGTGTCAGCGCTGTGTGATAACATAGCACTGGTGCTACGAAGAATGAACGTTTTGTATAAAAGTATTAATTAAATAGGCGTAAAGCATATGAAAATACAGTTACAAATACAATTTATTTTCTAGGACCTTTTTAAAAGAATATAGCACTAAAATATATTTGTTTATTTTTGTATTATTATTATTATTATTATTATTATTATTATTATTATTGTGTTTCACAGCATGGCCGTGGGAAGTAGGAGCACTGAGGGGGCTGCAGCCTCTCCTAAAACCAGCCGTTATATAAAACATCTGAAGAGCTTGAACCTTAAAGTATTTATGGTTGGTTCTCTCACACTCACACAAAAAAAACGTTTTAATTACCTTTAAGCCACAAAGTGCATTGCTAACCTCAGACACCAAACTTCAGTGTCTGAGGTCATCTTTGTCCCTCATACTCTAATAAATACCTATCCTGTCCTGTTTACTGTATTTTCTTTTCTGCACTGTAACTGGTTTTGACACTACTGCAATGTGCATACATGGCCGTTGCCATGACGATTTGAACACTACCATCTGCTTAATCTGTTTCTCACCTTTTACTCCGTAGCGCTCAGAGTTGGAGAAGTTTCAGCTACAGATAATACACCCCCCCCCCCCCTTCAGTGTGTGTTTTTAAATTCCGAAGCTATCATTCCTGGTGACGGGCTGTGTGTTGCTTGCTGTTAGCTTACAGGGCAATTTAAACTTATTCCATTATGTTTCGGGCCCAGTGCACCTCCTAAATGACTAGTTATTCTAGTGACTTAACTTTCCTGTCAATGCAAGTCTTGTTTTCTGTGTCATCTGGAGGTCTGAGTGCGTTTCTCCTTTTGCATGAACACACTGAGCTTTGCATACGAGAACTGGAGCAAACCCTGCAGTCTGTAGGAGGGAAGGAAGAGAGAGGAGGGAGCGGAAAGAGGGAAGGGGAGAGGAGGAAGGAGGAAGGAGGTGGGTGGGGGGGCAAGTGATTCAGGTCTGACTTGATTTGCCAAGTACAATTCATCAGAAAAAGGAGTTACTCCATATCATCTGTTGAGGAAATGAATGTCTTTACTCCTTTGACCTGCTGTGAGAAGGAAGTATGCAGTAATTCAAACAAACATGATAGCTGAGCGATACTTGACCTTCGGCAATAAAGGAACACATCTGCATTTAGGAAAAGAGTGCGTTTCCATTAAAACCAGCCACCAGGTGTTGGACATGGTTAGCTTAGCTGATCGCCCAAAACAACCTTGTTCACATGTTATGTCTTGTTATCTATCTGAGTCACTGCGCTTTGGGTTAGTCACAACAGAACACAGTCACTCAGCCAGCAGCTGTCTGTCAGGAAAGGCCTGAGAAGAAGCGGTCCAACTTCTACCACCACTTATGTTTGTGCATTTAATGTAATGCTCTCAAGTCATACAGCATGTTAAGCTATGTGACTATTTTAACTTCTGCTTCACGTCTTTGCTGTAAGCTAGGCTAGGCTAGGTCTTTAGTGTGAACCAGCAGAGATCTTAAGGTGTTGAATAGTTTGTGTAGTACCTTAAAGACTCACCAGATGTTCAGACAGTCCAACCACGTAAAGGGATTCTATTAGTGTATTTTTGAATCGGTAGATATGGTAGAAACCTCCTAAATGAGCTACGACGTGAACATTTAGAATGTTTTGAATCACAGGTGCAGAATGTCTTTCCATCGTTCAGAATCAACTTCTGTGTTGAGCTGATATTGATTGACTGGTTAAGGCATGTCAACAGGTGCATTTCACCAAATATTTCCTTTCATCCGATTGTGAAAATCTGCCACTGAAGAATGTAAGAATTACAAAGTGATAATATACAGAGTGACGACTACCTCTGGCCCTGATTAAAATGTAGACTCTCTCTCTCTCTCTCTCTCTCATGGTGTCCAGGAGCAGCTCCATCTCCATCACTTGTTCTCTGTTCTCTCACTCAGGCCTGGTCATGGAACAGTCTCACACACACACACACACACACACACACACACACACACACACACACACACACACACACACACACACAGACACACACACTTCTGTCTATCGTTCTGCACCTCGACGTGCTGTAACTAACACTGTAACAGGAATCAACACCACCACATCCTGTCTTACAGCACACACAGATTCGTGTTGTCATTGGTAACATTGTGAAATAAAGCCAAACAGCACCAGACGGCATGGCGGCTCCAGGCCTTCTCTACCGCTCTAGTGAAGGTGTGGCTGGTAAATGAAAGACGCGGATTCAAATGTTTTTATGAATGTATTGATTATTAAGTATGTAGGGGAACAGTCGGGGGTTTTAAACAAGTTAAGAGTTTTAGAACGCTAGTTTTTGGATTTGGGAGAGAGTTTGTCTCACTTCTTTTGTGGCTTTCACTTCTTTATTCATTCGGTTCATTTCCTGTTTGACTCTCATCAACCTGGTGTCCAGCAGCAGCAGACAGCTGGGATCAGCCCACCGTACACCGCAGACGGACAACTAGCTACTAGCTAGCTGGTGAACACATGGTGTTTAGCATTAGCATTTAGCAGCGACGAAAAAATGTGATGAGCTAAAAGAAACTGAATATTGTATATACAATGAAGTGGACACAATATCTAACATTAGCTAACATTAGCCACCATAGCCACGTAAAATGTGGGATGCACAGTTCAATATCTACACCTGGGCTTTGGGTATCGGCCATACGGAGTACTGGTTTGATCCCAGTGTTTAATCAACAGCCTGACTGTCTCACTGTGAAGAGACTTCAGGCTTGACTTAAACATTGCTTTACTAACTTCGTAAAACTAAATTTAACAAAGAAATTCTTGCATATAAACTTACTGAATTACTTATTTTTCAAAATAAAAAAATCTTTCTCCAGCAACTTGGTAGAAAATCATCAAACTATACAGAAATTACAAGTGTAACACTTTGTGATGCAGCAACAAATTGGTCAACTTAAACAGGAATTAGGATCTTGGTACATAATGTGTATAGTATCTAACTAACATAGAACTGAATTGAATAGATCTGCCAAATTATCACAGATACCCGATCAAGCTATTTGAGTGAGTATCAGCTTGATGTTAGCGTCGATGCGTCTCTGATTTAAATGTGAACATGTTGCCTATTATCCCAGAACAGTGTCTGAGGGCCACCCATAGAGCGCTCCCTGTGACTCAGTTCTTTGTGGCTCTTTCCCAGCAGCCCCTGAGCCTCGAGGATTTAAACCAGTAAAGAGCTCTTCTTTTTGTTGAGTCACTCCTCTCGGGGGTTTCGTTGTCTTGGCCTCGTCATGGTCGGCCTCTTTGTTTTTTTGTCACCCTCTCCCTGGCTTTTCCTCGGCTCCATTGTCCATGCCCTCCTGCTGGTATTATCTGCTCGTTACTCATTCACCCCTCCCCTCCCTCTGCACCTTTTCTTTTTTTTTTACGAACCTCACCCCTCTTCTTCAGAACGTGATACGAGTAGAGTCTCATTTTGCCTCTGTGCTCACAGGGAGGCCCAGGGTCCCTGTTTCTTTGTGGAGTGTGACATGGAATCCACTTTCACGCTTATGCTTTTGAAATGACATTGTTAGTACTCTTCATCAACACCGATCAGAACACTTTCAAAAGTATTGATGAGGTAAATCACAGAAGAACGCGCTCTAGCTATAAGCTTGAAGCAGCTCAGCGTGGTTTAGGGTGTTTAAGAGAGGTTGTCTTTTTGTCCCTTTTAGTCTTCTTTGCATATCAGGGTTGAGGGAGGACAGCATGAGTTTAGCACCATGGGTTTGCTTTCCTTTTCTCCAGTTCTGGTCGGATCTTCATCAGCTGCTCACATGTAACACAAACCTTCCACTCTCTATCACTTTTTCTTTGTCCATCATGGAAAAACACAGACTGTTGATGCTTTCATAATGCTCCTTAGAAGTCAGTCCCGACCCTAAAGCAGGTGAGGCGGTCAGACACCTGATATCCTCTTGTTTCTCATGGCATTTCTTGGGTTAGCGGGAAAACACAAGAATAACCAGGACACAAGCAAACATCCCAAAGTATTTTACAGCTCAGTGCAAAAGCCCTGCAGTTAAAACTACCCATTAGTTATACAACCTGTTTTTTAGGTTGTGTTAAAGGCGTTGATACAACTCTGGGTAGTTTCTCTGAAGAATGAAAAAGAGAGCTGGAGCACCTCGGGCTGCTCTCTTTCTCTCAGTGTGAGCAGATGTGGTTGAACCTTCTGTCTCCTTCTTCTTATCAAAGAGCAGCTCCTCATCTTGAGCTGAAAAGGACCAACAGGCTGGTCATACTAATGTCACTCCAGAGAGTAACTTGATGACAGAAGTGAATAAAACGTTGCCGTCGTGTGGTTAAAGATCTCTCTCTTGCACTTCCTGAGTGCTTCTGTAGGCCCAACATCTCCAACCGAGTGATACGTCACTGTATACTGAGCCTCTGTGGTTCTATTGCTTTTCTTTCTGTTTCTATCACTTTGTCAGGTTGTGGCTTGACTGTGCAGCTGTGTCGTTTAGGTCCTCATGGGACTGGCCTCGGTATCAGCAGATAGTAAATGACTCTGGTCAGACCTATGGAGCTTGATGAGGACATTCTCAAAGCAGACTAACTCTGTTGAGGTTGATGGGGAAGGACGGAGCACTGCCGGTGAACTCAGATATTCTGTGTTTGTTTCCGAGCGACACAGATGTGTGAGCACAGAGCTCAATCACTCGCGTGTCTCGATCATCACCGCGATGTGTCTGTTGATGCACTGAACCACACCCAACCACAAGCGACGCCGTGGCAACAAGAGGTTGATCAGCTAAGCGTCTGTTTTGGCCTTCAGAAGACTGTAGCTTCTCAAGGTCGCCGGCGGTCTACAGGAGCGGTCTTGTGACATGAAGGTAACAAGATTAGTGTGTTAATTGTCCCGACAGCACACAGCAGTTTGTGCACGAGCTCTATTGACTTCTATTGAAGACTTTTAACACTTCCTTGTAGAATGGAAAATAAGATATCTGTGTCTACATGAATATGTAGGCACATAATCCACAAACTTGTGAAACTGTACAAGTGTAGTCTCTGAGACTTTGGAGCAGCAGACTGAAGACCTGTGTGATGATGTCACAGTGCCCGAGTGAGGCCCCAGCTTATGCAATACAATCTGCAATATGAGACTGCTGCTGTTGTGTTTCCTTTTGTTTTCACACTGAATTCTCCAACGTGTTGTAGCGGGGGTTTTCCTCAAGTGTTAAGAGACTTTGCTAAAGTCCTGCTTACCAGTGTGTAGAGGTAGAGGTCAGTGGGTCAGCAGTGACGTAAGTGGCTGAAGTGGATCCTCCTCCATCACATCCTGACCTGTAATTAGACACAGTGCCGTGCTCTCACAGGCCAATCCTGCTCGCTCCGCTGATCCTTTGAAATCCTGCAACACTTTTTTCAGGCGGTATGAGCTGCTCTCTGTCACATTCAGTTTGTTTCTACAAAAAAAAGGTTGCACATTTAAGGTTAAATAAAGCTGTTTAAAAGAGGAGGCAATGAAATCAGTTACATGTTCCTGTTAAATATTGTAAATATTCCAATGACAAGGTTCATTCGCTTGTTTTTTCTGTATCACATGGTCTTCCATCAGTGGATGCCCAGTTGTCATGGAGAAGCTCAGGCTGTTCTTCATGACAACTGAGCTCTATCCACGATGAAGACCGTGTGACACAGGCGAAAGGCCTGGAAAAAGCTAGTAAGTGGACCTTGGGTCGGGATTGTCAAACCATCTGTTTCCAATGTCAAGACTGCACTTTTGGTTTTATTTTGATAAAGCTATATCATCACTCAATGGTGATGACACCATTTGGTTTGAATGTGTGGGCGTGGCCTGTGTTGATGGCAGTCAGCACCTTTTTAAACTCACTTCAGAGTTGCATCAACAGACGGCTGCTGCACTGCTGTGTGGGTTGAAACGTGTTAAGCATGTTGCAACACCACTTCAGTGATCTAACAGCAGGTGTTTTCTGTTAGCGGTCAGAGAGCGCCTCGTGTGTAGATCCAACCAGCGTACAGTGGAATGTGAGCGCGGGTCATTGGTTCATGCGAGGTCCACTTTGCAGGATTTATTTCCTGAAGGTTCAATGTTTCCGTTCCTGCGTTGTGACAAATCAACCAGGCTCTGAGGCGACGGAACAAAGTCACAGTCATCCCCTGTTTGAAGCTGTAGAAGACGCATGAAATCACATATGGTTAGTCACTACTATAACGTCTCAGCTGGATGTAGACAACCTTGAAACAAAACTCAACGGCCGGTGTGAGTCGTCTCTTTAACCGGAAGCATCAGTTGGCCCTCCTCCGCCTCCTCTCCATGTGGCTTTGTGGAGCTGACGGAGTTGGCTCTGAACCACGGAGCTCGTCTGTTTGAAGCCAGCGTCCTGCTGTCTCATGGCAGCCCGCTGTCCATTCCGCAGCACATGCTTCTCCCATGATGCTCGTAGTGAGTCGGTCTGGCTTTGTTACAATGGCTACCAGGACGTTTGGGCAGAAATGCCTCCTGGGTGAAGAAAAAAAAAAAAAAAAAAAAAGACGGCAGTGAAAGGCAGTGTTCCACTTTTCAGCTGAAGGATGTGTGTGTGTGTGTTCTTTTATTTTTGTGCTTAATAAGACCAAATATGGGCCACCATTTCTGTTAAGCATGGGTTTAAGGTTAAGATAAATGCTGGAATAGGTTTAGGATGTCTGGTTGAGGTGAGGGAATGACTGAAGACATGGCAAGGTGCTCATAAGAATACGATTACAAATGTTTAGTGCAGCAAAGACTTCTACAGCAGAAATAAGTTCCATCCAAAGCATCTCTTCCTTTACAAACCAAACCTGTGCTCCCGGATATCTGGCTGTCTTTGGCTAAAGAAATACCATCTCCATCCCCCAGAGAACACACACACACACACACACACACACACACACACACACACACACACACACACACTACTACTTCCACCCCCATCTATTGTTCAGACGGCTCCCCTCCAGCTATGGGACAGTGGAGACGGAGGGAGATCAGGCTTTAGAGCTACTGTAAAGTATCCAGCCGCTCACGTTTACTGCACTCACAACACTCATTGAACCACGCGTCTGTATTTATTAAGGCCATGTGAAATGCTCCTGATCGTGAGTCCCTTGGTCTGGTTTCTTTGTTCACTCCTACGTTAATGTGGAACATGGATTAGTATTAAGTTTACTGCTGTCCCCTCTCTTATTCTGTCCATTTTAAGCTTTTAGAGATCTGAAAGGGTTCTGCCATCTTTTTCTCTTTTTGTTTTTAACAAAACCTTTTACTATAGTTGTTTCCATAGTTGATTAATCTGCTGATTCTTTTTTGGAGTATTGGTTTTGTATTAGAATGTCAGGAAATAGTAAAAAAATGGCTATTCAAATCCCCTAAAATGTCTTCTGATAGCTTTACAGTCTGAAACCCTAAAACATTTACTGGACTATCACATGAGACCGAGAAAAGGCGCATGTCCTCTCCACTGAGACGCTGCAACCAATCAATGTTAGACATTTTTGCTAAAAATATTACTAAAAACGATTATCAGAAGAACTGCTGATTTATTTCCTGTCAATAGACTAATGGATTCATAGCTTCAACTCTAAGGTTGATGAAGACAAACGTAATGACTCCTGTGTGTCATTAAAGTGTTAATGAAACTAATGAATCCTGTGATCATGGCCAGAAAGAAAACTCACTTCAAATGTAACAGGAAGTTAAAACTCTGCTCTAAATCCAGGATGGTAAACAACATAATGGAAAAGCCATTCATGCTGCGTACTCAACTGTACGATGGATACCTATAGAATGAACCTGCACCATGTCTTTATGATGTCTCATCAGTGACTGTGCCCCATAGTTATCAGCCCATCTGACTGTATAATAACAAAAGTCATACAATTCTTTCTATGTGAATTCATCGCCTTAATTCTTCCAAAATAAAAGCCCCCATATATACGCTCTACAACAAAGAGAGGAAGTGCCTCCTCCGCCAGCCCTGCTGCTTCCAGCAGCAATCAATAAACAGCCATTGGGCTGTCTGCCATTGACGGACTTCTGTCTCATGCTGCTGCCAGTGAGCGCTCCGTGCTAATGGGGCTGTTTGGAATCACTGCAGCTCTATAGACCACCTATCAACGCTTCATTGTGTCTGCTGCACAGTGCCCACTTTTCTTTTATGCCACACGCGGCGTGAAGTAGAGTTTAAGTGATGCAGAGAGGAGGATATGTTGATGACGGGTCAATACTGAGCACGCTCAGTAATTCTGTCATTAGGATAGGGGGAGGTTTGGGAGAAGGAAGGTAGGAGATTTTTGAGGGAGAGAGGAAAGAAAATGAAGATGGTGGGAGATGTTCAAAGTCAACCAGGTCATTTTAAAACATTATAATCCTTGTGAAATAGCAGTTAGAACCTCTTGATCTTTAGCAAAGTGATGTTTTTCCAAGTGAAATGAATTATAAGAAATTGTGCATGGATTCCATTGCTCAGAAGTGGGCGTGGCTTAGGGAGCATGTGGAGCATTGGTAGACCAGGAGGAGGACAACAAGAAATCCATCAACTGGACCACGACCACAATGCTGATATCCAAACATGGCGACACTCTGCTAGCTGCTGCAACCCAGCAGCTATATCAACCTGCCCAACATATAGTACGTCACAAACCCATTTGATTGGATGAGTTACTGTAATGCCTCTTAGTGCAGGTGGAGTCATTCAAATACCCATACAAAAAAAACAAAGATGTGCCATAAACTGAGAGATTATTGAACAAATGATGGATGGAGACGGGATTAGAACTTTGAGAATATTTCCTTTGTACTTTTGGGTCTGAAGTGATTCATGCCTGGAATAAAAAAAACTGAGAATTGATCTGTAGTTTTCTTGATTAATCAAATAATCATGAACTGTATAAAATGGCAGAAAATAAACAGACCATCACATTGTCTGACATTTTTACTTAAACAAAAAATAGTTGATTCCAGCTCTATTAGGAAGTGCATCGCATTCACCAAATCATGAATCAGAGAATTGAATAGAATAAACTTTATTGTCCAGCCGAGGCACAAACACAAAAACACATACACAAGATACAAACGTCACATAAAACAGAACAAAGATCTCTGTTGTACAGTAGTCATCGCAGTCTGAAAACTAAAAAAACATTGTATTATTGTTGATAGAAATCATTTTACGATCATAACATCTAATCCCAATTACTCTGAAAACAGACGTCTCTAAATTGGCGTGAGGTAAATCTGAGTGTGATCGTTTCAGTTGGGCTGTCGTGGAATCCTTCACAGGTGTGTGTTCCTGTCTGAAGCTTTCAGCAGATGATCTAGTTCAAACCGAACTATCGTGGCAACAAGACACAAATATTTGCAAACTAGTGAGAGCAAAAAGGAAAGAATTCTCCCAAAGAGAGTCTTATGTTAGGCTAGGTTGTAAAGTTGTTGCTCTGGTAGCAATGGCTCATCTGGCGTTCATGTGTCCTGTAAGAATGGCCGACATCCAGTCCCTCTGCAGACAGAGAGCAGGAAGCAGCGGCTGCTGATGGAAACGCTCACCCGGTCTGGTCAGAGATTCTGCCACAGCAGTGAGGCTTCCTCGCTCTGAGCCGGCTGGTGGTTTTTGAACATAGTGTTCATGCTGTCATTAGGCTCAAGAACACACCGAATGTAAAAGCAACGTAAGAATGGGATTAACGTCATCGGGGTCAAGGTCAGACTACGAAGTGATCACAGAAAGCTTGCAGTACATTCAGGAGACAGGCACTGAGGGGATTTAGTTATTGTTACATATTTTGGTGAAAGCTCTCATTCTTTGTCATATAATTAGTTCTCTGGCATATTGCCATTGTTTGACAGTGACAGGAAACATGAGGGGAGAGAGGGGTGAATGACACGGAACAACAGTTTAGATGGGTCAAAGTGGGGAAGTACTTTACAGTACATGGTGTGCATGTTAGTCAGCTGGATCACCCTGCATCTCAGTTTAAAAGAAACAACAAAACAAGCTTCATTCTATCTGAAGAATTTCTTTCCATAAATCACAAAGTTTGATAATGCAAAAATCTGCCCCAAAACAATTGTAGTTCTAATTTTTAGGATCTTTTTGGTAATTCCCATCTCTAAATCAAGTGACTCCAATTCTGTTTTAGCGGGAGACCTTGAATATTATTCTTCCAGTCATTAGTGTCTGCTAACAGATGTCTTCCTTTACTTTGTGTGGTGTCAGTGAGAACACTAGAGGAACTGATGGGCCGGTCTAACGTTGGGTCATTTTGTGTCTTGTCAGATCTGTCTAAGAACCGCCTGTGTGAGCTGCCGGAGGAGCTTTGTCAGTTCATCTCTCTGGAGACGCTGAGCCTTTACCACAATGGGATGCGTTCACTGTCCTCCAGCCTGGGCAACCTCCAGGCCCTCACCTACCTCAACCTCAGGTAAGGCAACACGGTCCAGGTCTATTCCTCTTATTCGATTGTAGTTTGTGTTGTTACAGTTCTTCAAAACGGACCCGACACAGCCAAACTAACATTGTCACACACCGATGGTTTCGTCTCCTCTGGTCTCCTCTGATAAACAAACTTGGTCCAGCTTTCGAAGTCCATCATTTCTATCAGCACTTAAGTTCAAAATCAGTATTTTTTTGGGGAATGATGAGAAAAAAACAGACTGCGCCAAATACCAATAATAGCCAATAAGGTTTTTTGTAATTTATGATTCAGCTTTCTTTAGCTGATCATTTTGTTGTGTCAGAGGCCTGTATACAGGTTCCCTGGTCTGTAGCAGTCTGCTGTGGTGGTAGGGAATGACTAATGTAGACGTTATACTTTATTTGGAAAAGCTGAAAATTAGTGCGTCCAAAATGTAGGTCAAAGTTTAACCAGGAAGTTGGTCTGTAGAAACTCAAATGAATAAATTCCAAGTTGTAAAACATTGTGATTATCCTTTAAAAGTTGCGCTTGAACGCACCACAAAGATGTCAGTCAACACTGACACAGTGTGCGGTGTGCACGAGGCCTCTGAAGCGCACGAGAACTGCATCTGAGCTTCAGTGTTTGTTTATGGTGGAGATGAAGACGGGCCGCACAAACCCTGTCCTAACCGTCTCACAACGCCACTATCGTTCCACTGTTGCCAGGAGACCAGAGAAGTGCTCCAGGTGGCTGGTAATACAGGCAGCGAACGTGTAAAACAAATGTACTGCACAACACAAAAATAACAAAGACTAGATGTAGCTGCACGTTCTTTATAGGCTAGCTCTGTGAGGAAATACAGAAAACAATTGACTTTAATTGAGTTTTTGATGAAGAGTGAGTCACCGTGAATGACCTCACTCTGTGCTCTTGTCTCCACAGTCGTAATCTTCTGTCCAGTTTACCCTTGTCTGTGTTCCAACTTCCCCTCCTGAGAGTGCTCATAGTCAGCAACAACAAGCTGTGTTCACTGCCCGCCTCCATATACTCCCTCACACACCTCCGACAGCTGGTATGATGCACACACGCACACACACACACACACACACACACACACACACGTTACTCTGTCTCTCAGCAACACTATCTTTCTGTGTATAGACCTCATCAAGAGGCCTCCAGATCCACGTCGTATAGATAGTAGACTGATCGGTCAGTGTCCGATCTCTGTATTCTGTCTGTCTCTCAGGATGTTAGCTGTAACGAGCTGCAGTGTTTGCCAGCAGAGCTCGGCCAGCTAGAGTGTCTGAGGGACTTGAACCTGAGGAGGAACCAGCTCACCACTTTGCCTGAAGGTAAAGACACACTCGACCATCCGCTGACCTCAAACCTGCTCCAGTTATCTCTTTAAAACCCCCCAGTGTGACCACCTCAGCTCATGTTGCTCCTCTCTGAACCCAACTAACCCCAGACTCCTCAGCAGTGTCTTAGTTCAGACCCCATTACACGCAGTTTATCGTTGAGTCAGGGCATCTATAGCAATAGAAGATGTTAACTAACACCCTAACCAGGTTATAGCTCTCTGTACGTTATGGATTGTAATGTAGACTCTCTAAAGTTAGATGGTAATTCTATCATTATTGTGAGCTATCGATTGTTAACATGTAGAAGTATTGAACTTCTGACTGCAAGTCTAATGGATCTTACACCATCAGTGCCTCATTAGGAGGACATGTAAATGAGACAAGAAGCAGTGGACAGGAGATGCTGCCAACAGCTTTTTCTAAATTCAAATTAGTTGATGTTTGAATTGTTGTATGATGTAAGTATTGACTACATGGAGATCTGGCCATTGTTAAATGAAAACTGTCTTTATAATCTTTCTACTGGTTAAAGTGAAGAGTGTAGGAGGTGTTATAGAATATGTATATTTGTCCTGACACGTGATTGAAATAGTGTTTAAAATAATATAAACTGTTAAGCCTTAAATACAAATATAGGCGGGTTCAAATGAAGGGCGGTGGATTTACCTGTACAGTAACGGCTCAGCACGGCTGCTCTCACTTTGTGTTGTCTGACAGCAAACATCCACTCATTACTATGATTACTACGATATCTACCGTTTATGTCTGTGTAGGATTCACACACTCATTCCTGCCAATTGTTTCACACTTTTCTACTGATCAATAAGTGTCGGTAATGCAAAAGAAATGTAGCATAGAGCCAGTAAAGGCGGGAACAAAAGAAGATTGCAAGCGAGTTAACATGTATTCTAACAATGCAGAATTTAAAATACTTAAAAAGTTGGCTTTGCAAAGGTTTTATGTTACGGATGTAACTACTGTTCTATGAATCCTGGATGACCTCCTCAGGCAGTGCCTAACACTGCAGGAAGGATGAAATGGAACAACATGTTTGTTCCACACAATGAATGTGAGAAACTGAGTGGAACAGAACTTGTATTTGTCTACAAGAGAACCTTCACTTTTGAAAGGAGCAGTGTGTAGAGTTTAGTAGCATCTAGCGGTGAGGTTGCAGACTGCATCCAACCGAATACCCCTCCACTTACTCCTCCACTTCCAAGTGTGTAGAGAACTACGGTGGCCCTCAGAAACATGAACATAGAAACGTGAAAGACTCTCTAGAGCCAGGGTTTGGTTTGTCCTCTCTGGGCTACTGTAGAAACATGGTGGTGCAGCATGGCGGACTCCGTGAAGAGGAGAAGGGCTCATTCAAAACGAAAACAACCATTCTTAGTTTCAGGTTATTAATATTATACTCTATTTTGGCTATAGATCCCCTAAATCCTACACACTACTCTTTAATCACACAAATAAGTTTAAGTAAATTAGAAATAAGAGTCAAGTGTCTTCATAATGTTAGGGTTTTAGGTATGTCTAAAAGAAATGAAGATTTTGTTAAGTGTCAACAAGTTGAGGCCCAAAGGACACTGATCCTGAAACATCCCCCCTCCCTTCTCTTTGCACCACCCAGAAATATCCGAGCTCCCCCTTGTCCGGCTCGATGTGTCCTGTAACCGCATTTCCCACGTGCCCCTGTGCTACCGCCACCTCCGGCACCTCCAGAGCATCTTGCTGGACAACAACCCGTTGCAAATGCCGCCTGCGCAGATCTGCTCCAAGGGCAAATACCACATCTTCAAGTACCTCAACATGGAGGCCTGCAAGAGGAGCCAGGAGGAGCTGGAGAGGCACCTGAGGCCCACTGGCTTCAACAGCTGGTGAGGGGGACTGGAGGGAGGGAGGGAGGGAGGGGGGGAGCAAGTAACCGGAGGAGGAGATGGTCAGGGAGTAGGAGAAAGAATGAAAGAACAAAGTCATTTACAGAATCTGTCTGGCAACTAGCTGGATGTGCTTCATGAAGGTGCTGGCATATATTTAAGACGTATAAGTGACAGTTAGACATAAGTGCTATGCAACTATTAGCTATGCTATTAGCTACTGCAACTAGTCTTTAAAGGATAATGGTGTTGTGGCGATAACTATTTTTCGCCTCCACAACATGCACACACTCTTCTGCCAAAATAGGACCAAAGTGACCATGAGGTGAGAGGATGAATGGCAGGAGGTACAGTACATGTAGAATAGGGAAAGGGAAGATAAGCGACAACAGTGAAAGGGTTAACTGAGAGGAAGCAGGGTTTAGCAAATATTGGTAAACTTGAATGGACCCCTTTGAGCTGCCTAGTGAGTCATTTCCATGTAATAGACAGGACCAAGGACAGAGATAATATTTGACAATAGAGCTCCGAGTCTGATCTGGAGAAGGAAAAAACACCAGTCTTTGCCCTTTAGACTAATGAACCACCATGTCTGCAAACAACACTGCTGTGTATTTGTGTGTGTGTGTGTGTGTGTGTGTGTGTGTTTAACTTATCCTAATGTGTGTTCGACATGTTTCCCTGCAGTCTGTCAGACCAGGAGCTGTTCACAGGTCAGTTCGGAGGGCTGGATTCTGGCTTCAACAGTGTCGACAGCGGCAGCAAGCGCTGGTCTGGGAATGAGGTAAGACTCTCATAGACTCGCTCCGTCATCTGTCCACTGACGTGTGTCCTGAGAGACCACATTATATGTTGATCAAACAGTATGTGATTGTACTAATGTTGTATTTAGATCTGATGAAGCTGATGAACAGTTAGAGATGTGTATTTCACAAGTGAAACAAGCATCCTAGACAAAAACAGCCATACAAATACAGCCTACTGATCCTCTAGTGTTAACAACCTGCTTCAGATCAATGACTCAATGTCTTTGTGTCCAGTCAGCAGATGACTTCTCAGAGCGTTCCCTTCGCATGGCTGAGGTCAGCAGAGACCAGAGGAACCTGGAGGAGGAGGAGGAGGAGGAGGAAGAGGAGGAGAGTGGATCTCCTGTGGAAGCTAACAAAGGTGAGGAAGGACAGACACATGTGTATGTGTATTGTTCTGTAAATAAATGTAGGTCCCTCTGAAACCGTAGACTTGTTTTCACATATAGAGAACATCTTAAGAGCCTTGTCCACTCTTTGCAGTGAATGGGGATGCTGGCCATGTGGACTTCATTGACAGCAGTGTGACAGAAGAGGAGGAGGAGATCGGGAGGAATCCAGCACCACTTCTGGTACCAGTCATTTTCAGACCCATCAGCATTGTGTCACATCGTCTTGTTGCTCAACATCGTGCCTTGTGCGTTCTCTCAGAACGAGCTCATTGATTGTGTCATTGATTTCCAGGAGCAGAAAGAGAGCTCTTCATCGTCTCCATCGTCCCAAACCCAGGACACAACATGCAAACGGTTTGTTAAACCTACTGTGAAATATTCGTTTTTAGTAAGTTTACAACACAAAACAGGAATATCGTTTTAAAGCTTGGTTTGTTAGTTTAAAGTAAAAACTGGATTATATGTTTGATGTAATAAACAAAAAAATGGTTCACTTCACACATTTGGAACATGGTAACTGGAAAATGGTAATATTGGTTTAAAAAGCAAATTAGTAAAACAGTTTAAAGCATAAAACAATAACTTTGGTTTAATAAGTGTGTTCGTCCTCTTCAGAGAGGAAAGGACGATAAGCAAGAGGCTTTAAGGGAAGCGCCTCAGCTTTCTGTAACACGTCTGGCATCAGCCGCTAATAATGAGCTCTTCCACGCTCTCATGTGTTCACAGTTCTTGTGCCATGGTATTCCAATATATTTGAAAAGCAGTTCCTTTCCACCTTTAATTGTACTCGGCCTCTTTCTGTCCCGATTCTTCATCTGAACTCGGCAGTGAGTTTGGCTTCTCTGGTTGGAAACTATGTACTCAGGCACTCCAAGTGATGAAGACAGACCATGTTTCATCTTCTTTTCTCTCTCTTCCATCCTGGTTGTACAAGGTCACTTCTCAGGGTATTTGAAGAGCTGGGAAAAGTCAATAGACTGCTGTTCCCATAACTCGCAGTGCCCGTCAAACTGCATGTCGAGTGTTTGTGGGCGCTGTTATCTTGGGAAGTTAACTGCGTCGACTCGCCCAGACATTCATTACATTGTGGCAACATGACGGCATTGTCTAAACGTGCGTGTATCTTTGGAAAGCTGATGTGAAACAAAGCTGGTCAGAGGGACGTTCACGGTGTTCTATGGTGCTGAAACTATTAGTTCAGTACTTGCTGAAGAAAATGCATGCCTATGATTTAGATAATCCGTTAAAAAGACCTCCTCTGGTTGGTTCCAGCTTCTTGGATGTGAGGGAACCACACTTCTTGTAGTCTCCATGATCTCCAACATGTAGTAGGTCCTGTAGCTCCATCGACACCTTAATGCACAAATAAAACACTCTGCGTACCAACTCCATCGCCAGTGATACCAACTAATAAAAGCATATTTCACACGACTTGTTGTGGCTTAATACGGTTTGTGCTGAAGCCCAGCAGGCAGCTTTTATCACGCTGCTCTGTTGTTCCGTTACCAAGATAACGACATTGTTGGGATTTAGAGTCTCAGCGGTCCCATTGGCTACATATTAATATGTGCCACAGAGCCATTGTTCTCAGCTTCTGGAGCAACAAGCAGCATGTTTTATTCTAAACCTTTGAGTTGTATTAATTAACTGCACCTCTCTCAAATGACTAATATTCATTGAGCATCTAAATCCTCAGTAAAGACATGATTTAGATCTGGTAAGTGGACCGAGGACGATGGAGTTCAGCTGTGACACAATCCTGTTACTCCCTCACCGTACAATCAGCTTCAACAAACGGATGTTCCAAATCTTCCTCCAACATTTCCTTTGGGATTCATAAAAATAGAATTCTGAGACCTAAAAAGGAAACTCAGCACGCACTTTCTAAACAGACTTTTACATTTGAATGATGCAATGATTTTACAGAAACCAGCCTTCAGAATAAAGATGCAAGTCTATCAAGTCATTTCAATAGACTTGAGTCTCATTTATTGTTGTTAAAGTGCTTGGAACCTGAATGCACCGCATGTACAATCCTTACCCAATGTGGTCCATAGTATATTTGGATTGATCTGCGTACATTTTATCAGATGGATAGTTTAATATTTACCTTTAACCTGATAATAAAGATGTCTTCTGTCCTCTGTGACGACTTAGACTTCCTTTTGTACCATTCGGTGATTTCCCCCAATGAAAAGTCAAAGACTGCGTTCGATGAGTCAGACCTCTATAATAAGAATAGGTATGATGAAGATGAATGTTGTGCCCGGGCTTATGTAGCTGTGTCTGTCCATGCCAGTTGGACTCTCCAAATCCTTGGTTAGTCAATTTCGGTGGAATAGTAAGGTGCTGAGAATATAAAAAGGCCCTTGTGCCCTCCTGGCTTTTGAAAAGAGTGAGTTTGCTTTACCGGGCCTGTATTTCTGAGACAGACCTCTATGTTACTGGACCCACATTGAAGAGCGTACTCTCAAGAAACGAGAGCCGTCTTACATCCTTTACTGTTTCACGTCAACAAACATGAAGACACTCGCAGCCATTCTGAGTCACTCAGTGAAGATGTTCATAAATATATGAGACAACCCATTCCCCTCTCCCCAAAGACACCCATCATGTTCAGTAGCACTAAGAAAACGTTCCTTTACACAAACTATAGAAGATGTATGTATCTATAAGGGGACATGTTGATGTCTTGACAGGTGGTTATCAAACTCTGGTCAGACATTTCTTCAGATATTTTAACGGTATGAAATGTCACACAGTTCAAGCAGGAAGGCTCCCTGGATTGACCCAAGTTCTTTTATTGCTCAAAGACGATCTGAACAAACTCATATCACAAAAACACTGTTTACTATCCAGCTGTTCCAAGACTAATACAATAGCACTAGAAGAGAGGGAAAGGGGCCTCGAATGAATGTGGGAAAATCTGACCTTATCAGGGCAGTTGGAGTGGAGTTGGCCGAGTGATGATAGAACAAATAACATGTCTCATATTTGTATCATAATATTGAATTCTTCCTTGCCTTATTGGCATTCTCTAACTCCTTCTCCTCTCCAGGTCCAGCCTCCATGTGGAGGTGGGCCCCCTGTCATCGGCGTCCTCCTCCCCCCTGTCCCCCTCCAGCCCCACCCTGGAGGAGCGGAGGAGGCCGGGCACCCTCCTCATCTGGCAGGAGAGAGAGCGTCAGCAGCAGCAGAGAGAGAAGGCCAGGTCGATACTCAAATTAAAATGCATTTTGAAATGTTTGTCAGCAGTAAACTCTGTGTTATGAAGCTTTCAATCCTTTATGCCAGAGGACGTGTATGAATGGAGTGGACACGGGTCACATGACGTTAGCAACATGAATGTGACTCTGTATCAGTAGAACGCAGTGTGAATATGAGCTTTTATAAGTTGTCATGTGTAAAGCAGTGTGTTCCATACATACAGTAAGGAACAGAGGCCACTCCCTTCTGTCTGTCGTCTCTAATTATACGCTCTCCATGTCAAAACTCTAATTTTGCAGTTTGCTGAAGTCCTCCACCAAAGCAGGAAGTCATGTGGCCACTGCACCACAGACAGGAAGTAGCTCAGCGTAAGTAGGGCCTTTTAAACAGCACACACAGCAACAACACAGAGACAGCTGACTGTCTAAGTTCTGCTCTCTTCATTCATCCTAGCGTTTTCTCGGTCTGTGCTGAATTACAAATGGAGGAAGTTTGAGGGTGTGGAAAGTGTTGTTTTTCTGTCGTGGTCAATCTTTGGTGTGTGTCTCCCCCTAGTGGTGCCTCTCCAGAGAACAGCAGCTCCCACTCGGGCCTCCGGCAGCGATGTGCAGTGAGTAGCGTCCCGTATTCCTCCAGTGAACAGAGCTGAGAGCTGCACAGCTGCACTGTGTTCCCATTGTTGAACATCTGAATTATTTTCCTTTTTTATTAGAGTGCTGATCAGATGAGCTCAGTGTCTCCTTATATACTTCTGCAACGCTCCAACAGCAGAACAGGTATACACACACACACACACACACACACACACACACACACACATCTCTTTTAAAGCTAGTTTAGTTTACTTTAAGGGATGATATGTAACATTAAAAAAAGAAGAGACTTTATTTATTTTCAAACCTAGAGAAGTGCGTTTCATTTGGTCGCCCGTCAACGGCATCATATCCTCTTTGTTCATGTGTCAGACTTTTTTTTTGTTGCAATTTTCAGCCACATATTATGATGCACTGTTTAGATCTCGGTATTTTTAGCTTTATATTTTAACCAGATGAAGGACGTCATCAGACGTCTGGATCTGAAGTCATCAGAGAAACAAGCTGAGCAAACGTTAGCGGCAGCTCGGCTAGCAGCCCCTCCGGGACGTCCTGTGTCCACCAAACAGCATTGACGATTATTAGCAGATTTAATCAGTAGGTTTGGTTTTTTGGAGAGGAGACCTTTGTGGTAAAAATTGAATTACACTGATGGAACTCCCATGATCCTGCGCTTCTTCACCAAGCTCCATTTAGTAGTTTTATTATTTCATTACATAATACAGGAGCTAAAGGAGGCGCTGCAGCTACTGTATTATTTACTACATAATAAAATGGTATATAGGAACACCTCTAGTATAGATCCAGTCACTAGGAGAGCCACTGATATTTAGAGAATATGAATGTAGGACAGAGACGGAGGTTCAGCCTGCTGTTTATTAGCTGTTGTTTCCTCCAACCGTCTCAATACCATCGATTCACTTTGTCTCACTGGGGAACCTGACGCAGGTGTGGGTTAAACTGGCTGCACACAAACTAAAACATGGATAATGATGAGATTCAAAGTTCATTCTTGACCCGGTAAACTGTAGTCGTCATCACAGTCACAGAAGCTTTTGATCGTGTTATAAACGTGTTGTATGCGTGAGTGCGTCTGTAACACTGACCTAAATGTTTGTCAGATGTCCCCTCCTCGCCGAAGACGTCCCCTCCACCCGGTCAGGCCCAGAGACCCAACAGCTTCCTGTTCCGCACCTCCTCCCGCAGCAACGTCAAACCCACGGGTACAGAACAGCACAAGGCCCACGCTTCACACCTCCAGTGCTTCAAACGTTCCAACACTGTCCTTTGTCTTTTGTCAGGGTCAGGCTTTACTCTCACTGAGTCTAGCAGAAGTGATTCTCGCACAATGCTGCGCTCTCCCAAAGAAGAGAGACCAGACATCACTCAACTACGCAAGGTAAACCTGGTTTTACATCAAAAAAGGAAGCTGGATCAGTCATTGGATGCATTTATGTCAAACTGCACTGGTTTTCTGAGGGCAGACTTTACTTTCAGGTCATTCTGTTCACAAAAAATGTATGACATCATTTCCTATCCTATGTCTATAGACTCTGGAGTCCCGGCTGAAGATCACTCTACCGGAGGACCTGGGCGAGGCCTTATCCAACGGCACCGTCCTCTGTCAGCTGGTCAATCAGATCCGACCCCGCTCCGTGTCAATCATCCACATTCCCTCCCCAGCAGTAGTGAGTCCTTTCAAGGATTAGTCAGTTCTCCTCACTTGTTTGTTGAATGATTCCACTTCAGTCTTGTATTTGTCACAGTTTAACTTAAAGAACAAGTAACACAAACGTCAAAGTCCAATCCATAAGCAACTAGAAGGCGTCCTCAGTCGAGCTGTCACTGTAATCTATGCAGACGTCTGCACTAGTGTCTCAGCTTTGACTCCAGGCGTAACCGTGACTCGAGGCCTTTATTTAGGCTTCCAAGTCATGTGAGGTTGATGCCCAGTAAAAAGGCACAGCATAGCTATATGTATTTACATTTAACAACCGAGGCAAAGCAGAGTGTGTCGCTCTCTGGCTGCTTGTAATCCAACAGACTCTCCCAGTAGCCGGGAAGCGAGTCCCTGGAACGTTTTGGAGTAGTTTTGAGGTAACCCACTCAGCCAATCGGCTCGAAGTCCTCATATAAGACACTTCATACAAGTTTACTAAATGTAACTCGCCAAGCTGTAAGCAGCAGAGCGGCTGTGATCTGCTCAGCAGTGTCCGTTAGACTGTTAGCATCTGTTAGATAGTTCTGTTAGCTGTTAGCAAAACACGCCGTCCAGCACAATGAAACGGAGCAGAATGATTCCCCCACTGCTGTTTGATCACATCAATTCACTGTGCATTGATTTTTAATATGTACATTCTTCCTTTAAAGCTGCTATCCAAGCTGTTTATAGGAAAACAAAAGATTTGTGAGCATAAAATCCATTGAATAGTGTTAAATTATATTGGCATATTTTAGCATTCTGTGAATTCTTGAATACAAGCCAGTGCCTCGTTTTTAATTAGATCTGTGGAAATGTCCACTCATTTATCAAGTCAACCACTAAACATGGAGGCTTCTTACTAACCTATAATCAAAGGGGTTTTTCTTCTTAAATATAAATAAATAAAAGCCACTATTTGAGAATTCCTGATCCCAACTACTGAAAACTGTTTATACTAAGCAAAGCATTTCATCAATCATTTCGCTTCGTGAAGTTCCCTAAATGTGTTTTTGTTAAATATTATTTTCAGCCCAAACTGAGCTCAGCAAAGTGTCGACTCAACGTGGAAAGCTTCATTGCTGCTTGTCGCAAGCTGGGAGTCACTGAGGTAAGGAGCTTGTCTCATTAGGGTTCTCACTCTGCTGTCTGTTCAGCACAACACAAGGTTCTTCCAATTAACACAACGGTAGTGAGGGGGGATAGTATCGATACCAGTACTACTCTCAATAATATCGGTTCCTTATCGATACTCTTATTGCTTCTTTTTAATTATTTAGTGAGGAAAAAAAGACAATTTAGAAAAGACGTCGCTTTCTTACTTTCGGATGTAAACAATCTTTCTTGAGCAGCAATACAAGACGTTCCCAAATCCTTAAAATACATTCCCAGCTAAACAATGATCACAGTGATTATCTTTCATTGATTATCCTGTTCTTCTGATCAAACTCTGTGTATCATCACTAACGTTACCTGCAGTGGACGAGGATGGACGGCTGCTCCACAAACACATTGATGTTCTGCTTGTTGGCTGAATGTTGTGATCGACTGCTGCTGTGTCCTCTTACTTAAGAGGGTTTCATTGAGTTTGTTCTCAGCCTCTACTGGAGTGAAATGTAGCCACACTTTGGATCTTTGTCTTCTCTCTGCCGTGATGTGAGTCTCACGCTGTACTGTGTGTCAGAGTGAAGCACAAAGAGACAGAGAGACGAGGACATCTCACTCCAGAACTTCTAAAGTACCGACAGCAGAACCGTTAACTCTGGACCGCATCAATACTACGGGTTTTTACTCATTTAGAACCGAGTTTCGGGGGGCATCCCTACTAGTCAGTTGGAATAGAATTCTCCATGTGCTTTAAGCTCAGTTGTGTTGCTCCATTATTCCTGTCAGGGTTGGACTGATATATGGGCCAGATGATGGCTTCAAAACACACTTATCAGTCCAATCCTAACTCTGTTTTGTCCTTCTCTTGTCTCCTAATATAACTCCTTGTATTTTCCTCCTGTGTGTGTGTGTGTGTGTCTGTGTGTGTGTGTGTGTGTGCGTGTGCGTGTGTGTGTCTGTCTCTCCTGTCCAGACGGACATGTGTGCGTGCTCTGATGTGCTTCTGTGTAAGCTGCCCGCTGTGCTGCGCTGTGTGACGGCGCTGCTGGCCACCAGGGGGGGGGGGACGGCGGAGGACCGATCCCCCCGCCACTCCTCACCTTCGTGGTCGTCGTCCTCCTCGCTGCTGTCCACAGACTTCCTGCTCTTCTACTGTGCGGCCATGGCCCTGCTCTACGTCCTCTACTGCTACCTGCTAGTCTAGAGGAGCAACGCAGTCCTTTAATAGTCACATGACCGATGAACTGCTCTACACGCTCACTGAACTCTCTCTCACACACACACACACACACACACACACACACACACACACACACACACACACACACACACACACAGCTGCTCCCACAGTAAGACCTCCAGAGTGTGTTGACACTCCGCAGCTGCACTGGTTGGATGTCTGAGCCATATAGAGCATGCAGCCGAGCACCTTTAAGAAACAACGAATACACTACAGCATGTTTAGAGGAATAGAAAGCACTACACTGATCAAGATGAATACTACATGAGAGCAGATGAACAGGGGCTTCACCTGTAACGCTCAGCACATTGGAGGAGATGGGAGCTTTAACTGTCTGAGGCAGAGCTGCTCTCATTGGTTGTGTCCACATGGAAGACTCGAGAGCAGATTAGAGCCCAATCTTTGCTGGCAAACACCTGAATATCTTCCTTGAGAAAGTCTAATTGTAAAAATGACTACACACGGTGACACTTGATGGGGTTAATGTATTGTTAACGTTGAGACTAACAGTAGAAAACAAGCTACGTTTGTTGTTTGTGAAGCTGCTGGCCTTAACATCAGACACTGTGCACTGCTCATGTGTTAGCTGTACCTCACAGAGGCAGGAGATACCAGAGCACGGTGAAACTTAAAGGTGCATCAGTTGATTTTTCTTGGCCACTTGGGGGCAGTGCAACAACATTTGACATGTTATCACCTGATGAAGATGAAGCAGAAACTGAGCTGTTTTCTTTCACTCAGTTATTCACTCTGACCGCCAACTCCTGAGAAACATATCCATCTCTTGAGGCGCTACATGTTCCACTGTGTCTGTCTGTGCAGAGCTCTTTCACAGACAACACAACAGTGACGTTTAAAGCAAAGAGCTAGAAAAGGCTGAAGCTCAGTAGAGCTGCACAGTGAGTGATGATTCTCTTTGGGTTTGTGACTCATTGATAGTATATCAGAAGCTTTATTAATGCGTTTTATTATATACCACAGCATGTACCACTGTACACTGGAAAAATGACAAATACTTGTATCTAAAACGCCAAACTTGAGTTTTGCTCTCAAAGATTAGTTGAACCGGTTATGATAACGTTGTAAAATAAGGTAAAAATGTTAAAAATGATCAATCCCAGGTCAGCAGACTAGTTAAGCAGCTTACCTGAGTTCTCAGTAGATATCTGGTCAAACTTGGTTGAGCAGATTGATTCTGTATTTCTCAGCCAGAGAGACTGTGGTTCTTCAGCTCTGCATTCAGAGCAGCTCTACCTCTGAGACACGTTAAACTCGGCGCTGCGTGTTTGGAGGCAGACCGCTGAGAGAAGGAAGCCCAGACTGAACTGTGAATGTCATTTTGTTAGCATTGAGTCAAATGCAAGTTGGCTATCACAGTGTGACAGTGAGACAGATGATACAGTGCCTCTTACTGACCGCTGATTAAGACTGTTCCTATTTTTATATGTCTGCTATGCTAACTGTGAGAAGTTGGGGGGGGGGGGGCGATGTCGCTGCATCAGTCTCCCTCCACACCTTGTGTGTCCAAACGGTACAGCGCCCGCCAGGACGTGTGTGTAAAGTCTTTGTCGTCGTCGCTGGTCCAGCTGACTTCATGTTTGTATAAATGTAAACAGGCTATTAAATTATTGCTTTTTTTTATTTATTTCATCTGTTCTGTTTTTGATTATTTTTGTTTCAGAGGTGAAGCAGCAGAGGTGTCACTAATTTGGTTAGCTTTGTGAAATCAGTGTATGTGCTTTAAATCTCACACACACACACACGGGCAAATCGGATCAATATTCAATTATTCCGAGTTAAAATAACATTGATTGTTTAAAAGGTTCCCCTTCATTCCATTGGTAAGTAATTGATTCCCTGCAGGCTCCTCATTTAGCAGAGCGTCAGAGGGCCTCTGCTGTTTCTACCACACGCTGTGTCTGGCTTACTGCTCAGAAGGTCAATGTCTGCTACTAAACACACATTGGAGTCTGATTATAATGCTTATTGGACTGATATGGGGTTTAAAAGCTTTTAGCAATAGTGAGCTTTTTGGGATTCAAACTGCAAAGCCCTTAACATTCAATTAAAACCAGAATGGGACACAAGGACTCTCTACTAAAACTGTCATCTAGTAAAAGTGGGGGACCAGCATGATTTATTCATATGTTACAAGATGTTACGGGGAAATTAAATTAAGAAATAACCTACAATTGCATTTTTATTGGCTTTTTCCTTGTAGCTGTGGAGAAATGTTTCCCCCATATCAGTAAACTATATGTTGGGGCTCCATGTTTGAAGAGAAACAGTAGAGTTAGACCAAGTGTTCAAGATTCAATACATAAATACAAAATCACATGAATAAATTGTTTAGAATACATTAGTCATAACAGAAAACTCTTATTTCATGATACTTTCATACTGTCACTTCTCATAACAGTGGTGTCTTCAGTCTCGTGCCCTCAACAGATGCTGTCAGATTTAGCCGTTAGCTCCTGTTAGCTAGAGCGACAACGATGCCAACGTGTTTCTGAACCAACAGACTAGCTTTAGTTGCTGATAAACAGACCCAGTACTCCTCGTTAGCTTACCAGAGCTAACTTCTGACTAGCTGTGAGCTAGGAGTTAGCTAGCTCCTGTTGGAGAAACATTGAGTATGTTTCACTCTGAATTAGCCAGTTAGCTCCTGCTATTGACTAGGCTAGTTATGTAGCATGTGCGGCCTTGTTGAGCTAAATTAAAGCAGGGCTAGTTATTGTACTGTAACTGTGTACTGTGTTTATTGAAAGGCACTGAATCTACTCTAGTTTATTTCTGATTTTAGCATCATCGTTGCTCTAGCTAACAGAAGCTAACTGCGGATCATCGTTGAGCTTGCTTGAGATCATTTGAAAACATGCCACATGATAAAACAGACTTTTGAAATACATGTTTACGTAAAACTGACATAACGTTTCATAATTTCATAATAGTTTTAAAATATAGTTCAAATATTTTACAAATGATAACATGTTGCGGCCCCACACTTCATTCTGTTGAAATTGCAATATAGTTTTCTAACTTGATTTAAGGTGCACAGCACGCGGGTTAAATGCCTCCACTGCGCCGTTAACGTCCACATCTCTGCTGTAGTCTGGAGGTCTGAATGTCCGCTGTAAAAAGTTTCCTGTCCCATTTCTCAAGTTTTTTATTAGCCTACTGTTAAAATGAAATGTTACACCGTTTCAATTCAAAATGTGTATTTTATAAATGAAACTGGATAAGCAACAAACAGTAATTCATTCACTGGCTTAGACAAATTCTTTAATATGTTGGCGGAACAGAAATAGTTGTATTTTATATTTATATGACACCCTTGTATTATTGAGAATCCTTTCTTTGAGTTTATATAAATCTATATGTAAAGTTCTTTTCATCTCGCTGTAAAGACATTATTAAAAACAAACTTTGACCCTGTGCTGTTTGTCTGCTCGCCTGCTGTTGTGCTTTTGCTGAATCTGCCAAGAACTCCAATGTGATCCGGGTATCTGCAGCTGCTCACCGTCTTATTCTGAAAAGAAACAACTCAAGGGCCACTTATTTGCTTTCTATGGGGCTTTCAACTGCATCTCATGGTTTTCACAGGATGTTGAGTTTGGCCTGTTGCCTTTAATTTATTGATTTAACTATTGTCAACATGTCAAGACAATTTAGATTTTAAACTAAAGTAGATTAAAGGATAAGTCTGGTGATATTCTATATTTGTCTTGTCAACAAATCCCATGTGCAGAACCAGACCAAGAATGAATGCATCTACTAACGTGTCATCTCTATGCCATGAAGCTCCATTGTTATCCTGCTGCCACAAATTCTCTCTTTATTACATCGGGAATAACACGGGTTAAGTCAGAAGGGTGCAAAGAAATCAAAATGGCAGAATTTGATATAGATCCTATTTTCCCAAATTGCAAAGCACAACACAAACAGAGAGAACTCATTTACAAATGTGGGGTGAAGAGAAATGACTGTTAAAACACCAAGAAGTTCTGTCATTTTTCCAGTATACTGCACGTCACTGTATGCAGTATCTATGTATGGTTTTACGCTCACCAGCCACAAGGGGGCAGCAATGAGCTTAGAAAAAGTCACAAAGATGAAACAAAGACATGTTTGGGCTTTACAAGAGAAAAGAGGGTGAGGCCAATGTGGATGGCTCCTTCGGTCCCACGTGGGTTTCTGCTGAGGGGTTCAGAGCCACCGACAGGGTGGACACTTAAGAAGCAGACAACACATTGTTGGGTTGGGTCTTTTCATGGGATTTGTTGTCAATAAGACCAGACTTATTCTTTAAATACACAACATTCAGCAGTAATTAGTGGAGTTGGAGAGGAAGAAAACCACCATCCATATCCACTCACAGAACTGAGAATGTGACAAGACTAACAGCTCACTCTGATTTTACTTTAGCTTTAAATCAATTTCACATTGAAACTAATGAAACGTGGTCCAACGGTGAGCAGGCGTGCAGATACCCCGACGTCCTCTGTGCTTGAACCACTTCAAAAGCTTGTGTGCTCTCCAAACAGCAGGTTTACCACGGT
Source organism: Cebidichthys violaceus (assembly GCF_023349555.1). Lineage (NCBI taxonomy): Eukaryota > Metazoa > Chordata > Actinopteri > Perciformes > Stichaeidae > Cebidichthys > Cebidichthys violaceus. The sequence goes on along the minus strand of NW_027176361.1, from coordinate 11,981,926 downwards.
AACCTCCAGCTGGCCCACGTTGGACCAGGTGAGTGTGTTGAGGCGAGGTCAGAGAACAGGAGCGATCAGGGTTTGTATACCGCACCATTCACAGGGGGACGCTCGGTAAATAGTGCTGTCTGCCGTCAGGTTCTCCCTCTCTGCATCTCTGCAGACCGCCTGCTGCTCTCACACACACACACACACACACACACACACACACACACACACACACACACACACACACACACACACACACACACACACACACACACACACAAACACACACACACACAAACACACAAACACACACACACACACACACACACACACACACACACACACACACACACACACACCGCTGTGAGTCAGGTGTCCTTATTGACACGTCATGTCAGTCGAGTCAAGGCGGCGTCGGCAGCATTGAATATGTCGGTTTAATCGTACCGGGTGATGTGGGTGAGCGAGTTCATCTCGGGGGTTTCAGGGGTCATCTGTCGGTAAAATGGAAAACAGGAGTGACAATAAACCCATCCAGGTTCATTTTGAGGAAACAAACAATAACGTAAAGGGTTAGCTGATCACGGTGGAGCTACTTTAACCACGACTGTCAAAAGACTTCCCTCAACAAAGACAAATGCTCAGCGAGGTAAAAACAAATGTAGCTACATTTGATCCTCAAGGTTAATTCATATCAAAGAGTATCATAAAAGAGACAAATCCAAAGTTTAGTGCGAGACCCTGTAAGCTAAAGCAATACATAACTAAGGCAGCTGGGTCACACCTAATTAAATCCATTACGGAGGTTTTTATGAAAAGTCCTCAATACATTCTTGTTCAGTTTGACTGATTTACTAAATGAGAGCTTGTAAAGCTATCGACTGTAGCTGTAACTTAGATGTTACAGTGTACCAGTTGTTCAACTTTAAGTTTAGATATTAATGTTTTGTTCTGAGTACATTGAGGAGTATAAGAGTAGTGTGTTTTACTTTGTGATGTGTAAATCTCCATGTTATAAAACGGCTTGAGTGAATTTCTGAACAGCTGCTGCATCAGACTCAAGGACCCAATCACTTTGTTAAAGGAATAAACAGTGGAAACACTCAAACAGATGAGATGATGCATCAGATTTTGGGAGGTTTTAGTTGTTGGAATTTGTTCCAGCGGTGACTCAGCGTTAAATGTACTCCTGTGTGTAGACCATAGAAATAGAGCAGGAGTAGAACACACATTGCACGGTTTGCTGTGGTCATTAGACTAGTTCCAAAGATGGCAGTTGTTGTCACGGTGACAACTATGGGTCACAAGAAACAAGTTAGCAGAATCATTTTAGCTGGCTAACATCAAGTTAGCCTGGATTAGTTGAGTTGGGTTTGAAGAACAGACCCAGGAAACTATGGGACTGCATCCAGCCCCTCTGACCCACAGCAGCTACGCAAATACCTACAGGGTTCCATCAAACATCCCACCTCTTCTGTTGTACCACGTCAGTGTGGTGGGTTCTATTCCGATGCGCCTGCTTGTTTGTTCCACGGGAAAGTAGGAGTCGGATTTAATAGATTTTCATTTCAGCCCCGGAGGCAATAAACACTCCAACATAGTGTGGCTGTTTTCTGATATCCACCGTATAGAATGGAATGACATGCTGTGGTACAGAATGCCACTGAGCGTGTCTTATAAATGAGTTAACCCTTCCCCAGCTGGTTGGCCTTTATACTCAGCAGAGAAGACGACCCTATCACAGTATTGTTCTCTGTCACAGGTCACAGGCTTGGATTTGTGCGTAGCAGGTTTGACCAGTAGCTCACGGAGGCTAACGTTAGCAAATGTTGGCTAACTTTAGAAACAGTAGATGTTGTTGTGCCGAGTCTGGGGCTCTTTTGAACATTATTATCCAGTGATTTTTATCACAGTCTCGCCTTAAATACAAAGCTGGAGTCAGGGCGTATTTAGCCTAGCTTAGCATAAAGGGGGAAGGGGCTAGCCTGGCTCTGTCCTGAGATCAAAAATACATCGACCGACTTCGGCTGAAAAACCAGCAGACAATGAGGACTGTGAGGCGCCAAATCAATAAGTCCTTTTTTATTTTTATCGGATTAATTGCAAATCTGTTCAGGAATCTTCAGGCGGTTTCTGCATTATTTCTCAATCTCTTTTTGAACAATCTATTTCAATTTGGTTTATGGTGCATATTCCTAATATAAAGTTGTATTTCTTTGAATTACCACAAACTAACAGACATGCTGAAAACAATAGAGTACTATTCCTTATGACTATGGTTTCTATGTCTTAGGGTGTAAAATGAAGCTGCCATGTTCAGTCTGGAGTGTTAATAACAACCTCGAGGCAACAAGGAGCAGCTCCATCATGTTTGCTCCACATACATCCAGGATATGAAAAACATGAAACACAAGTATGAGTCTTACCTGCGATCGGCTCACTCTTTTCCTTGTCCCTTCCCAGGATTCCTTGTGTTCCCCCCAACTCATCATGGAGGACGAGGGGCTGAGTCGTCTGGCCCAGACCGTCCAAGTGTTGGTGGACCTGGCCGACAGCTCCCAGCGGGTCCCGAAACTGGAAACGTCTGGGTCTGCCGGCTCAACACAATGCTAGCACAGCGTAGCTGCATCTGCAAAGATTTATCGCACCAAAGAGATCCATCTCAGGGCCAGTGTTTGTTTTTAACATATTTAACATGTTCATTAAATGGACTGTACAGTTAGACATACTGTGTCCAAAGATCAAATACATGGTAACAATAAAAAAGACTGTACATGACTTCAAAGCCTTGCTGTGTCTTTTTCCATGTCTCCTAGATTTAACTACACACCTTAAAGGAATAGCATCTTCTCAGAGATAAATGAGAAGATCAATGTCCGCCTCAGGCCTCATGGGTGTCAAGTACAGAGCCGGAGCCAGATCTTGGTTAGCCTAGCTTAGCATAAAGACTTGAGGCAGAACTCAAGTTAGCCAGTTAGCCAGCGAGCCAAAGTAATGAGATGTAGTTCACTGATCGGTTTCACACAAAAGTAGATGATGACAAAACTATGATCAATATGCGACTTTGTCAACGTGCAAAATCATCTTTTAAATTGACAAATGTCATATTTGTAATTCATGGCTGAGACTGAATCTCAAACCGTCTGCAGTTGAATTGCATTGTGGGTGATGTAGGTGCCAGGTTTTGACAAGGAGAATGCACAGAATCAAAAAGACAAGATCTGCTTCTGCTGCATCATAAATTAATGTAGCAGTTAAAGGTATTTACCAAAAACGTTGAACTACTCCTTTAATTCTTGGTAAAGTACAATTACAAAGCCAGCGTGAACCAAAGAAAAGCAGGACATGAATGAGAGGGACAGCTCAGTGGACTGTGGAATGGAACGTCCCGTTTTAAAGCAGGAATGGAACGTCCCGTTTTAAAGCAGGAATGGAACGTCCCGTTTTAAAGCAGTCACCACTGCAGCAGTGAAGGGATGCAGCCGTGTCCTCTTTGGACAGCCAACACAACACTGATGGTAGAATCCATAGGAAGCGTGAAACACACAGCTCGAGTTGAAAAAGAGAAGAGAAACATTGAATGCACCACAGGAAGCCTGCTGTGAACCTGCTGTGAAGCAGCTGCAGCTTTCTCCTGTCTTTCCCTTTTTAACATCATGTCGAACGGTCAGTTCAATTTAATAGAAACACTTTTTCTCTCTAACCTCTTTTGGCATCAAGCCATGAAGTCAGACATCAACACAATGGAGGCCAACGGCCACCAAGGAATAAAAAGGACTTTAGAAGTTTGGAGATTTTAAGTCCTGCTGAAATGAAAATCTGTACTTTAGAACAGCATCAGCCTGTTAAAGTCGTACTGGAATAAGAAAGAAGTGATTCCATATGAGGAAGGCTTAAAGAATGCGTGCAATAACAGGTGAAGCTGCTCTGTCCGACATTGCAACAGAACATGTTCCCCTGGACAGGGACCTTCATAGACCTGCGTGTGAAGAAGCGTCCATCGGTCTCATCAGGACGCTGAGGACACCATGTCTTCCAAGAGCCTGAGGCTCTGAGAGGTTCTAAAGAAGAAATTCAGCCATGATGTGTCTGCTTAAACCTCTCACTGACCTCATTATATACAGAGACACATTCACCTTCAATCAGTGCATCACTCCAGTCTTTCAGCAGAGGCAAATATGGAAAATGTTTAACCCAGAACAAGGTGTCCCACCCTGACCCAACCCACTGTCCAAACCGTCCTGGGGAGTCATTTAACAAAATTGTGACTTTTACTTTAGGCTCTAAATACTTGAGAAATTGTGAGCAGAACGCTGTCTGACCGCTGGTCCTGACTATTTCTATGCATCATCACATACAGGCTGTCACACCTCCTCCCTCAAGGCCGAGCAGAAGAGAGCGGCCTCCCTTTTAATAATCAGCTCTGGCTTTAATCACAAGTCAATTAGCAGCATGGCCTAATTGACTATCATCTTAATTGCTCTATCCCGCTCCGCCTTAGAGGACCGTCTGCTGCCGGCTTATCGTCTCACTTCCCGATAAGACACGCACTTAATGAATGCTCGTACTTGTGCATGGAAATGTTGCCGGTCCAATTCCTGTCACGTCCCAGCAGATGCCCCCGCGAGGCCCACCGCTAACCGACTGAAGAGGCAGCCTGACATTTATGGGATGTAATTGAAGATGGGTATGAACCCCCACGCTCCGACAGAGATGGATATCAGCCAGCAGCAGATCCGTCCTGCTCCATCAGCCTGCGGTGAGACGAGGCTGAGAAAGAGGTGAGAAGGTGACTGTTAAATGGGGAAGCTGCTGATAAAACACAAGCTCCTGGTTGAGTCCGTTTCCACACGGAAACGGACTCCGACAGTGTGCCCACAGTGTGCTGGGACTCACTGTGGGCAGGACCACATCTGTGGCGCTGTGATGATCAACTGCTTCACAATGTATGGAACATATTTATTATCATACGCTAGAACTAAAGATGAAAGTCAGCTTTTTAGAATCATCAAAAGTGCAACATTTTAAAACTTCACTTCAATTCAATTAAAATCATTGTGTCTTTCAAAATGATTTGTAAAATATATAAAATAAAGTTTCAAAAAAGTAGTTTCACTACTAATCAATAATATTGTAATACAATATTGCAGAAATAAAAACAGACAGTTTATAAAGAATTAAAAATATAATTAGAAAACTGAAAATGAAAAGCATGCGACAGTTTAAGTCAAGAATAGAAAAAGCAAACAATGGATGTTTAGCAGATTCTCAGTGTTCACTTCGAGGAATCACAAACAGTAAACGCTAACTACTGGAGTTTTTTTTTTACTTTTTCTGGTGTTGTGTGAAACTTTTCTGGTGTTTCGACTCGGACGTGAAAGCCCGTGCGTTCTGCACTGTCGTGAAGCAGCAGTGGGAGCTGCCGGCCGCCCCTCCGCCGCCCCTCAGCACTCACAGGCGGTACTCTAACAGCAGCCGTCAGCAGTCCCAGCTGCAGTCAGAGCAGAGGAGACGCACTCTCGGCGTATTCAAGTATTTGCACTCTGTGTATTTATAGCCGAGCTTCATTTTTACACGAAAGAAATAACCGTAGCTGTGTTTCAGCTGCAGGACAGCAGTGGAGGCCCAGGTATGAAAAGCACGGCCCGCCGCTGCCGCTGATGTTTTCAGTTGTGCGTTCAAATGTGGGCTGTAGAAAACGGAGAATCATCTTCTCAACCATTCACCTCAGTTCATAAAAATGTGTCGATTTGTAAACATGTCGGGTGAACAGCATTTGTGGGTCAGATGCTGACCGTGCTGTTAGCCCGTGGGCTGCCAGCTGCCGAGGCTACAGATCAAGACAGACGAGGAGAGCGTGACACACACCCTGTGTACAGATGATAGGAAATCATTTTATTATCACCATCCTTGTGTCAAAAACATCCAGGAAAACATCCTTTCACCTCAATTCCAAACTAGACTGGATTGGGGAACGTGTAGAAACACTGATCAGTGCATTAACGCAGGTATCGCATGCGTCACTGTGCTCCCAACCAACCTCAATTACTGATCTCAACATCCAGAAACAGCCCGCGACTTCAAATTCACTTAACCTCCCTTCCCTTATCTGCTTTCCTAACACGTTTCCTCAGCAGCAACAGTGACTCGTCCGTGGACATCTCTCCGTTCTTGTTGAGTCCAGACTCCTCGTGTCCCTGCTGTAATGGCTCTCTGGGTGTCACCCGAGGAAGGCGAGGGGGGTACGAGTGAGTCCTGAAGAGAGTCCCCCTCCTCCTCCTCATACAGGGATCATCTGCTTGGAAGTGAGGTTTGAACCTGAAACCTTCACCTGGAAAGAAAAGACAACACGTTTCCATAGCTGAGCTAAGCTTGTTCTTTCATTTAATTGCATAAGTGTCCAAAAACCAGAACAGTGCAGTCAGTAGAAAGCAGATCTCCACAAGGTGTGTCTTACTTTTTTATGACCTCATGATTTGTTATGACATACAGTTGTGGTCAAAAGTTTACATACACTTGTAAAGAACAATGTCATGGCTCTCTTGAGTTTTCCCGTTATTTCTACAACTCTGATTTTTCTCTGATAGAGTGATTGGAACAGACACTTCTTTGTCACAAAAAACATTCATGAAGTTTGGTTCTTTCATGACTTTATTATGGGTTAACAGAAAAAG